>NC_067405.1:83635556-83938270 GCF_009764475.1 Pristis pectinata
ATCTTTTTAACAAGACAATAATCCAAAGTCCCAAAGGCTCTCAGTTGAGGAAAACAGATCCCACAACATGATTTACTCCAGATGTCCTGGCCAATATTCATCCCAGTGACAAGACTTCAAACAAGTGTTATCGTAAAGTGCTTTGGAAGTTCCTGAGGGACAATAATGAATATTAGTCTTTCTGATATCATCTTGAAACCTCAACGATGACTTCTGCAAATAGAATTAGTGCAGCTGCCATAATATCATTGTCTGTGGTTAGAAGGGCACATTGACTTAAGTAACCCAATTAGTCTCATTGATGGGAACTTTGCAGTGATTGGAATCTTACTGGGAAGGTAGAAGACCTTTCTTTTCTTGCTCTCCTTGTGTTTGGACATGAGGGAAAACCTTGGGCAGGCTCTCAAGCCTGTTGCCAAGGAGGTTTACAGCCTATTACTTAGGAATAGGAGGATGGCCTCCAACCCCACAAAGTTATTCCCCAGCACAGTTGGTTCATGGTTTATCTGTGTCTCAGCCTGACCTACTTGCATTGATTCTGTATCCCTGAATCCTCTTCCCCAATAAAACCCATCAGTCTCAGTTTTGAAATTGCTCGCTGGTCGCTGTGCCAGATTTGTACTTGTATGAAGAGTGCTTCTTGAATAGGCCAGATCTAATTTTGGTACAGAATGCCAACACTAGAAGAAATAGTTTTCCACTATCTGACCCATTGAATCATTTGATCATCATAAGCATCTCAGTTTAATTAAGTTTCCAATAAACGTCATGTTTACTTAGATTGATCCCTGTGAAAATCCATCTTAAATCCTTTCTTGTAAATTTCTCTGGTTACTTTTGAATAGAAGAGTCTTCTTTTCAAACAATCGCTGGCAAGAATTGTTTTTATGGATTCTTCCATGTTATTACTGAGTGGTTGAATGGAAGCTCCCTCCATCTTTGGAGTCTTTTACCGATCTCAGTCACTGGGTTGCAGTCACTAATTCAATCTGCCTTTCCAATCCTAACAGTTTTCATGCCGCTTTTCATTTGTTCTTGTTTAGCTTCTGATTCAGGAGGCTGACCTCTGACCCTCAGCTAGAGATCTAAGTAAAACGTGGTTGTACATGCCAGTGATGCATTCCACATTCTCCCATCACATCAAAGCAGTTGCCGGCACGCAGGGAAAGCACTTGTATTTGCACGATGCCTTTTATCATCTCAGAACATTGCAATGTGTCTCCTAGCGAATAAAATCTGTTGATATGTAGTCAACGTAAAAAAACACAGTAGGCAGATTATAAGTAGCAGGATGCCAGAAGCTGCAGTCCGATGATAACTAGATAATGGGTTCTTTATGATGTTTGGTTAAAATATTGACCAGCTCACCAAGGTGAACTATTGTGCATTAGTACAGAATTGCACAATGCTGTATATATCACATGCACACGTAACACAGGAAGAGGCCATTTGGCCCATTGTGCCTGTGCTAGTTCTTTAGAAAAAGCTATTCATTTAGTGACACTCTCCTGCTTTTGTCCCACATTTCTACTTCTTAGGTATTTACTCAATACCCTTTTGAAAATTCAATTGGACCTGCCTCAAGTGAGTGCAGAGACAGCCATGGCACGGTTGCATGGTTGCCATCCAGGACATCTTCAAGAGGCGGTGCCTCAAGAAGGCAGCATCTATCATTAAGGACCCTCACAGCTTCTTCCCCCCCGCCATCAGATTTATGAACAGTCCATGAACGCTACCTCATTGTTCCTCTTTTGCACTATTTAGTTATTTTTGTAACTTATAGTAATTTTTATGTCCTTATGTCTTGCTGCCACAAAACAACAAATTTCACAACATATGTCAGTGATAATAAACATGATTCTGACTCTGTTTTAACATGGACACTGAACAGGTAAAGAAATTAAGGCCAGTAACGAGGGCCTGGCTGCTGAGGTAGATGGAAGCCAGTGTGAGGTGTGATTGTTTCCCTCAGAGAAGCATGCCTTCTGAAGCCAGGAAAGAATCCATCAGACCCCAAGAGCTTTCAACCAATTTTTTTGCTTTGCCACCCCTGCCCCTAATTGACCCTCACTCATTCTAGAAAAGTAACACCCCCCCCCCAAACAATGTTAGTCCAGCAAACCACTAAATTATATCAAATACATCAAAGCTAGATTTAAGATAAACTTAATCAATAGTGTTGCTTTTAATCAACCTCCATGGGCATATAACATGGTCAATCGTCGAAAATTGCTTTGGAAAACCTACACTATGATGAGGAACAAGTTAATCCACAGGAATCAAACTCAGCGAAAATTGCTACCTTTATGCCAAACTCCAAGGAAAACCCAACCTCTGGGTCTGTAACCCAACAGCCTGTCCCAAGGAAGTGCATTGGTCTTTAACACTGAGACAAACAGTCATTCAATCTATCCAAACATCGGTAGCTTTGTCAATTTTGATGACATTGGCGTAAGGATGAGGCATCATTCAGATGGATCATGCAATTGCACCAGGCAGGATGATTGTGTACTATGGTGCTCCAACTAGTTCCAACTGTCGTTCATCTCTCCCCTAACAGTTCCCATTCTCACCTCCTTTACTTATCAGAGTCCAGCACTGGTAGCGCTTTGTGTTCCTGCTTATCATCCCTCCAGCAGCTGTCTCCCATCTTCACACTCCCCTCCCCCCATCTCGCTCCATCTGTTTGTTATCCATATTTACTTTCTCTCTTTGTCTGCCTCTATCTCTCATTCACCTGCCACAGTCTTCCAACTCCACCCCCTATCACCTCCCCTACCTGTCATCTTACACCCCTCCTCAGTCTACCAATCACCTCGGAATCCTTCCTCACCACTCCCCTTCTCCTCTTTACGCTGGCCATCTCCCCCTCTCCACTCTCAGTCCTGATGCAGGGTTTTGACCTGAAATGTCGACAATTCCTTTCCTCGACCCGCTGAGTTCCTCCAGCAGATTGTTTGTTGCTCCAGATTCCAGCATCTGCAGTCCCCTGTGTCTCCTAAGTGAATGGATGTTAGTGTCCTCTATTGGACCAACACCACAGTATTGAGGCTCAAGATACACTGTCATCTACATTGGGCCAGCCTTGTTGTTCACCCACCCAACACCTGACTCCCAAAGCAGACATTGTATTCCGAGCTCTGTCAAGGGAAGAAATTATTGGATGGGCGGGGGAGAAGCTTCAAGGATGTGCGTGAAGTCATCTTGAGGAATTGCATCATCCTCATTGGCTTCCTGGGAATCTTTGACCCATGACCACATGAAGTGGAGTAAGAGCATTTGGAATGACATTGAGAATCTTGCGTACATGTGTTTTGAGAGCACTCAAGAGGCCCCGCCATCTCTTCAAATGCCACCTGTCCCATATTTGGAAGGATCTGAGGTTCCCACATTGGCTTCATCAGTCACCTCAGAACCCACACTGGAAGCAGATCCATCCTTGTTTCTGAGGGACTGCCTGAGAAGAAGTACCTACTCAAACCGATCTCAAATACTTCACAGGAGCGGTGACCAAGGGTCTTTGATCTGAAATATTAACTCTCCCCACAGATGCTGTCTGACCTTCTAAGTATTTCCAGCATTTTCTGATTTCTAGTATCTGCAGGACTTTGCTTTTGGATTTTTGAAAACTTCAGAAATTGGAACGTGCATTGTGCACAGTTCCCCCAAATGTGACCCATCTGAGGTCATGGGTTGTGCACGACCTGGTTAATGGTCTGTGCCCTTGGCTGGGTGCCCAGTGTCACACGAACTGATGAAGTACCGGCTGGACTAATGCCCAAAGAATGCTGTGTGTCTGAAGAAATGAGTGCCAAGGGTGGCATGGAAATTTCTGGCATATTTTAACAGTCCCCTGGTTGAGAGTAAATAAACATGGAGCCAAGGAGATGTCTTGTAAAATACAAGTTTAAAACCAGGCCAAGTCAATGTCTGTTGCATTTCTTGGCTGGGAGACTATTGTGTTGTTTCCAAATTCCGTTGTGAATAATGTTATGATTTGGATTACTTTCTGCTCACTGCAGTGAAATGTTTTCCATAGACCCAATTTCATCCCCAATGAAGACACAAGAGACTGCAGATCCTGGAATCTGGAGCAACACACAATTTGCTGGAGGAACTCAACGGGTCGAGCAGCATCTGATGGAGGAAAGGAATTGTCAATGTTTTGGGTGGAGATACTGCATTAGGACTGCAGCAAGTTATTTGTTCATCCCACAATGGTTTGCCATTAGTGCACCAACTGTGTGTAGCTCAAGCTGCAATTGTCTGTGCTCCTGTCAGTAACAGTCCTGGGTTACTTCACTGCCACGTTGGTCAGCTGTAACCCCCAACCTCTGTAAACCTCCCATCCAAAGCTGGCCAAACTCACACCAGGCCCCATTTACCCATCAGTCCAGCGATCACTGACCCACTTCGTCTCCCAGTTCAGTGGTGCCTGAACTTAAACAACTACTTCCCTTGCAATCAAATCCCTTGTGATTCTGATCTTCCTGTTTCTGTGACCTCCTCCGTCCCTGCAGTCCTCTGAGGTCTCTGCACTCCTCAAGTTCTGCATTGTTCTGCCCTCCATCTACAGTGACTTTGCCTGCAACTGCCCAGGCCCAGAATCAGAATCAGGTTTATTATCACTGACATTATGTCTTGAAATTTGTTGCTTTGCGGCAGCAGTACAGTGCAAGACGTAAAGACATAAAAATTACTATAAGTTACGAAAATAAACAGTGCAAAAGAGGAATGAGACCATGTTCATGGGTTCATGGACTGTTCACAAATCTGATGGCGGAGGGGAAGAAACCATTCCTGAAATGTTGGGTGTGGGTCTTCAGGTTCCTGTACCTCCTCCCCAAAGGTAGTAACGTGAAGAGGGCATGTCCCGGGTGGTGAGGATCCTTAATGGTGGATGCCACCTTCTTGAGGCACCGCCTCTTGAAGGTGTCCTCGATGGAGGGGAGGGTTGTGCCTGTGATAGAGCTGGCTGAGTCTTTCTCATCACTTTTAGGATGCTCCTTAAAATTTTAGGCAGTTCCACGGGATAGTGGATGACCTGCTGCTGCTCTAGTTATGTAGGTTGGGCTGATAAGGCCAGTATGGGGTCTGCAGACCCTTCCAGAGGTGGGTGGGTGGGTGGTTTGTGAGGTGGTGTACTCTTCTCACTGGTTACACAGGGCTCCATGTGCTCCCAATACATGGCCCAGCAGCTTACCCAATGCTCCCCCTCCACTTTGAGCGGTTGTGTGCTAGAGGTTCCCAGGAGTTAGAGGGATGCTGCAATTTTTCTCAAGCAGGCAGTGGGCAAATCCTTGAATCTTTCTGTCGGTCTGCCTATAATCTCTGTCTGTCTCAGGAGTCTGGTAATCCTGGTCTCAGAAGCACACAGGACTAGGATCACTGCTGCTTCATGGACCATGAAGCTTGTGCCAGGGCTGAGGACTTGACCTTCAACCACCCTTTTCCTCACCCGACCACGTCAGGCAGTGTTGCATTTACTCATCAACGTCTACCTTCACTGAGAGGAGGCTCCCATGATGTGGGAAGTAGTCCACATTTTCCAGGGCCTCGCCGTGAACCTTTATTATCGAAGGGTAGTCTTCCAAACTTCCCTCACTGTGCATCTCCTTAAAGCCAACCACATAACCAATCTCTTGTCATCTCATCTATCATCTCCTTCCTCGGCTTGGTGTAAATATTTTGTCTCCTGGGATGTAGTCTATTGCATTAAGTATGCTCTATACTCTTTAACTAACATCAGGAAGCAGGTTATCAGATCTTTAACTCAAGTTGGTGGTCATAGAGTATTGATAAATACAAATTTGCATCAGCATTTCCAATCTATAGACAGGGAAGAAGGTTGTCTAAGAGTACAACAGGATCAAGGTCAACTGGGGAAGTGGGCCAAGGAATGGCAGATGGAATTTAACTCAAACAAGTGTGAAGTATTGCATTTTGGTAAGTTAAACTGGGGCAGGACTTGCACAGTAAATGGCAGGGCCCTGGGGAGTACTGTAGATCAGAGAGACCTTGGAGTATAGGTACACAGTTCCCTGAAAGTGGTGACATAGGAAGACAGGGTGGTGAAGACGGCATTTGGCACACTTGCGTTCAGAGGTTAGGGCATGGAATACAAGAGTCAGGATGTTATGTTACAACCGTACAAGATGTTAGTGAGACCACACTTCTGTGCAGTTCTGGTTGCCTAGCCAAGAGGAAGGATGTCATTAAGCTGGAAAGGGTACAGAAGAGATTCATGAGGATGTTACCGGGGCTGGAAGAAAATACAGCGAGACCAAATCAGCTGGGACTTTTTTCCCTGGAGAACAGGGGGCTGAGGGATGACCTTATGTAGGTATATAAAATTGTGAGGGGCATCGATAAGGTGGATGGTCATAGTCTTTTTCCCAGGGTAGGAGAGTCTAAAACTAGAGGACATAGGTTTAAGTGGAGAGGGGAAAGATTTAAAGAGGGGCAACTTTTTCACGCACAGAGTATTTGTTTTCTGGAATGAGCTGCCAGAGGAAGTAATAGGAACAGGTAAATTACAATGTTTAAAGGGTACATGGATAGGGAAGTTTTAGAGGTAAACACAGGCAAATGGGACCAACTCAGGTAGGTAACTTGGTCGGCATGGACGAGTTGGGCCAAAGGCCTGTTTCTGTGCTGTATAATTCTATGACTCTATTTAAAGAACATCAGAAAGCACGTTATCAGATCTTTAACTCAGATTGGTGGTTGTGGGATATTGCTGAATGCAAATTTGTGTCAGCATTTCTGCTATTATGTGACTGCACTACGGAGAGCTTTATTATTGTCCTTCGGGATGTCTTGTGGTTGTGAAAGGCAGTTACAGCCTTTTCACCTTTATTCTGTCCATTGGCTCCTGGTGTATTACCTGGCACATAGAGCAAGTCTTTTGTAACAGGAGCTTAAATCTAATTTAGTCCCTGCTGATCCCAAACTAGACTGAGCACACTATATGATACCAGCTCATTGGACTCTGTCCAAATTGTAATGGATACAAGAGGATCTGTCAAAGTACCATTAACATTTAGAATCCAAAATCTGTTGTTGCAAGATTTGTGTCAAGGCCCATGGGTTTATTAGAAAGTTTGTCCTTGGAATCATAGCAACTTAATGCACAGAAGGAGGCCATTTGGACCACTGTGTCCACATCGGCCAAACATGGATTTTGTGCTTGCCTCACTTCCCAGCTCTCAGCCCTTGGCTAGTAGGCCAGGGCTCTCCAGGCGCTAATCAAACGTGGGGAGGGTTTCTGCCTCCACCACCCTTTCAGGCAGTGAGTTCTGGACTCCCGTTGCTCATTGAGTTTGTTCCTCAGCTCCTCCCTATGATCCTTCAAATAGTTAGCATATTTAAGATATCTTTATTAGTCACATGTATATCGAAACACACAGTGAAATGCATCTTTTGTGTTGAGTGCTCTGGGGGCAGCCCGCAGATGTCGCCACACTTCCGGCACCAACATAACATGCCCACGACTTGCTAACCTGCATGTCTTTGGAATGTGGGAGGAAACCAGAGCACCTGGAGGAAACCCCACACAGACACGGGGAGAATGTACAAACTCCTTACAGACAGTGGCTGGAATTGAACCTGAGTCTCTGGCACTGTAATAGTGTTATGCTAACGGCTACACTGTGTTCCTTGGATATTGCCCGCTCTGTGAAGGGAAATAGGCCCTTCCTCTACACCCTGCCCAGGCCACTCATTTATACTCCTCAGTACAGGTATCTCCCCTCAGCCTCCTCTATCCAAATACCCTCCCCCAGCCTTGGCGATCTATCCTCACAACTGTAATCTCCCCTGCACTCAGTGTCCAGCTGTCACACTTCCTTCTTAAAGTGCAGGGTCCAGAACTCTACACAGTTCTCATTATCCTAACTGCACAATTAAATTCATGTCGGTTTCGGGTTGGGAACAGACTCACAGAGCCACACAGCGTGGAAACAGACCCTTCGGCCCACTATGTCCATGCCAGCTAGTGGCACCCGTCCATATTAATCCCATCTTTCAGCACTTGGCCCAGAGCCCCTATGCCTGGACAATTCAAGTGCTTGTCTGGGCACTTCCTAAATGCTGTCAGTGACTCTGCTTCCACCACTCTCTCCAGTGGTCCAGGTAATCACCAGTCTCTCGGTGCAAAAAGTTCCCTTCCAATCCCTGCTAAATCTCTTCCCCCTTACCCTAAATCTATGTTTTCTGGTTTTATCTGCCTCTGATGTTTCCTGCAGTTTACCCTATCATAACCCTGATAATTTTATATCCTTTAATCAATTCCCACTGCCTCGGGAAAGCAGGCAACATAATCAAGCACCCCCTCCCATCCTGGTCATTCTCTCTTCTCCCCTCTCCCATCAGGCAGACACAACAGCATGATAGTACGTACCACCAGGCTTAAGGACAGCTTCTTTCCCACTGTTATCAGGCTCTCACGGGCCTCTCGTACGCTAAAAGATGAACTCTTGACCTTCCAACCTACCACTTTATTAATCTGCCTGCACTGCACTTGCTCTGTAACTGTAACACTATATTCTACATTCTGTTTTCATTTTGTATACCTCGATGTACTGTATGTATGGAGTGATCTGTCTGGTTGGCATCCAAACAAACCTTTTGGCTGCATCTCGGCACATGTGACAATAATAAACTAATCCAACCTAGCCAAATCCAATGTCTCCTCTTAACTTCCTCTACTCCGGGGAGAACAGACTCAACATCTCTGATCTCTCCTCATAACTGAAATGCTCCTTCCCAGGCAACATCCTGGTGAATCTTGTCAGCGCCCTCTCCACCACTATCACATCTTCCCTATAGTGTGGCTCCTTACGAAATAATGCGGTTACACGGACGTGACCCTTTAAACCTTGAGAATTGGTGTCCATCAGTATCACTCTGTCTGAGTCAGGTGGTCAAGGAACAAATCTCATGCCTTGAGCTCATTCTGCAGGCAAATGCTATGGTACAGTGGTGGGGATCAACCCCTCTCCTCTAAGGGCTGGTCAGCTGGCTGCCATGGCAATTCATGGAATGGGACACCCTCCATTGGGGTATTAAGAGTGAAGTAAGGAATTAAGTTGTTGCTTTGTCTGTAAGGAGGTTCCTTTGGACCTTTCTCCCCACAGTAACTGCTCCCACTGGCACTAGTTCCCAGTGGGAGACCTATCTCAGATTGCTGTGTACGCTGGATGCCAGTCTCATTGTTGTCTGACCCGTGGGAACCCCCCGTCCCCACCTCAGGAGGGGCATTTCAGCCCTTCATTCAAAAGAATCCAAGTCCATTACTCCCTGAAAGTGGCAAATCAAGTAGATAGAGTGGTAAAGAAGCCAAATGTCATGCTTGCCTTCATCAATCAGGGCACTGAGTACAAGAGGCAGGAAGTCATGATGCAGATTTAGTTAGGCGCACTTGGAGTATTGCGTGCAGTTCTGGTTGCCCCATTAACAGGAAGGATATGGAGGATTTGGACAGGGTGCAGAAAAGGTTTACCAGGATGCTGCCTGGATTAGAGGGTATTGCTATATGGAGGGGTTGGTCAAACTTGAATTGTTTTATCTGGAACAGCAGAGGCTCAGGGGCGACCTGATAGAAGTTTATAAAATGATGAGAGGCACAGGTAGGGTAGACGGTGAGAATCTTTTTCCTAGGTTGGAAATGTCAAATACTACCAGACCAGATGAAGGGTCTCGACCCGAAACGTCGACTGTCCATTTCCCTCCACAGATGCTGCCTGACCCGCTGAGTTCCTCCAGCATCTCTTGTGTTGCTCCAGATTCCAGCATCTGCAGTCTCTTGTGTCTCCGTTTCTCGGTTAAGATGGTTCCAGAAGCAAAAACTTTTTCAAAGATGCATTCCTGGGCCATGAGGAGGTGGGAAGAGTGAAAGTGAGGCTGTTTTCCCAAAAGCAAAATGACTGAAGGTTCTGAAATAAAAATAGAACATGCTGGAAATGTTTCCAGCATTTTCCATGTCCCAAAAGTATCAGCGTTTGATTTTTCTCAGGTTTCATTTTGAGCATACTTAGTCTAATTAACAAGCAGCTGGATAAACAAATGGGAATGAAGAGGAGGGCAGGAATGACATGAGAGGCCTGAGCCTTATTCTGTAATTCTCTCCCCCAAACCAATGTGCAGTGCAGGCAGACAATAAGGTGCAAGGCCATGACAAGGAAGATTGTGAGGTCAAGACTCCATCTTATCATACAAAAGGTCTGCTCAATAGTCTTATAACGGTGGGATAGTAGTTGTCCTTGAGCCTGGTGGTACGTTTTTTCAGGCTTTTGTATCTTCTGCCTGATGGGAGAAGAGAGAATGTCCTGTGTTAATGGAGTCTTTGATTATGCTGGCTACTTTACTGAAGCAGTGAGAAGTAGAGACAGAGTCCATGGAGGGGAGGCTGGTTTTCATGATATGCTGAGCTGTGTCCACAACTCTCTGCAGTTTCTTGCAGTCTTGGGCAGAACAGTTGCCATACCAAGCTGTGATGCATCCGGATAAGATGCTTTCTATGGTGCGTCTATAAAATTTGGTGAGGGTCAAAGGGGACATGCCAAATTTCCTTAGCCTTCTGAGGAAGTAGAGGCACTGGTGCGCTTTCTTGGTCATGGTGTCTATGTGGTTGGACCAGGTCAGGCTACTGGTGATGGTTACACTGAAGGAAAAGATAGTTGGAGCGTTAATGATGATCTTTGTGTCCTCCCTGGCCACAGGAGTGGTACCAGAGGATTGGAGGATGGAAAATCTTGTTCCATTGTTCAAGAAAGGTAAAAGGGATAATTGGTATTGGTATTGGTTTATTATTGTCACTTGTACCGAGGTACAGTGAAAAACTTGTCTTGCATACCAATCGTACAAGTCAATTCATTACACAGTGCAGTTACATTGAGTTAGTACAGAGTGCATTGATATAGTACAGGTAAAAACAATAACAGTACAGGGTAAAGTGTCACAGCTACAGATAATCCCAGGAATTATAGACCAGTGATGACCAATTATAGTCGTTGGTGGGCAAACTATTGGAGAGGATTCTTAGGGACAGGATTTATGAGCATTTGGAGGAGCATAGTCTTATTAGGGATAGTCAACATGGCTTTCTAAGGGGCAGGTCGTGCCTCACGAACCTACTTGAGTTTTTCGAGGAGGTGACAAAATGAATTGATGAAGGTAGAGTGGGTGGATGTGGTGTATATGGATTTTAGCAAGGTGTTTGACAAGGTTCCCCATGGTAGGCTCATCCAGAAAGTCATGAGGTGTGAGATCCATGGTAAATTGGCTGCGTGGATTCAGAATTGGCTTGCCCACAGAAGGCAGAGGGTGGTTGTAGAAGGGGAATATTTGACCTAGAGGTCGGTGACTAGTGGTGTTCTGCAGGGTTCTGTTCTGGGACCCCTGCTCTTTGTGATTTTCATAAATGACTTGGATGAAGAAGTGAAAAGGTGGGTTGGTAAGTTTTCAGGTGATACGAAGGTTGGTGGTGTAGTAGATAGTGCAGAAGGTTGTCGTAGGTTGCAATGGGATATAGACAGGATGCAGAGCTGGGCGGAGAAGTGGCAGATGGAGTTCAATCCAGAGAAGTGTGAAGTGATGCACTCTGGAAGATTGAACTTGAAGGCAGAATACATGGTTAATGGCAGGATTCTTAGCAGTGTGGAGGAACAGGGGGAGCTTGGGGTCCAAGTCCATAGATCCCTCAAAGTTGCCGCACAGGTTGATAGGGTGGTTAAGAAGGTATATGGTGTGCTGGCCTTCATTAGCCAGGGGACTGAGTTCAAGAGCCACGAGGTAATGTTGCAGCTCTATAAAACTCTAGTTAGACCACACTTGGAGGGTGTGTTCAGTTCTGGTTGCCACATTATAGGAAGGATGTGGAAGTTTTGGCAAGGATGCAGAGGAGATTTACAGGGATTCTGCCTGAACTGGAGGACATGTTATGAGGAGAGGTTGACCGAGTTAGGGCTTTTCTCTTTGGAGCGACGGAGGATGAGAGGTGACTTGATAGATTATGATTATGATAGATTATGATTATGATAGATAAGATTATGAGAGACATAGACAGAGTGGACAGCCAGCATCTGTTCCCCAGCATGCTAATAGCCAATACTAGAAGTCACCTGTTTAAGGTACGTGAAGGAAAGTTCAGGGGAGATGTCAGAGGTAGGTTTTATACAGAGTGGTGGGTGCCTGGAATGCTCTGCCGGGGGTGGTGGTAGCAGCCAATACGATGGGGTCATTTAAGAGACTCTTAGATAGGCACATGGATGTAAGAAAGCTGGAGGGTTATGGGAGGTGAAGTAGAGAGGGGAAAAGATTGAATGTAGATAAGGTTAACATAGGTTGGCACAACATCGTGGGCCAAAGGGCCCGCACTGTACTGTACTGTTTTATATTCTATGTTCTAACTTGAAGTTCTCAATCATCTCCACCCTCAAGTCCCCTTTAAAGCTCCTTTCTCTCACCATAAACCTATGCCCTCTTGTTTCTGATACCTCTACCATGGGAAAAAGATGCTGTCTATCCTATCTGTGCCTCTTATAATTTTATTATACTTCTATCGAGTGCATAAACTAGACTGGACAATCCAGCATAGGGCAGCGATGTGGTGCAGCAGGTAGTGAGTTTCCTCCGGGTGCTCTGGTTTTCTCCAACATGCCAAAGGTGTGCAGGTTGATGATTGGCTTCTGTAAATTCCCTCTGGTGTAGGTGGGTGGCAGGGGAGTTGATAGGAGTGTGCGAGAGAATAGTTTACAGGGAAATAAGCAGGGGAATGCTTTGGAATTTCTCTGAGAGCTGGAGTAGACTGGGTTGACTGAATGGCTTCCTAGATTGTAATGAAATATGACTGAGGAAATGTGCTGCTGTTGGAGGTGTCTTTTTACAGATGAAGCATTAAAATGAGGCCTCACTGCCCTCTCAGGTGAACAGTAGCAGTGGTCGGGCAAGAGAAAACATTGCTCACTACTCTGCTGGTTGGGCTAGCGCTCCACATATGCTGATGGTCCTCTGGTGCCATGTCCAAAGAGTTGAACTGGGTCATAGTAGTCGCCTGTACCAGGAGAGTGTTCCTATTGGTCCATTTCCAGAAGACAGTGGAAACACCCTCCTGGCACCAAACTCGGGCAAATAGGATGGGCTTAATTGGGCACCTTGGTCGGAATGGACAAGTTGGGCCAAAGGGGCCTGTTTCCGTGCTACTCCATGATTCTACGACTCTATGAGAGGCAGCAACAAACAAGATACTGGAGGAACTCAGCGGTTCAGGCAGCATCTGTGGAGGGAGATGGACAGTCGACGTTTTGGAAGATAGAGGGGAGATCACTGGTATAAAGAGGTGAGGGGAAGGGGTGGAGCAAGAGCTGGCAGGTGATAGGTGGATGTGGGTGAGGAGGGGTGATGGCAGATGGGGGAGGGGGGAGTGGGAATAGCGACAGAGGCTGGGAGGTGATGGGTGGGAGTGACAAAGGGCTGCAGGTGATGGAATCTGACAGGAGAGGAAGGTGGAGCCTGGAATCGAGTGAGGGAGGTGGGGGGGGCAGATGGGAACGGGTGGGGGGGAGCCCAGTGGGAGGAGTGTGTGGGTGATGGGCAGATGGAGTGGGAGGAGGGGGGGAAAGAAACAGGGTGATGGGGGCTGGGGTGGGTGTGGGAGGAACGGGGTAGGTCAGAGGGAGAGAGAAAAGGGACAGAGGGGGAGCAGTTACCGGAAGTTGGAGAATTCAATGTTCATGCTGCCGGGTTGTAGGCTGCCCAGGTGGAATATAAGGTGTTGTTCCTCTAGTTTGTGTTTAGCCTCACCCTGGCAGTGGAGGAGGCCAAGGACAGACATTTCGGTGTGGAAATGGGGAGGGGACTTAACGAACACCTGAGAGACAGAAGCCCATGGAACACCTCACCTGAACTGTGATAAGAAATGGGAACTACCTTGCAAGGTGCCAGCGATCTCTCTGATGAGAAGGTTTTGGTCTGAAGCTCCACTCTAGAGACTTGAGCACCAATGCAACGTGGCCTTGTGGTGCAGTACTGAGGCAGCATTATACTATTGTCAGATGTGATGTTAAACCAAAGCTTCACCAGCACTCACTGTGGATTTAAAAGATTTAAGGATGGGACTGGTATCACACCAGGCCGATAATTATCCCTCACCCAACATTACCAAACTAGGCTATCTGGTTTTTACCATTGTTTTTTTTTGTGGGATCATGTTGTTTTTTTTCCTGTGGGATTTTGCTGTGTGCACATTGCCTGCCGCACCGCCACAGCGATTACTCTTCCCTAAAGTGCTGGTCAAGTCCTCCGGTGTTCTGTAAATTGCTGGGGAAAGTCACCCCAATGATGCAATGAAGAATGGATGCACAAGTAGACCGACACGGGCAAAGAGGACATGACGGCAAGGAAGATATAAAAAAACACCTGAAATAGAAACAAAAGGTTGGACACCTGCGGCACATGTCAATTGGTAGGTTTCCAGAAGATGGTGGAAGCCCCCCCCCCCCCCCAGAGCTGTGGTGGGGGGTATATCACAAGGTCTCGGGGGGTTTCATTCTCTCTCTCTCTGGTAAAGAGGTGGTAAATTCTTAATTAAATCTTCAGCTGCAAGCCTTTATCCGCAAGGAAAGGAAATGCTAGGGGCAGTGGAATCCCTGATGACCAGATAAAACAGCTGCCATCCACCAGCCAGGTCCCCCACAATCTCAGGATCTGATGTTTCTCAAGGGGCCCCAGATTAAATTTGAGCAGATTTAACCCGATTACAGGCAGCTGGATAAACAAATGAGAGGAGCGGAAACGGACTGATGTGCTAGACCGGAACCTATCCCGTAGTCCTCCCCACCCCACCCCCCAAACCATAAGGTATGGGCTGATCCATTCCCATTCGTGGAGGTCATGAGGAATGAACTTTGCCCTCCAGGTGGCAGCTCTGGAAAACTGCAGGGGTTTCACTGAGTTTCTTTAATACGTCACCTTCACTTTTTGTTGGGTATGTGGACTGGAAGATGTAAAAAGCGAATGGAGTTCAGGTCACGAATCAGCTGTGATGTAACTGGGAGGATGGGGAGCTGGGGGAATATGCGTTCATGTTGAAGGATGAAAGGGACAGCTGTCTCAGCCACCACAGGCTCTGGGTTAATTTCACTGCAGCTTAAATGTTCTTTTCTTTTCCAGCAGCAGATATCAGCATTAATCCAGTGTTGGATCTTTGTTCAGTAACATCTGAGTCAGTAAACTTTACCTCATTCTGAACATTTCTTTCTCCATCCCCCCCCCCCCCCCCCACCATCACACATCTCGCCTCCCATCTCTCCTTGCATCTCGCCTACGCATCACGCATCTCGCCTACCCCAACATGTCCCTCGCCATCACCCATCTCCCCACCGACCTCCTGTCAACCATCCCCCTTCTAATCACCTATCTCCCCCCCATCACCCCTCTCCCCATTTCCCCTCCAATCTCCCCTTCTATCTCTCCTCCAATTGCCCCTCCTATCCCCATCTCCTGTCTCTCAACTCCTATCTTCCCTCCGATCCCCCACCTCCCTTCCTATATCTACTACCTCTCCTATCTCCCCACCCGCCCTCACGCACATCCGGTCCCACTCACCTCCGGCTCCCTTAACCAATCCCTCCAATAAGCTAACCAGTCCCACCCCTGACCTCTGGACGCATTCACAGGTTCAAATCTAATGTAACCATCCTCTCCTCAGAAACCAACCTTTGACTGCTCCGTCCTTTCAGCCTCTTTTTCCTGTCTGCTCCTCCTCCTCCTCTTGAACGTGCTGGTGTCCCTCAGACTTGTGCCCAATGTTTCACAGAACCCACGCTTGAATCTCTGATCAAATTCCCGCTCCTAGCTCACTACTGAAACAGCTCCATGTGACTCTTCCCAGCTAATCCACCCCTCCAAAGCAAAATATCGCAGACTTTGAAAACTGAAATAAGAAGATCAGATGCCAAAAACACCCCGCGGGTCAGGCAGCACCTATGGAGAGAGGAGCAGAATTAATGTTTCAGGCTGATGAACTTTCATTGAAACTGGGAAACGTGTTTTAAATTGCGGAGAGCTGGTAGGGGTAGAGAGAGTATGTCTGTGCTAGGATGGAGAGACTGAATGCATGGTGGCGAGAGGGGGTGGTGAAGGTTGAGTGGGGGAGGTGTTGGGGGGAAGCGAATGAAATTGGAAGTCACCAAAAGAGGAGTGGGAGAGAAACCTATTGCTGGAAATAAGAGATCTAATATTGGAATGGGCGAAAGTGTTGAATCCGTTGTTGAGTCCCAGGGGCTGTGATGTGCCTAGATCAGATGCTGCTGAAGATCAAAGCACTGCAGATGCTGGAAATCTAAAATAAAAAAAGACAAAAAATGTTGGAAACTCTCAGCTGCTCAGATCACCTTCCCCGACCAGTCATTGGAGCAGGGTAGGGAACCAAATCAGAATGCGAGGGGATGGAGACTGGAAGTTCAGGGTCACTCCTGTGGACTGATGGGTGGTGTTCTGTAAAGTAGTCACCAAACTTGCATTTGGTCTCTCCGATGTGAGGGAGAATATATTGTGAGCACTAATGGGGGTTTAACTCTCCTTATCCTTCTTGACCTGTTAATGGGACTTGTTTGTACCCATTGAAGAGCTCCAGATGCCAACAATGGACATGGACAACTGGGGTAAGAGGCATAATCTCAGGTAGACTGAGCTCAGGAGAAGCAACATGTCCTGGAACCTTTGGATTTCTTGATCTCAGAGAACTGTGGGTGCCTGGTCATTAGAAGCTGAGATGGGTGCTTAGGCTTCAGGGTTGTTGAGGGGTTGCTGAGAACTTGCAGGAAAGTGGAGTTGAGGCTGAGATGAGGTCAACTGTGATATTGGGAAGGGAGTGATCGTGCAGAAAACATCCCAAAAGAAACCTGATATTCTGTGAGGCTTTGGTGATCCAGATGAAGTCACAGCTTGATCTGTTTCATGTATTTCTGTAAAAGAAATAAATGCTTGCAGAATGACGATATTAAAGAGGGAGTGGGGTGGTTTCTGGATGGGTTTCTTTATCCATTAAAACATTGCTGACATTGAAGTTCATCCATCAGCTTGGAATAAAGCAAAGATTTCTTTGATTAGAGACAGATGGAGGCGGTTCGCTAGGATAAGAAGTGGTTGGTCATGGATTCACTCAACAGCATATACTCCGAGCTGATGTTTGAGCGTAGTACTGGCTGAACTGCAGCACTTTTTGGATAGGATTGTCTTGAGATTATGATGTTAACTAACACCCCCAGCATACTGGACCTCAGATGGCATGTGGTTCCGTAACTGTGACTGCAACTTGTATTGTACCAAGGTGTATTGAAGAGGTTTACCAGGATGCTGCCTGGATTAGAGGGCATGTGCTATAAGGAAAGCTTGGTCAAACTTGAGTTGTTTTCTCTGGAGCAGTGGAGGCTGAGGGGCGACCTGATAGAGTTTCATAAGATTATGAGGAGCATAGATAGAGTAGACAGCCAGTATCTTTTTCCCAAGGTCAAAATGTCTAATACTAGAGGCATGCATTGTGCAGGGCAAGTTTTTTTTACACAGAGGGTGGTGGGTACCTGGAATACACTGCCAGGGGTGGTGGTGGAGGCAGATACGATAGAGGAGTTTAAGAGGCTCTTAGATAGGCACATGAATGTGCAGAGAATGGAGGGATATGGACCATGTGCAGGCAGAAGGGATTAGGTGAGATTAGCGTAATTACTTGGGCACAACATTGTGGGCAGAAGGGCCTGTTCCTGTGCTAAGGTGTTCTAAGGTGCTCCACATGGTCTGATCAAGCACAATCTGTGTCTGTTGTGTCTTGTGTCTGTTCTGCTGATGACACTTTCCACACTGGTACTTCATTTCGTGTGCTTCAGGCTTTATTTTCCATCAGCCTCTACCATAGTTGACATGGCTCTCGACCACCCCTCTTTCCCCCCACATATTGGCCCTCACGTTTCTCATGACATACAAAGAGACTGTTCAACCCATCAAGTCCATGCCAGCTCTCAGAATAATCCCATTCCCTCACTTGCTTCCCATAACTAGTCTCACACACATGCCCACCAACTCCCAACCTAATTCTCCTGTCACCCACCTACAGTAGGAACAACTTAGAGCTGCCAATTAACATACCAACCCACGTCTGCCCAGAGGAAACCCTTGGGGGTCACAAGGAGAATGTCCAAACTCCACATGGATAGCACCTGAGGTCAGGATTGAACTTGGGTCACTGGAGCTGTGAGGCAAGAGTGGGCTCCCCTTTGGCCTCACCTTCTACCCCACCAGCCTCCACATTCAACAGATCACCCTTCCTAATTTCCACCACCTTCAATGAGATTCCACCATCGAATAAATCTCCTCGTCCACCTTTCCCTTTCAGTGTTCTAGCTCCAACACCCATTTGCCTTCTCACCTTTACTACTTGACCACACATCACAACCATTGGTCCAATACCCTTCCAACTGCAACTCTGATTGGTGTTCCCCCATGCAGTGCATCACAAAGCTAAAGGCAGGCAGCAATTCAACTAGTAGTAGTGAATTGGTTTATTATTGTCACGTATTGAGATACAGTGAAAAACTCTGTTTTGCATGCCGTCCGTACAGATCATTTCATGACATCAGTGCATTGAAGTAGTACAAGGGAAAACAGTAACAGAATGTGGAATAAAGTGTTACAGTTGCAGAGAAAATGCAGTGCAGGCAGACAATAAGGTGCAAGGCCATAACGAGATAGATTGTGAGGTCAAGCGTCCACCTTATCGTACTAGGGGACTGTTCAATAGTCTTATGACAGTGGGATAGAAGCTGTCCTGGAGCCTGGTGGTACGTGCTTTCAGGCTTTTGTGTCTTCTTCCCAATAGGAGGGGGGAGAAGAGAGAATGTTGGGAGTGGGTGGGGCCTTTTATTATGTTCATAGAATCATAGAACAGTACAGCACAATACAGGCCCTTCGGCCCACAATGTTGTGTTGACCTTTAAACCTCGCCTACCTCCCCCATATCCCTCTATTTTAAATTCCTTCATATGCTTATCTAGCAATCTCTTGAATGTTGGCTGCTTTACCGATGCAGCGAGAAGTGTAGAGAGAGTCCATGGAGGGGAGGTTGGTTTCCATGATGTGCTGAGCTGTGTCCACAAGTCACTGCAGTTTCTTGCGATCTTGGGCAGAGCAGTTGCCATAACAATGGATCCAGATAGGATGCTTTCTATGGTACATCTGTAAAAATTGGTGAGGGTCAAAGTGGACATGCCAAATTTCTTTAGCCTCCTGAACAAGTAGAGGTGCTGGTGAGCTTTCTTGGCCGTGTCGTCTACGTGGTTGGACCAGGACAGGCTATTGGTGATGCTCACTCCTGGGAACTTGAAACTCTCAACCCTCTCGACCTCAACACCGTTGATGTAAACAGGAATGTGTGCACCGCTCCCCTTTTGTTTTGCTGACATTGAGGGAAAGGTTGTTGTCTTGCGCAGTACAAGTCCAACTGGAGAATAGAATTAAGAGCAGAACTCAGAGCTGATGCAATGCAAAAAAAAAAGCATTTAAGGGTTTTATTAGCTGAGCTCTGACAGTTCACACTGTTTCTGAAGTTCTCTGTTCTGTGAAATGGTTGTGCAACTTGTTCCAGGGAATCAGTCAATAAAAACCCAAGGCTTACATTTGCCAAAGGATGCTGCTCTGTGATTTCTAATGTTCCCCAAAGTATTCCTTTTTTGGATTAAATTTCCATGTATTAAACCTTCCTCATCTCAAACATAAGAATAGGAGGTGCCATTCAGTTAGATCAGCTGATATTAACCATGTACCTACCTTGGCTCTGTAACCCTCAATGCACTCACCGACTCTCCATAAGAAAAGCACTACACTCACTTGTGACTTCTTCGATTGTTCTTCATTTTATAGATTCATAGAGTTATACAGCAGGGAAACAGGCCCTTCGGCCCAACTTGTCCATATTGTCCAAGATATTTATCTATGCTAATCCTATTTGCCTGTGTATGGACCGTGGCTCTCTAAACCTTTCCTATCAATGTAACTGTCCAAATGTCTGGTAAGTGTTGTAATGTACCCGCCTCTACCACTTTCTCTGGCAGCTCGTTCCGTATACCCACCACCCTTAGGTCACCTTTAACTCTTTACCCTCTCGCCTTAAATCTATGCCCGCTAGTTTTAGACTCCCCTACCCTGGGAAAAGGTCTGTGACCACCCACCCCTCATAACATTATAAACCTCTATAAGGTCACTCCTCAGCCTCCTTCGCTCCAGAGAAAACAGTCCCAGACTATCAGCCAGAGTCCCAGAAATCACCTCCCTTGGTTCCCACAGCATCTGGGGATACACCTCACTTCAAGGTTGCCAACACCTCCTCCTTCGTATCAATACACACAAAATGCTGGAAGAACTCAGCAGGTCCGGTAGCATCTATGGAGGGAAATAAATGGTCAACGTTTTGGGTGGAGACCCTTCATCTGAACTAGAAAGGAAGAAGGCAGAAGCCGGATGGCCTTCATCAGTTCTGACTTCTGCCCTCTTCCTTTCCAGTCCAGATGAAGGGTCTTGACCCGAAATGTCGACTGTTTATTTCCCTCCATAGATGCTGCCTGACCTGCTGAGTTCCTCCAGTATTTTGTGTGTGTTGCTCCAGATTCCAGTATCTGCAGAATCTCTTGTACCTCCTCCTTCATAATGTCAACATGCTTCAGGATATCACTGTTCTCTTACCTGAACTCACTGGCTTCTATGTCCTTCTCCATGATAAATACAAAAAAGATCTTTTAAGTGGAACACAAGTGTGTTTTAAGTTGTAGAGAGTTGGGGGCGGGGCGGTGGAGAGAACAAGGGGAACGTTGGCCCTCATCTGAATGCTTTTGGCACACTGGCCTTCATCAGTCACGGCATTGAGTTTAGAAGTTTGGATGTTATATTGCAGTTGTACAAGACTTTGGTCAGGCCACATTTGGAATATTGTGTTCAGTTTTGGTCACCCTGTTCTAGGAAAGATGTCATTAAACTGGAAAGAGTGCAGAGGAGATTTATGAGGATGTTGCCGGGACTCGAGGGGCTGAGTTATGGAGAGAGGTTGAGCAAGTTGGGACTTCTTTCATTGCAGAGTAGGAGAATGAGGGGGCATCTTATAGAGGTGTATAAAATCATGAGGGACATAGATAGGGTGAATGCACTCAGTTTTTTTCCCAGGGTTGGGGAATCAAGAACTAGAGGACATAGGGTTTAAGGTGAGAGGGAAGAGATTTAATGGGAACTCGAGGGGCAACTTTTTCATCCAGAGGATGGTCAGTTTATGGAATGAGCTGCCAGAGGAAGTGGTTGAGGCAGGTACATTAACAACATTTAAAAGGTACTTGGACAGGTACATGGATAGGAAAGGTTTAGAGGGATATGGGCCAAATGCAGGCAAATGGGACTAGATGGAAATTTTGGTCGGTGTGGATCAGTTGGCCTGAAGGGCCTACTTCTGTGCTGTATGAATCTATGACTCTATGAATGTCCATGATAAGGTGGAGACGAGGGTTGTCCAGTTGACAGAATTGCTTATGGTGCCATCTAAGTGAGAGACATGAATGCTGGTTAATTGTAGGTGATCTGTCTGAGGAGGTGTAAGTAGAGGAAGATGAGTGATGGCATTATTGGAACATGAACCTATGGTGGATCTGTCAGTTAATGAAATAAAACACTGCGGGAAAACCTGATTAGGACTGAATACCTGCATCCTCAAACAAATGGTGTGTTACTTGTTTCCTACACTGCACCTTTGATGCGGAGGTAGTGAATAGAGTTCAAGGAGGAATTCTTCAATGTGAGAGTGAGTCGAGCCAGATGAATGAGGGTAGTGGTGGAGCAGAACAGTTTAGGCCTCTGTTCAAGAAAAGGGTGAGGGCCCTCAGGCCTTCTTGATGTGGGCTCGAGGTGCAGAGGGAATGGTGGAGAGATTGGAACCAGGAGACTGTCAAAGTGATGGAGAGCATGGGAGGCATCATGGGAAAGGAGTGACAAGGACACAAAGAATCGAGTCAAGGTGGTAACGCTATTACAGCAGCAGAGACTTGGGTTCAATTCCCGCCGCTGTCTGTCCATTCTCCCCGTGTCTGCGTGGGTTTCCTCCAGGTGCTCTGGTTACCTCCCACGTTCCAAAGATGTCCTGGTTAGGAAGTTGTGGGCATGCTGTGTTGGCGTTGGAAGAGTGTCCCCCAGCACATTGACAGTAACACAAAAGGATGCATTTCACTGTGTGTTTTGACGTACATGTGACTAATAAATAAATATCTTCAATAAATATCTTAAGGTAGGAAGAAACAAGTTCTCTGGTTGAAAGTAGACAAAGTGTCCCGGGAACCCAGGTGGATAGAACATAGATGTAGAACATAGAAGAGTACAGCACAGGACCAGGCCCTTCAGCCCACCATGTTGTGCCGAACTAATTAAGCTAATGACATCTAATCCCTTCTGCCATGTTCCTCCATTCTCTGCACATTCATGTTCCTATCTAAGAGCCTCTTAAACACCTCTATCGTATCTGCCTCCACCACCATCCCTGGTAGCGCATTCCAGATACCCACCACTCTGTGTGAAAAAAGAATACGCACATTTCATTTGAACTTGGCCCCTCTCACCCTAAATGCCTGGTCTCTAGCATTAAACATTTCAACCCTGGGAAAAAGGTACCAGCTGTCTACTTTATCTATGCCTTTCCTAATTTTATAAACCTCTATCAGATCTCCCCTCAGCCCCTGCTGCTCCAGAGAAAACAACCCAAGTTTGTCCAAACCTATCCTTATAGTACATTGCCCTCTAATCCAGGCAGCACCCTGGTAAACCTCTTCTGCACCCTCTCCAAAGCCTCACATCCTTCGTGTATAATGGAGAGACCAGAACTGAATGCAATACTCCAGATGTGGCGTAACCAGAGTTTTCTAAAGCTGCAACATAATTTCATGACTCTTGTACACAATGCCTCATCTAATAAAGGCAAGCATATCATATGCCTTCTTTACTACCCTGTTGACTTGTGCAGCAGCTTTCAGACCCCAAGATCCTTCTGTACATCTACATTGTTAAGCGTTCAGACACAGAGGATCAGACCTCTCTGTGTCTAATTATACCTAGCAACTTCCTGTTCTTATTCCAGATTTCAGCTTCTGCAGCCTTTTGCTTTTCAGTTGCTCCTGAACAGCTGTTCAATGGTTTGTCCCTTTTACTGAACTCTCCACTAGAGGTAAGAAAGAGAAATGATCTTACCCAACAACTTCCTTCGTCAACTGAACCATTTTGATGAATCAGCCTCTAATAGTCTTTGCAAGTCCTATATAAGTGCTTTGAATATAAGCCTCACCTTTAGCCCTGATACCGAATGCCTCCAGAACTTGCCTCTCCTGTTCTTTCACAGCTCTGTATACATTGTTTTACATACCTCCCCTGTTACCTCATTGAGTCCATTACAGTACATCCTACAGAAGGTGCACTGTGTACTGGTGGTGGAAGGAAGGAGTATTTCCAGTGTGGCCAATCAGCAGACCAAATTATGGTGCTGGATCTGGAGGTCAGAGTGGTGCGGATCCAGGAAGATGTGGGAGAGGGGGTTTGGAGAGTTACAGGATAATAAGAGGGTGGAGATGGTGAACAGGTAAGTTAGTGACGGCAAGCAAGGGAATGGAAGGAGAGAGAGAGAGAGAGAAGAGAGCAAGGAAGGGACGGAGAGCAGGATAGAAAGGCAGAGAAAGAGAGAGAGAGAGCTGGGGTACAAGAGAATGTGAGAACAAACATCCATGCACCAGAAGCCCAGCACAATGAAGGACGGAGTAACTATCAACCCCCCAGTATTAATCACCTGCCCACCCTGTCAATGCATGCCCCGTCTGTGGAAGGGTCTGTGGTTCCCACATTGGCCTCACTAGTCACCTCAGAACCCACAGGACTGGAGTGGAAGCAAGTCATCCTCAATCCCGAGGGACTGCCTCATAAAAAATATACCTCATTTTTTTTAATGTGATTGTTCACTCTAACCTCACTCTGAGTGGAGTGGTCAGAGTGAGTCGCCACACTGGAGAGACTCAGAGTGAGTGACAGAACAGAAGCAAGACAAAGTGGAACAGAGAGAGGATGAAAGTGTGAGAGAAAGAATTGGGAGTGAAGGGGACTGGGCTTTGGAGTGAGATCAAGAGAGTGAGATTGGAAGCAAAAGGAGTGGGGATGAGTTGGTGAGTAAAGACGATGAGGAGACAGAGAAGGGAAAGGGGACAGGGCAATGAAAACAAGGAGAGAGTGGATTGTAGAGAAGACAGAGAGAGAGAGGGGGGAGAGAAGAACTGTGAGTGGAATAAATGAGGCAGAGCACCTATTAAGATGAATGAGATTTTGCATGAGAACAGAGCACACATAAAACAAGGGCTGATGACAAAAGAGCAAGAATAAACAAGGGAGCAAATGATGGGAGAACAGAGAAAACATGCTTCAGTGAATGTGAGAGAGAGAAAGTGCTTGAGGGTAGAGACGATCGATATACATTTTCCATCCAGTGTAGTTCCACATCTCATGAGATGCATTATGTATGTAGTACCCCAGTGAGTCATTTGGTGAAATCAGTGACTGTTTTCATGCCAAGACCATTACAGAAGGAAAATATTTGCTCAGTACTTTTTTTTAAACAGCCCGAGATGGATGGTAGGACGCTTTGTCATGGAGTGTACTCAGCATTGACGCCCCTCAGGATGAGGAGTAGATCTGGTTTGGTTTCCAGCAACACATTTCAGTTTCAATGCTTTTCCTATATTGCTTCCAGCAAATTACCCGCTCCAAATAGAGAGTGCCAGCTTCGTTTTTAATTAAGCGTGAAATGTCTTTGCAGAGTTTGACTTGCATTTCTGTTCCATTTCAAAAGTCAAAAAAAGGCGAAAGTCTAGTTTATCTTCATATGCACAAGTACATGTCTGCACAGGTGCAATGAAAAACTTGCAGCAGCATCACAGGCACATTGCATCATATAAGCAGCATTCACAAGAAAAACATAAATTAAACATAAATTATACACAGTTTTTACAGGAAAGAACATAATTAGAACAAAAAGAAACAAAGTCCATTTTAGTGAAAAGTGGTCATAGTGTTGCTAAACTGCAGTGATTCGGGTTGTGCAGGTTGGTTCAAGAACCAAATGGTTGAATGGTAGCTGTTCTTGAGCCTGGTGGGACTTCAGGCTTCTGTACCTCCTGCCCGATGGTAGTTGTGAGAAGATGGCATGGCCCAGATGCTGGGGATCTTTGATGATGGATGCATGTAGATGCTACCGATAGTGGGGAGGGATGTGCCCATGATGTATTGGACAGAGACCACTACTCCCTGCAACTTCTTATGTTCCTTAATCTTGGGGCATCCAATGTGATCTATAACCAATAAAGTCCTTTGGAAGTGGAGAAACAGAATTGAGATAGGTGGCATTCTCTGTATGTACGAACGACTGTGTAACTGGCCAGGCAGGCTGTAACTAGCACTGACTGAGGGGTATGTATTGATCAGGGCGGAATTCCTACCCTCTGAGATGTTAGTGTTGAGCTAGAATGGATTGGCTGTTGGAAGTAATTGGGAACAAAGAGAGAGTGCCAATGCAATTATTAATAAAAATATTCATTCTCAGAGAGACTAGGAGAGCTGTTCAGCCTCAGTCCACCCTGGGCAACACTCACACCCTGAGCCACAAGGCTGTGGGTTCAAGCCACACCTCGGTGTTTGATCGCATAATGCAGGCTGGCACTTCAGACGAGGACTGAGCAAGGACTGAGGGGCGTGGGGCAGCTGGGGGGGTGGGGGGGGGAGTGCGTCTCCTTCACACTGTCAGCTTACTGCAAGCACCAGAGGATTTCTCATTGCAAGCTACACTGTATCAGGCCAGCTGGAGCAGTGGAACCTGCAAGGCACACATCATTAAACAGTGAGTCAAGGACTTGGATGAGGGCAGCGAGTGTAACGTATCCAAGTTTGCCAAAGGTACAAAGCTGGGTTCAGTGTGAGCTATGAGCAGGATGCAGAAGTGTTTCAGAGAGAGAGATAGGTAGGGTAAGTCTTTGGGCAAGGAATTGCAGATGGAATGCGGAGAAAGGGTCATCCACTGTGATAGAAAAGAGGAGTTAAATATTGGAAGATTGACAGTTGTTGATGTTCAGAGGCACCGGGTAAATCACTAAAATTTAACATTCAGATGCATCCAGCAATTAGAAAGACAAGGGTTCCATTGATCTTTATTGCAGGAGGATTTGAGTGCATGAGTAGAGATGTCTTGGTCTAGTTACATCATGTCTTGATCTAGTCCCTGGTGAGGCTGCACCTGGAACACTGTGTACAGGTCCAATCTCTGTACCCAATAGAGATATAATTGCATAGAGGAAGCACAGATTGATTCCTGCGATCTGCAGTCTCCTTTGTCTTGATTCCTGGGACGGCAGGTTTGTTGCATGAGGAGAGGTTAAGCAGACTGCACCCGTACTCTGGAGCAGCATACGATCTGCTGGAGGAACTCAGCCGGTCGAGCAGCAGCTGTGGGAGGAAAGGAATTGTCGACGTCTCGAGTCAAGACCCTGTATAAGGACTGTTAGTGGAGAGGAGAGACGGCCGGTATAAAGAGGAGAGGGGGAGACGGGGGACAGAGGCGATCAGTGGACCGAGGAGGGTGAAGGATGATGGGCAGGTGGAGGCAAGTAGGGGAGGAGGCAGGGTGGAGTTGGGAGACAGAGGCAGGTGGATGATAGGTGAAGGCAGACAAAACAAGGGCAGAAGGAGCCATGTGTGGGCAGGGGAGGGTGAAGGTGGAGAGAACTCTATTGATTTTAGAAGAATGAGAGTTGTTGTCACTGAAAGATACAAAATTCTTACAGGGCTCAACAGGATGGATGTGGAGTTGATGTTTCTCCTGGCTAGGGTATTTAGAACCAGGTAAATGGCTGGCCTCATCGCCCAGGAGACTGGGGTCAGTCAATCAGACTGCACTGAATGGTTGGTTGGGCTCCACTTACTCTACGTTCCTGTGA
This sequence comes from Pristis pectinata, assembly GCF_009764475.1. NCBI lineage: Eukaryota > Metazoa > Chordata > Chondrichthyes > Rhinopristiformes > Pristidae > Pristis > Pristis pectinata. Next base: position 83,662,598 of record NC_067405.1, read on the forward strand.
GCTCCTGGAGAGGAGGTCCCCGCCTGTAGAGTTGGAGCCAAGCTGTTGGGATAAGTCAGAGCAGCACTGAGCAACACCACAGCTCACACAAGGAGAGGGGGAGGCAGGAAGCACAGTGCAATAAGAGCTCTGTCCCAGATATTGTTAAAATTCTCGGGGCAGTTGTGGGATAGTCCACCATGTGACTAATCCCCTCTTTATCAACCTGTGCCAATATTAAGCCATCGATTGCTTTAAAACAGAGAAGATATTTAATTATTAGTCACATGTACATCGAAACACACAGTGAAATGCATCTTTTTGCGTTACTGAGAATGTGCTGGGGGCAGCCTGCAAGTGTCGCCTCGTCCGGCGCCAACATAGCATGCCCGCAGCTCCTAACCTGTAGGTCTTTGGAATGTGGGAGGAAACCGGAGCATCCGGAAGATAGGAAACATAGGAAAAGTGACGGCAATTGAACCCGGGTTGCTGGCGCTGTAATAGTGTTACGCTAACTGCTGCTCTACTGTGCCCCCCAGTGAGATAATCCAGTTAATTATCTCACTGCTGTCTGTGTGAGCTTTCTGTGCACAAACCTAGCTGTGTTTCCCCACCTCACAGTGGTAGGCAACCAGGAGATGAAGATTCACCTCCAAAGCAACTCTGCAGGCAAACCAGGAGAAAAATCAAAGGGCCACTGGAAGCAATAGAGTTGTATTTTCATTTCTTTTGGGCCAGTTTGTTCACTGGTTACTCAAGGCTGTTGATGGACAGGGGTGACTGGAGGTAGGAGGCTCCTCAGTGAAACTCCAACCCCTTTGAAGTGAGGTCTGGCATCCAGACCCCAAAAGGTGTGAGAAAAGTGAAACTTCTTCCTTTCTTTTTCCAGATAACTAAAACGCCGCCATTGGATAAGAATAAAGTACAGGCCTTCGACGAGAAGGCCTATCTCTCCAGCAAGCTTCTGCAGCTCGGAGAAGATCCCTATGGACACCATGCATTCAACCAGCAGGAGAGTGACAAGCTTGCCAGTGACAGGGTGATCCGTGACACCAGGCACTACAGGTACCGGCAGCTGCGGATAGTTCTCCCAACGTCCTTTCCTCTCCTGAGGGCCAGGCCTTCTTCCAGTAGCTCCTGATTATTTCACTTGCAGGACATGGACGTCACTGGAAATTTATTGCCCATCCTGAGAAGGTGGGGGTGAGCTGCCTTCTTGAACGGCTTCAGTCCTTCTGGTGAAGGTGCTCCCACAGTGCTGTTGGGGAGGGAGTTCTAGGGTTTAGAACATAGAACACTACAACACAGTACAGGCCCTTTGGCCCACAATGTTGTGCTGACATTTTATCCTGCTCTAAGATCTATCTAACCCTTCCCTCCCACATAGCCCCTTATTTCTCTATCATTCATGTCTATCTAAGAGTCTCTTAAATGTCCCTAACGTATCTGCCCCCACCACCTCTGCAGGCAGTGCGTTCCATGCACCCACCACTCTCTGTGTAAAAAAAAACAACTTACCCCTGACATCCCCCTTATACCTTCCTCCAATCACCTTAAAATTATGTCCCCTCATGTGAGCCATTGTCGCACTGGGAAAAAGTCTCTGACTGTCCACTGGATCTATGCCTCTTATCAACTTGTACACCTCTATGCCTCTTATCATCTTGTACACCCAGTGATGATGAAGCACCGACAATATATTTCCAAGTCAGGGTAGTGTAAGACATGGAAGGGGACCTGCAGATAGGGAGGTTCATCTATGCCTCCTGCCTTTGTCCTAGATGAAGGGGGTCACAGATGGTCTCAAAGAATGATGCACACAGCAGTCACGGTGCACAGCTGGTGGACGGGGTGAATATTTAAAGTGGTGGACGATGTGCTGATTGCATTGTTTGAGCTTCCTGAGTGTTGCTGGAGCTATGTTTATTTCAGGCAAGTGGATATGCCCTGTGGAGTCGGGAGATGAATGAATGGGCTCCTTTTCAGGCCCCATGACTTCTGCTTCCTCTGGCACACTGTGGGCAAGTGTCAGGAGACTATTTGGAATCTGCATCCAAAGCTACTCTTTGAAGGAGACAAGGCTGATTTGTCCGTAGCCTGGTTCAGCAATGATCAGGTTAATGGCACTTCCCTTCCTTGCCGCTGTACATAAAGAGTTAATGAGTCCACCCTGAGGTCTGCTTACATTATACAGCTGTTCATCATTATATTGCAGTCATTGTAATCTGCTGCCTTTACCTTTAAGTAGGCATGTCTTGCTAATGTGGAACAGCAACCATTGACCTGTTGAATCTTAAAACAATGATTAGTTAACTCATTTCAATGAAAGACATATAGTTATCCACAGGCGCATGCTTCAGAGAGTTTTAATTAATGACAATAAACTTGAGTTACAAGAGAAAATATCTGTGAGTGCACCATCTTTGTAATGTGTTTACTGAGGCACTACCTTAAGGCCAGTTTGCTTAAGGTGTTGCCAGTACAAGTCAGTCTGTCGGTACGGGCGTCCCACTATGTTGGAAGGACCCTGTCTGTCCCCTGCTCTGAACCATACCCGGTTTGGTTTGGTTTGGTTGCTGTTGGCTGTGTTTGAACCACACAACAGCGGCTGGGTAATTCCGGGCCGATTGGCCCAGGCCAGGCTAATTAGCTCATTCCTGACAGAGTTAGAGCAGGATGGCCTCAGTGCTATTAGATTAAGGAAGTGGGCTTTAGGCACTGCAGGGGAGGGGAGAGAGTTGCAGGTGATCACCAGCAAGTGAGAGTGCAGGCCGACAGAACCATGTATGATGCCTCCTGTAGTCTAACAAGCCCATGGCATTCACCATGTAGGATAAACCAAAGTGAGCCCGGCGCTGTTGGTTTACGGGCACCCAGTGCAGTGCGGGGAGGGGCACGCAGTGGATCTCCTTGTGGGTCTCCTGCTGGGCCTGGCCAAGCTGGCCATCTACGGGACGCGGCGATGGGCGGCCGAGGGTACTGGCAGGTCTGCCTGCCTGCCCGTCTTCCGTGCTTATGTGCGCGCGCGGGTGTGTTTGGAGAGGGAGCACGCGGTTTCTGCGGGCACCCTAGCTGAATTCCGCGCTCGGTGGGCCCCTCAGGGGATCGAGTGTGTCGTGGATGGTACGAACGCGATTCTTATTTGAAGCGTCGCGTGTCGCGTTAACGGGTGTACCGTTGCATGTGTGTTTCGTTAGTATTAGTTTGCATTCTCTACTGTAGTATGTCGTTGCTTAGTTTCTTCTTTTCTGTATTAGATGTAGTGTATTGACACTGGTTGTCTTTTTGTAGTGCTTTTAGTGAATAAATGTTTATAACAAAAAAAATAAACCAAAGAGAGGAGAAAGAGCCAACGCTTGTGGAACTAGATCCCAGGAGGAGTTCAGAAGCAAAATAGAAGGAAAGTCCATTAGGAAGAATTTAGACATTTGCATTGCTCCTTTCCCAGATGTCCTGAGGCAAATCACAGTCAATGGATTACAGACTCAAAGGCCCTCAACCCACATCAACTGTCAAGCACCCATCTACACATCCTGGTTTTCCACTTGCATCTTCTTCTACTTCCCCCAGTTCTCCTGTCACGCACACACTAGTGGCAATCTACAGCAGCCACTTAACCTACCAGATCATCTCTGGGACATGGGAGGAACTCGGAGCACCCAAGGGAAACCGCTGGGGTCACAGGGAGAACGTGAAAACTCCACACAGACAGCACCAGAGATCAGGATTGAACCGGGGTCTCTGGAGCTGTGAAACAGCGGCTCTACCCGCTGTGCCACTGGGCCGCCCACTTTGCGGTGCTGTGTAGTCACTGTTGTAATGTGAGAAGTATGACAACCAATCAATGCACAGCAAGATTCCTCAACAACAGAAATAATTACCAAACAATTTTTTTTTAGTGACATTGGTTGAGGAAGAAATGTTGTTAAGGGGTGAATTTGCCTGCTGTTCTTTAAAATATTCTTAATGGACTATGTAGAGTTATAGAATTATACAGCACAGCAACAGGCCCTTCAGCCCACTTGTCCATGCCAATCAAGTTATCTACCTGAGCTAGTCCCATTTGCCCGTGTATGGCTCATATTCCTTTAAACCTTTCCTGTCCAAATGTCTATTAAACATTGTAATTGTACCCAGCTCTAACAGTTCCTCTGGCAGCTCGTTCCACTTACCCACCGCCCTCTGTGTGGAAAAAACCTCCCCCTCAGCTCCCTCTTAAATCTTTCCCCTCTCACCTTAAACCTATGTTCTCTAGTTTTAGATTCCCCTACCACATACATTAGTCTGAGATCGAAGGCTCAGTTTGACCATTAAGATGCTCCCTCGGTACCATGTGTTGGCCGGATACAGAAGGAGATGCCTCTTTAGCCCACAACCTTTGACTCAGATGAGAGAGAATCAGAATCAGATTTATTATCGCTAACATATGACGTGAAATTTGTTGTTTTGCGGCAGTAGTACAATACAAAGACATAAAAATTACAAAAATAAATAAGTAGAGCAAAAAAACAAGATAATGAGGTAGTGTTCATGGACTGTTCAGAAATCTGATGGCAGAGGGGAAGAAGCTGTTCCTGAATCATTGACTGTGGGTCTTCGGGCTCCTGTACCTCCTCCCTGATGGCAGTAACAAGAAGGGGACATATCTCGGATGGTGAGGGTGCTTAGTGATGGATGTCATCTTCTTGAGGCACCGCCTCTTGAAGATGTTCTCGATGGTGGCACCCTGATGGAGCTGGCAATGGCTGCCTCATGATCTAGACCTGGTGAAATCTTGAGGCAGCAATCCAGTTTGTTGGCCCCCTTTATCCGATGCCATGCAATTGGTCTGCCAGATTATTTGCCCAGGGGACACACCTTCTAGCTGTTAAACAAAGGTCGGGCAGGTGCCAGCTGCATATTAAAGTCAGTGCATTCAATGGGACTGGTTTACAGGAGTAAGCAATTACACCGTGAACATTGGCTGAATTGGAACAATATGTGAGTGTGCTATTTGCCTTTCCACAAGGGCATGGAGTCCATGAGAAAGGAATACATGCAGCTGTAGCTCATCAGGCTCTCAGTAGCGGTAACTTTTTTCTGATTATCCGACAGGCATCTAAGCTGTTCTCTCCCCTCACTGATTCCTACACTTTTCTAGGTCACCCTACGCCACATAATGTGCAGCCACAGACCCAGTGCATTTGACCAGGCTCTCTGTGCCTGTGTTTGTGATCCCTTCCAGCACACTCCAACTCACCCTCTTCCTCTCCCCCGGGATAGGCTGGAAGCGAGAGTCCTGGCAAGGTCGTCATGTATCTCCAGCAGGGAGCCATACCTCACCCATGGAATGACTGGTAAACAGCACAAAACTGGAAGATAAAAAAAGAATGTCAAATAACGAAACAAAATGCCTGAGAGACTCAGCAAGTCACGCAGCATCACTTTTTAAGATTCATTCTTGGGATCTGGGAGTTGCTAGAATGACCAGCATTTATTGCCCATCCCTAATTGCCCCTGAGAGGGTGGTGATGAGCCCCCTTGAACCACTGCTGTTCTTCTGGTGAAGGTGTTCCCACACAGCTGTTCATAGAGTCTTAGAGTCATAAAGTTATACAACATGGAAACAGGCCCTTGGGGGCAGGCACGGTAGTGTAGCGGTTTGCGTAATGCTATTACAGCGCCAGTGACCCGGGTTCAATTCCGGCCACTGTCTGTAAGGAGTTTGTACATTCTCCCTGTGACTAGGTGGGTTTCCTCCGGGTGCTCCGGTTTCTTCCCACATACCAAAGACGTACGGGTTAGGAAGTTGTGAGCGTACTACTGTATGTTGCGCCGGAAGCGTGGCAACACTTGCGGGCTGCCCCCAGAACACTCTTCGCAAAAAGATGTATTTCAATGTGTGTGTCGATGTACATGTGACTAATAAAGAAATCTTATCTTATCCATGCCGACCAAGGTGCTGGTCCCATTTCCTGTGATTGGCCCATATCCCTCTAAACCTTTCCTGTCCATGTACCTGTCCTAATGTCTTTTAAACATTGTAATTGTACCTGCCTCTAAGGCTTCCTCTGGTAGCTCGTTCCATACACCCACCACCCTCTGTGAAGAAGTTTCCCCTCAGGTCCCTTTTAAGTGATTTCATGTCCTTGTGGAAATCTTTCCCCTCTCACCTTAAACCCATGCCCTCTAGTTTTAGACACCCCTACCCTTGGAAAATGACTGTGACCATCCATCCTATCTGTGCCCCTCATGATTTTATAAACCACTATAAGGTCACCCCTCAGCCTCCTACATTCCAGGAAAAAAAGTCCTAGTAGATCCAGCCTCTCCTTATAACTGAAGCCCTCCAGTCCTGGCAACATCATCGTGAATCTTTTCTGCAGCCTCTCCAGTTTAACAACATCTTTCCTATAGCTGGGCAACCAGAACTGCACACAACACTCCAAGTGTGGTCTGTCTCACCAACGACTTGTACAGTTGCAACATGATGTCCCAACTCTTGTACTCAAGTTTCCTGACCGACGAAGGCAAGTGTACCAAACAACTTCTTCACCACCCTGTCTACCTGTGTCGCCACTTTCAGGGAACTGTGTACCTGCATACCTAGTTATCTCTGTTCTGCAACACTCTCCATGACCCTACCATTTACAGTGCAAGTCCTGCCCTGCTTTAACTGACCAAAATGCAATGTTGGAGAGGGAGGTTCAGGACTGAGACCCAGGGGGAGGGGAGAGAGAAGCAGAGTTAACGTTTCATCACAGTTGGGCAAGTGTTTTAAGTTGAGGAGAGGAGGAGGGGTAGAGAGAACAGAGGGAATGTCTGTGATAGGGTGGAGACCAAGGTTGTCTAGATGACACTAAAGGTCTAATCTGTTTGGGGAAGGTGTAAGTGGAGGGAGATGGATGAGGACGGTGGAAAGAAAAATATCCAGGGATCCAAGCAGTGAAGCAGAGATTCACTTGCATTTATTTGAATATAGTGTATTGCATTCAGTGCTTACAATGTGGTCTCAATGTGACCATTAGCAAAACACCACCATTCAGTCTGCAAGGTTGACCCTGTGCTTCCAGTCTCCTGTCACTTTAATACTTGTCTTACTCCCACTCTGACCTCTCTGTCTTTGGGCTCCTACTATGTTCCAACAAAACCCAATATAAGACGGAGACACAAGGGACCGCTGATGCTGGAATCTGGAGCAAAAGACAATCTGCTGGAGGAACTCAGTGGGTCAGGCAGCATCTGTGGGGGGAGGGGGAAGGAATTGTTGACTTTTCAGGTCGAGATTGAATTCAACAGTTTCAGATAACCACCCTGTTTGTGTCTCCACCGGACTGTTCTGATGGGTGGTTATACACCTGTGATGTTAACAATTATTCTTCTTCCACAGATGCTGCCTGACCTGTTGGGTATTTCCAGCATTCCCTTTTATTTCAGATTCTCAGCAGTTCTACTCTCATTTGACTGGCTATTATTAACAAGCATACACTATACTCTTTTAAATGGCAACAACAGCAGGTGTGTTACCTGGATCATCTTAGTCCCCACCCTATCACAGACACTTCCTCCGTTCTCTGCACTCTCCAAGTCAAGTAAAGTCAAGTCAAGTTTATTGTCATGTGCACAAGTATAGTGAGGTACAGGTACAATGAAAATGTTGCGTGTAGCAGCGTCACAGGTACATAGGTACAGAAAATGCACAGAAGATAAATTATACATAAATTATACAAGACAGTGAACAGTGAAGAGAGTGCAAAAAAAACCAATCACAGACAAGTCCATGGTAGTGCAAGAGGTGGTCCGTAGTGTTCCATTGCTGAGGTAGGGTAAGGGTTGTGCAGGTCGGTTTGAGAACCTGATGGTTGTAGGAAAATAGCTGTTCCTGAACCTGGTGGTGTGGGACTTCAGGCTTCTGTACCTCCTGCCTGATGGTAGCAGTGAGAAGAGGGCATGACCCGGATGGTGAGGATCCTTGATGATAGATGCTGCCTTCTTGAGGCAGCACCTCCTGTAGATGCTGTCAGTGGTGGGGAGGGCTGTGCCTGTGACGGACCGAGCTGTATCCACTACTGTCTGCAGCCCCTGGTGTTCCTGTATGTTGGAATTGCTGTACCAGGCCATGATGCACCCAGTCAGGATACTTTCAACACTGCACCTGTAGAAGTTTGTTGGAGTATTTGGTGACATGCCAAATCTTCTTAAGCTTCTAATAAAGTCAAGGTTCTGGTGTGCCTTCTTCATGATTATGTCTACGTGCTCAAAGTCAAGTTTATTGTCATATGCACAAGTACAAGTATGCACGGGTGCAATGAAAAGCTTACGCAGCAGTATCACAGGCACATCACATCAGAGACACAACATTAATGAGAAAAACATAAATTAAACACAGAAAGAGACCCGATTGAACTGAGATAAAACATTCTGCCTTTGATGTTTTGTCAGGACTGACATTGAGGTCATCTCATCTCCCGCCTGCCTGTGGCTGACCCCAGTCTTGTTGCCTGGCGCCTCGGTAATCACCATGGTGACAGTGGTTGATGTGACAACAATCAACTGTGCATCATGCGGAAATTAATTTTCCTGGAATCTCAAACTAATATCTGTATCTGTTGAAATATGTGATCTTTGTGGTCAGGAACAAGTCGAGTTTATTGTCACGTACACAAGTACAGTGAGATACAGGTACAGTGAAAAACTTGCTTGTAGCAGCATCACAGGCTTGTAGGTACAGACAGCACAGAATATAAATTATACATAAACTATACAAGACAGTGAAGAGAGAGACAAATAAACTGCAAAAACAAGACAGTGCAAAATAAAAAATGCAGAGACAAGTCCATGGTTGTGCGAGAGATGATCCGCAGTGTTCCGTTGCTGAGATAGGGTTAGGGTTGTGCAGGTCGATTCAAGAACCTAATGGTTGTAGGAAAGTAGGAGGTCTTCATAACATGGAGTGGCCAATAATATTTACAGGAAGAAGATCACCTGGTTTGGGCTCAGTAAGTTCAGTGAGGAGCAGAAATTGAACCTGAGATTTTATAGCGTGCGGAGAGGGACTGCTGTCTCCAACCTTCACACTCCTCTTCCCCCCACCTCACTCCATCTGCCTCTCAGTATATATACTTTTTCTCTCTTTGTCTGCCTTCATCTCTCCTTCACCTGCCTCTGTCTCCCAACTCCACCCCTGCTCTCCTCCTCTACTTGGCACTACCTGCCTGTTATCTTACACCCCCCTCCTTGCCACTCTCCCTCTTTAAACCGGCCATTTCACCTCTCCACTCTCAGTCCCCTGATGCAGGGTTTCGACCCAAAGCATCGACAATTCCTTCCCTCCCCACCCCCCCCCCCCCACAGATGCTGCTCGACCCACTGAGTTCCTCCAGCAGATTGTGTGTTGCTCCAGATCCCAGCATCTGGAGCCCCTTGTGTCTGCAGAGAGGGACTGTTTACCTTAAGGCTCCAGAAGGTTTGGAGGAGGTTTGACAGGACTGCTTAAGTTCTGAGGAGCTTTGCTGGGGGTGAATGAGTTGGCCGTGGCAGAAGTGTCAGTAAACAGAGGACGCAGGTTTATAGTGGTGGTCATTCCAGAGGTGCTGCGTGGGGGGGAGTCTTCAAACACTGTGGTGTTGTGGCCTGGATTGCACTGCCTGTAAGTGGAGTGGAAGGAATGGCAACTTATAAAAATGCCGTCGGATAAATACTGGTAGCAGAAACATTTGCAGGAGAAAACGGGATTGCTGAGGAGTGGGATTACTTGGAGGAGCACTTGAAAGAGCAGAGACCAGTTGGCCTCCTGCCCTTAGATTCTGTTCATTATGGTTTACACACAGAGGAACGTCGTGATTATCCACACTCAAGGTGCCTGAAGGGGTTCCAGTGGATTCCGGTTCCATTGGCACTGCCATTGTCCAAGCAAACACTGCACCAGTTTTGAAACATGAGCACCTCATGTTCTGCCTGGGCAGTCTACAGTCTGACAGCATGAACAGTAAGTTCTCCAGCTTCCTGTAAACTGCTCCCCATCTGTCCCTTTTCTCCCTCCTCCTGACTTACCCAGTTCCTCCTACACCCACCCCAGCTCCCGGCCCGAAACATCGACTGTTTATTTCCCTCCATGGATGCTACCTGACCTGCTGATTTCCCCCAGCACTTTTTGTGTGTTGTTCCAGATTCCAGCATCTGCAAAGTTTCTTGTGTCTCCAGCCCCCATCACCTTGTTTCTTTCCCCTCCTCCACTCCTCCATCTGCCCATCACCCACACACTCCTCCCACTGGGTCCCCTCCCCCCCTCTAGTTCCCATCTCCCCCCCACCCCACCTCCCTCACTCGATTCCAGGCTCCACCTTCCTCTCCTGTCAGATTCCATCACCTGCAGCCCTTTGTCACTCCCACCCATCACCTCCCAGCCTCTGTCGCTATTCCCACTCCCCCCTCCCCCATCTGCTCATCACCCCTCCTCACCCGGATCCACTTATCACCTGCCAGCTCTTGCTACACCCCTTCCCCTCACCTCTTGACACTGTCTATCTCCCCTCTATCATTCAGTCCAGATGAAGGGTCTCAACCCAAAACATTGACTGTCCATTTCCCTCCACAGACATTGCCTGACCCACTGAGTTCCTCAAGCATCTTGTTTGGTTTTTGCAACATGAGCACTGTTTGATGGGGAAAAAAAATCAAAGATCCATCCTTTTAATCCACCCACCTTCCACCACACCACCAATTACACAATAAAACACATTGGAGTTATTGAGCATTCTCAGTAATCAGTCCTTGTGAATTAATATTCAGCAAGGTAGAGGAGTGTAAAGCTGGAGGGCACAGGTTTAAGGTGAGGGGGGAAGATTTAAAACGGATCAGAGGGGCAACCTTTTCCACACAGAGGGTTGTGGGTATATGGAACGAGCAGCCAGAGGAAGTGGTAGTGTCAGCTACAATGTTTAAAAGACATTTGGACAGGTACATGGATAGGAAAGGTTTAGAAGGATATGGGCGAAATGCAGACAAATGGGGCCAGCTCAGGTAGGGACCTTGGATAGCATGGACTAGTTGGGCTGAAGGGCCTGTTTCCGTGCTGTATGACTTTATGAGCAGAGCCAGGCTTGAGGGAGAAAAAGCCCAGGGGTGGAGAACTCAGAAATGCGATCCAGAGCCAGCTGTTCCACCCAAGGCTACAACATTCCCCACTGGTTGCATCCCAAATTGCTCCAGGCCCAGATTCCAGTATGTTCCTTTCTGGAATCATGTGATGAATCAGCTAGTGCACAGTCAGCAAATAACAGGATGTCCCTTTGGGGTTGAGGGAGCTCAGCATTCCAGAGGAACTTCACTCTTCGGTAATGGGTGACACTGGATCTATTCATCTGAAGGCTGGACCCTGGGGTTGGTGCTCTTTGGGTAGTTGCCTTTGGAATAATCTAGCATGCTCATTGTACCAGGTCAGGCTGGGGATTGAACCTACAACCTTCCGACACTGAAGCAGGGGTCCTGTGCTCAGCCAAGCTTGTAACCACATTCCCTGCTGTAGTTAATCAGAATCAGATTTATTATTACTGACATGAAATTTGTTGTTTTGCGGTAGTGCAAAAACATAAAATGACTATAAATTTTTCCGTAATATTGATTGGCACCTCCTTTGTTTAAAGGGGATAGATGGGGAGGAGTTTGTTAGGTGTGTCCAGGAAGGATTCCTGACACAGTATGTGGACAGGTCTACTGGAGGAGAGGCCATACTGGACCTGGTTCTAGGCAATGAGCCTGATCAGATTTCAGATCCCTTGGTGGGAGAGCATTGTGGAAATAGTGACCATAACTCCTTGACCTTTACCATTGCCTTGGAGAGGGATAGAAACAGACGATATGGGAAAGTATTTAACTGGGAGAGGGGGAATTATGATGCTATTAGGCAGGAAACTGGGAGCGTAAATTGGGAACAGATGTTCTTGGGGAAGTGCACAGCAGAAATGTGGAGATTGTTTAGGGAGTACTTGCATGGGGTTCTGGATAGGTTTGTCCCACTGAGGCAGGGTAAGGATGATAGAGTGAAGGAACCGTGGTTGACAAGAGATGTAGAATATCTTGTCAAGAGGGTTTAGAAAGCATGGATCAGACAGGGCTCTGGAGAGTTACAAGGTAACCAGGAAGGAGCTTAAGAATGGACTTAAGAGAGCTAGAAGGGGGCATGAGAAGTCCTTGGCGAGTAGGATCAAGGAAAACCCCAAGGTGTTCTACACGTATATGAAGAATAGGAGGATGACTAGAGTGAGGGTAGGATCGATCAGGGATAAAAGAGGAAACATGTGCCTGGAGTTGGAAGAGGTAGGGGAGGTCCTTAATGAATACTTTGCTTCAGCATACACCAGAGAGCGAGACCTTGACATTTGTGAGGATGACATACACTAGGGCATGTTGACGTGAGGGAAGAGGATGTGCTGGAACTTTTGAAAAACATTAGGATAGATAAGTCACCAGGGGTGGACGAGATATATCCAAGGTTATTACGGGAAGCGAGGGAAGAGATTGCTGCGCCTTTGGCAATGATCTTTGTGACCTCACTGGCCACAGGAGTAGTGCCAGATGATTGGAGGGTGACAAATGTTGTTCCTTTGTTTAAGAAAGAGAGTAGGGATAACCCTGGGAATTACAGACCAGTGAGTCTTATTTCAGTGGTGGACAAATTACTGGAGAAGATTCTTAGAGACAGGATTTATGGGCATTTGGAGAAACACAGGCTGATTAGGGACAGTCAGTGTGGCCTTGTGAGGGGCAGATCGTATCTCACAAGCCTGATTGAATTCTTTGAGGATGTGACAGAGCACATTGATGAAGGTAGAGCAGTGGATGTGGTGTACATGGATTTTAGTAAGGCGTTTGATACGGTTTGTCATGGAAGGCTCATTCAGAAAGTCAGGAGGCATGGGATCTAGGGAAGCTTGGCTATGTTGATTCAGAATTGGCTCGCTCAGAGAAGACAGAGGGTGGTGGTAGATGGAGTGTATTCTGCCTGGAGCTCAGTGACCAGTGGTGTTCTGTAGGGATCTGTTCTGGGACCACTGCTCTTTGTCATTTTTTTATAAATGACTTGGATGAGGATGTGGAAGGGTGGGTTAGTAAGTTTGCTGATGATACAAAGGTTGGTGGTGTTGTGGATAGTGTAGAAGGTTGCTGTAGATTACAACAGGGTATTGATAGGATGCAGAGCTGGGCTGAGGAGTGGCAGATGGAGTTCAAACCGGAAAAGTGTGAAGTGATACACTTCGGGAGATCGAATTTGAAGGCAGAATACAAAGTTACTGGCAGGACTCTTAGCAGTGTGGAGGAACAGGGGGATCTTGGGTCCAGGTCCATAGATCCCTCAAGGTTGCCATGCAGGTTGATATGGTTGTTAAGAAGGCGTATGGTGTGTTGGCCTTCATTAGTCGGGGTATTGAGTTCAAGAGCCGCGAGGTAATGTTGCAGCTCTATAGAACTCTGGTTAGACCACACTTAGGATATGGTGTTCGGTTCTGGTCGCCTCATTATAGGAAGGATGTGGAAGTTTTAGAGAGGGTGCAGAGGAGATTTACCAGGATGCTGCCTGGATTGGAGAGCATGTTTTATGAGGATAGGTTGAGTGAGCTGGGGCTTTTATCCTTGGAGAGAAGGAGGATGAGAGATGACTTGATAGAGGTGTGCAGGATGATAAGAGGCATAGATCCAGTGGACAGTCAGAGACTTTTTCCCAGGGCGACAATGGCTAACACAAGGTGGCATAATTTTAAGGTGATTGGAGGAAGATATAAGGGGGATGTCAGGGGTAAGTTATTTTACACAGAGAGCGGTGGGTGCATGGAACGCACTGCCGGCAGAGGTGGTGAAGGCAGATACATTAGGGACATTTAAGAGACTTTTAGATAGACACATGAATGATAGAGAAATGGAAGGCTATGTGGGAGGGAAGGGTTGGATAGATCTTAGAGCAGGATAAAATGTCAGCACAACATTGTGGGCCAAAGGGCCTGTACTGTGCTGTAATGTTCTATGTTCTATGTAAATTACAAAAATAAATAAATAGTGCAAAAGAAAGGAATAACGAGGTGGTGTTCATGGACCGCTCAGAAATCTGATGGTGGAGGGGAAGAAGCTGTTTCTGAGTAATTGAGGTGTGGGTCTTCAGGTTCCTGTACCTCCTCCCTGATGGTAGTAACGTGAAGATAGCTTGTCCCGGATGGTGAGGGCCCTTAATGATGGATGCCGCCTTCTTGAGGTAACTGTTCTTTTCCAATATAGCAATGGGGTTTAAGGTGCCACAGACAGATGCACCAGGTAACATTCCTGGTGCTGGGCCATAAGTTGTTGGATTACCTTTCTCATTGGAATGTATCTGTTCTATCACTAAATGTCACCAGTGCACCATCACTGAGTTATTCCTTTGGCCCACACGGCCAGTTCTCTTCAGCAGCTCTAAATTTGAAATACTTGTCCCGGACCTACACTTCTCTTCCTCAAACTTCAGTCATGTGATCACTTTCCCCAACGGGTTCCTTCATGATGATGTCATTACCTTGTTGTAGCTCTTGCATAGCCTGCCCACTGGTTGGCTCTAGAACGGTTTATGAAACTACCCTGAAAACACTGAACTTCTCTTCTAGAGCAACACACACAATGCTGGAGGAACTCAGCGGGTCAGGCAGCATCTGTGGAGGGAAATGGATGGACAATGTTTTGGGTCAAGACCCTTCATCTGGACTGCCTTTGTTCTTTTGATTTTCCGATCTATAATGTGGATTAAAATCCTCACCATACTTTCTGACAGGCTTTCATTATTTAAGACCATTAGATCCAGTAGGATTATAACAGATCCAACATTCCTCATCTACTTTTTTGTTCTTTCCCCATGCTCTTTAATCTCTTACTGATTAGAAATCTGTCCAATTTGGCCTTAAATATACCTTAAGTATGCTCTGTGCTCACATCTCTCTTTGGCAAGGAGTTCCAAATACTTAGATCTGTCTAAGAGAAAAAATTCTTCCTCTTCTCAGTCCATAAGACCACAAGATCACAAGATATAGGAGCAGAATTAGGCCATTCGGCCCATTGAGTCTGCTCCATCATTCAATCATGGCTGATTTTTTCAACGCCATTGTCCTGTCTTGTCCCTGTAACCCTTATCCCCTTTACTAATCAAGAACCTATTAATCTTTGCCTTAAATACACCCAATGACTTAGCCTCCATGGCTCTTTGTGGCAACGAGTTCCACGGATTCACCACCCTCTGGCTGAAGAAATTCCTCCTCATCTCAGTTTTAAAGAGGCGTCCCTTTATTCTGAGGCTGTGCCCTTGGATCCTAGACTCTCCTACTAATGGAAACATCCTCTCCACGTCCACTCTATCCAGGCTTTTCAGTATCCAGTAGGTTTCAATGAGATCCCTCCCTCATCCTTCCGAGCTCCATCGAGTACAGGCCCAGAGACAACAAACACTTCTCAAGTGGTAAGCAGTCAGTATATGAGTGTCCCCTTATTCTGAGACCATGTCCTGTCCTTATTTACCCTGTCCAGTCCTTAAGAATCGTATATGTTTATATATATATACCTCTCATTTTTCATAACCTTTCTTCATAAGCCAACTGTGTATATCTGGGATCATCCTGGTGAATTCAGCAAAATAATTTCTTTTTTTAAATAGGGAGATCAAAATTGTACACAGTACTCTAGATGTGGTCTCACCTTGTCCAGTTGCAGTAAGACTTTGCTACTTTTATACTCCAACCCCTTTGAAGTAAGGGCCAACATCCCATCAGCTTTTCCTGTCATGTGCTGCACCTGCATGCTAGCCTTCTGTGCTCCATGCACAAGGGCGTCCAAATCCCTCCGTGCTGCAGATCGCTGTAATTTTTCCACATTTAAATAAAAAGATGTTCTAATGTTCTTCTTTCCGACTTCATATTTTCCCCACTTTATACTCCATTTGCCAACATTTTGCCCATTCACAACCTATCACTATGGTTAGGTAGACTGAACTCCACTCCCACAGGTGACTTTATTTTATCTTATCTCCACCCAGATTGCTTTGGCATCCTGGTTTCCTCAACCTAGGTCACAGAACAGAGAACAGGCCCTTCGGCCCACCATGTCTGTGTTGACCATGATACCAATTTAAACTAATCCCACCTGCCTGCACATGGTCGATATCCCTCATTCCTTGCCTGTTCATGTGTCTGTCTAAGTGCCTCTCAAATGTTGCTATCATATCTGCCTTCACCACCACCCCTGGCAGTGCGTTCTAGGCATCCACCACTCTCTGTGTAAAATTTTTAAAAAATTGCCTCGCAAATCTCCTTTAAACTTCCCCGCTCTCACCTTAAATCTATGACCTCTAGTATTTGACATTACTACCCTGGGGAAAAGAAGCTCTGACTATCTACCCTATTTATGCCTCTCATAATTTTATAAATTTCTATCAGGTCTCCACTCAGCCTCTGACGTTCCAGAGAAAACAATCCAAATTTGTCCAACCTCTCCTTATAGCTAACACTCTCTAATCCAGGCAGCATCCTGGTGAACCTCTTCTGCACACTCTCCAAGGGTCCTGCCATTTACTATATGCCTTCCTCCTACATTTGATCTCCCAAAGTGCAACACCTCACACTTGTCCAGATTAAACTCCATCTGCCATTTCTCTACCCACGTTTCAAACTGATCTACGTCCCGCTGTGTCCTCTGACAACCTTCCTCACTGTCCACAACTCCACCAATATTTGTGTCATCTGCGAACTTACTAATCAACCCATCTGCATTTTCATCCATATCATTCATATATATCACAAACAACAGAGGTCCCAGCACTGATCCCTGTGGAACACCACTGGTCATGGACCTCCAGATAGAATAACATCCCTCTGTCCTCTATGGCCAAGCCAATCCTGAATCCAATATCATCCCTGCCCATTGTTCTAAGACCACCATTATTTAACAGAGGCACCTTTCTACCTTTTCCTAATTTCCCACCCTTCCTAAATATCATGTACCCTTAAATATTTGGATTGCAATCTTTGTTGTTACGCAGGGGTGTTTCTGCAGTGGCTGTTGTGTCAGGTTTATTTTGATTTGTGGTTTCATTTTGTCTGTTTTGTATTGAATGCTGCTTGCATTCAGATGCAGAACCTTTACCCTCCGAAGCAGATTACATGGATGCTGATCTTACTGAAATTCGTGGAATCTTTTCATCCTGTGTAAACTGCAGTGTAGCATTTCTCCATGGTTATTCATGCCATCAAAGCCATCTTAATTCTGAATTAACTCAACTATTGGACTTTGTGACTTTCTTTGTGGCTTTTCTTCACTGCCTGTTATCTTGTGTTGCAAAGAGGTCTGAGGAACATTGTCATGTGACTGACAGCAGGACATTCTTGTACTGGGGAATACATCAAGGGCAGCGAGAGTTAAATTTGCACTCGTCTTCATAACCGTCCTGGTAATGAAAATACTTTTGACGATGGGAAAACGAAACATGCCAAGTCCAGACTGGGAGGGAGCAAAGGGTCACCTTGCATGCAATTAGTTTCCCTCATTAGTGGCTACAAAGGCACAGTCAGAAACTGTCACGGCTGGAGCAGAAACAGAGAGAGAAGGAGGAGCGGTGGGGGGAAGAAAAGAGACGAGTGGAGCTGTGTTTATGTTGGAGCCCAGAGCCATGGGAAGTGATCACACCAAGTCCATCCGTTGCATTGTGCTTGATGGGATGGAGCCTCCTGCTCCGTATCAGCCTAGGCTTTTGCAGCCCCTGTTCTTTCACCTTCTCCCTTCCCAGAGTCATAGAAAGGTACAGCATGGAAACAGGCCCTTCAGCCCACCAAGTCCATGCTAACCATCAACCACCCATTTACACTAATCCCACACTAACCCCATTTTATTCTCTCCACATTCCCATCAAGTCTCCCCAGATTCTACCACTCACACACACACTAAGGGCAGTTTACAGCAGCCGATTAACCTCCTGATGGCTATATCTTTGGGATGTGGGAGGAAACCGAAGCACGCGGGAGAAACCCGCGCGGTCACAGGGAGAACGTGCAAACTCCACACAGAGAGCACCTGAGATCAGGATTGAACTCGGGTCACTGGTGTTGTGAGGCAGTGGATCTAATATCTGTGCCAATATAACAGCTCCACCGCTATTTATACAGGATGAAAATATCCCACGAATTTTGATAAGATCAGCATCCGAGTAGTCTGCTTCGGAGGGTAAAGGTTCTGCATCTGAATGCATGCAGCATTCAAAACAAAACAGACCTCTGTGCTAAAACAGCCTTACCAGATGAAGCAATCAATCACATATACCTTGTGGAATTTACTTATCTGTGCTCACTGTTCATGGTGTGGTCTCCTGTACACTGGGGTGGCCCAATGTAGAACACCTCCAGTCAGAAGCATGAAGGTGCAGCACTGGACAAACAAAACAGCAAAAGTATCATGCAACAAGCAGTGATCCCACAACTATTGGATCTGATTGAAGCTCAGGAGGCCAGCTACATCTGGTCATGAATAATAATAGGTGAATAAGCAGCAGATTGGAGGAGGTACCCAGTGTTTGAGGGCTAAAGAGAAGTCTAAAGCATTTGCAACCTCATTCAGCCACGTTTAGCTTAGAAGGGCACTATCTCAAATGGGACTAGCTTAGATGGACATCTTGGTCGGCATGGGTGAATTGGACCGAAGGGTCTGTTTCTCCGCTGTATTACTCCATGCCTCCCAGTGTCGAGTGTGTGATCCATCTCAGCTTCCTCCCAAGGTCCCAACCATCACAGCCATTTCAATTCACTCCACGTGGTATCAAGAAACAGCAGAGAGCACCGGATGCAGCAAAGGCTGAGGGACCAGACCACACCGCAACTGTGGTACTGAGGACCTTTGCTCCAGAACTAGCTGCACCTCTAGCCAAGCTGTTCCAGTACAACACTGGTATCTGCCCAGCCATGTGGAGCATTGCCTAGGTACAGTCTGTTCACAAAAAGCAGGACAGATCCCATCTGGCTAATCACTGCATAATCAGTCTACTCTTAAACATCAGCAAACTGACGGAAGCTGTTGTTAATATTATTATCATGTGGCACTTACACACAAATAACCTACTCACTAATGCCCAGTGTGTCTTTCCCCCAGACACTTGATTCCAGTCCTCATCACAGTCTTGGTCCAAGCACAGACCAAAGAGCTGAATTCCAGAGGCAAGGTGAGGGTGACTGCCCTTGATGTCAAGACAGCATTGGACTAAGTGTGGCATCAAGGAGCCCTGGTAAAACTGAAGCCAGTGGGCATCATAGGGAAAACACTCCAGTGGTTAGAGTCAGACCTCCCTCAATGGAGGATGGTTGTAGTTGTTGGGAGGTCGATCATCCCAGTCCTGGGACATCGCTGCAGGAGTTCCTCAGGGTGGTGTCCTAGACCCAACCATCTTCAACTGCTTCATCACTGACCTCCCTTCCATCACAAGGTCAGGAGTGGGGACGTTCACTGATGACTGCACAATGGTCAGTTCTGTTCACATCTCCTCACACCTGAAGCAGCCCATGCCTGGGTGCAGCAAGACCTGGACAACATTCAGGCCTGGGCCGATGATCGTGAGTGACATTGAGCCACAGAAGTGCCAAACAATGACCATCTCCAACAATTCCAACCGTCTACCCATGACATTCAATGGTATTACCACCAGCGAGTCCCCACAATCAATATCCTGGGGGTCACCGTTGACCAGATACTCAACTGGACCAGCCACATAAATTGGTAAATTGGTTTATTATTGTGGTACAGTGATAAACTTTGTCTTGCATGTCATCCATACAGATCATTTCATCACATCAGTGTATTGAGGTGGTACAAGGGAAAACAATAACAGAATGAAGAATAAAGTCTTACAGTTACAGAGAAAGTGCAGTGCAGGCAGACAATAATGGCAGACAATAATGGCAGACAAGTGCAGTGCAAGGTCATGACGAGGTAGGTTGTGAGGTCAAGGGTCCATTTCATTGTACAAGGGGACCATTCAATAGTTTTATAACAGCGGGATAGAAGCCGTCCTTGCTCTCAGGCTTTTGTATCCTCTGCCTGATGGGAGGGGGGAGAAGAGAGAATGTCCATGGGGGTGGGGCCTTTGATTACGTTGGCTGCTTTACTGAGGCAGTGAGAAATGTAGTCAGAGGCTTTTCCCCAGGGCTGAATTGGTGGCCACAAGAGGGCATAGGTTTAAGGTGCTGGAGATTAGATATAAAGGAGATGTCAGGGGTAAGTTTTTTACTCAGAGAGTGGTGAGTGTGTGGAATGGGCTGCCGGAAACAGTGGTGGAGGCTGATACGATAGGGTCTTTCAAGAGACTGTTAGATAGGTACATGGAGCTGAGTAAAATAGAGGGCTATGGGTAAGCCTAGTAATTTCTAGGGTAGGGACATGTTCGGCACAGCTTTGTGGGCCGAAGGGCCTGAACTGTGCTGTAATTGTTCTATGTTCTATGAGTCTATGGAGGGGAGGCTTGTTTTTGTGATGTGCTGAGGTGTGTCCACAACTCTCTGCAGTTTCTTGTGGTCACAGGCAGACCAGTTGCCATACCAAGCCGTGATGTGTCCAGATATGATGCTTTCTATGGTGCATCTATAAAAATTGGTGAGGGTCAACAGGGGACATGCCAAATTTCTTTAGCCTCCTGAGGAAGTGGAGGCACTGGTGAGCTTTCTTGGCTGTGGCATCTACGTGTTTGGACCAGGACAGGCTATTGGTGATGTTCACTCCCTGGAACTTGAAACTCTCAACCCTCTCAACCTCAGCACTGCTGATGTAAACAGGAGAATGTACCCCGCCCCCTTCCTGAAGTCAATGACCAGCTCTTTTGTTTTGCTGACATTGAGGGAAAGGTTGTTGTCATGACACCATTCCACTAAGCTCTCTGTCTCCTGTACTACGACTCGTCATTGTTTAAGATTTAACCCACTATGGTAGTATCATCTGCTTGTACATGGATTTAGAGCAGAATCTGGCCACGCAGTCATAAGTGTATAGGGAGTAGAGTAGGGGGCTGAGGATGCAGTGTTGTGGGGCACCAGTGTTGAGAATAATTCTGCCAGAAGTGTTGCTGCCTATCCTCACTGATTGTGGTCTGTTAGTCAGGAAGTCAAGGATCCAGTTACAGAGGGAGGTGTTGAGTCCCAGGTCTGGGAGTTTGGAAATGAGTTTGCCTGGAATTATGGTACTAAACGCTGAGCTGTAGTCAATAAGCAATAGTCTTAATGTAGGTGTCTTTACTGTCTAGATGCTCCAGAGATGAGTGTAGGGCCAGGGAGATGATGTACGCCCTAGACATGTTTTGGCAGTAGGCGAATTGCAGTGGGTCGAGGTTGTCTGGGAGGCTGGAGTTAATGCGTGCCATGACCAGCCCCTCAAAGCACTTCGTGATGGTGGATGTCAGAGCCATCGGGTGGTAGTCATTAAGGCACATTACCTTGTTTATCTTGGGTACCAGGAGGATAGTGGTCTTCTTAAAGCAGGTGGGAAACTCAGATTAAAGTTGGGAGAGGTTAAATATGTCTGCAAATACCCCCGCCAGCTGATCTGCGCAGGATCTAAGGACATGGCTGGCAATTCCATCCAGACCAGATGTTTTCCTTGGATTCACTCTTCGGAAGACTGACCTTTTGTCTGCAATGGTGACTGTGGGTTCAGGTGCATTGGAGGCTGTCAGGGTGGGTGGTGATATTCCAATCCCCTTCTGTTTAGAACATGCACAGAGTGCGTTAAGCTCATCTGGAAGGGATGCGCTGTTGTCGGCGATGCTGCCCGACTTCGTTTTGTAGCCCGTTATAGCACGTAACCCCAGCCACAACTGCCGGCTGGTCTGGGACTCGATTTTGGACTGGTGTTGTCTCTTGGCACCCCGAGAGCTTTATGAAGGTCGTATCTCGATTTCTTGTAGAGGTCAGGGTCACCTGGTTTGAGTGCTGCAGTCCTAGACTTAAGAAGGGAGTGGATCTCCCGATTCATCCATGGTTTCCTGTTTGGAAACACCCAGATTGTCCTCTTTGGTACACAGTCCTCTGCACACTTGCTGATAAAGTCTGTGACAGTGGTGACATACTCATTTAGATTGGCCACTGAGTCTTTGAACCTGGACCAGTCTACCGACTGAAAGCAGTTGCGTAGAAGCTCCTCTGTCTCCTCAGACTAGCACTGTACGATGTGAATACTAGATTACTGGAGGACTGCAGATTTGTTACGTTTATTCAAGAGGGGCAGCAGGGATAAGCTACTTTAGGCAAGTGAGTCTTACATCAATGATAGGGAAGTTATTAGAAAGAACTCTGAGGGACAGAATTAGCCAGTGCTTGAAGTTCAAATTCAATTTCAAGTTTATTGTTATAGGCGTACATACCCAGGGTATAAATGCCATGAAAATTAGCTTTTTGCAGCAGCAGCACAGTGCATGACAAACTTAAGTTAACATAATTGTAAATTAACATAAATTATACAAGACTTACATGACCAAATAAACATAATGACATTAATGCAAGTTGAGACAGAGAAAAAAAAGAAATATAGTCTGAGATGGCGTTAAGGTTTCTCAAGTTGGTTCAAGAGCCTGAAGGCAGTGGGGAAGAAGCTGTCGTCGAACTTTGAGGTGTGGGTCTTCAGGCTCCTGTACCTCCTGCCTGGTGGCAGCATCGAGAAGAGGGCTTGGCCCGGATGTGTGTTTCCCTGATGATGTATGTTGCCTTCCTGAGACTGTATTTCTTTTTTTCTCTGTCTCAGTGATCAGAGCTGGGCCCTTGGACATAAATGCAGGAAGTAGGATTAGTAAATTTGCAGTTGACACAAAAATTGGTGGTGGCGTTACAGTGAGGAGGCGAGTCACAGGCTACAGAACAATAAAATGGGTGGCGCAATGGCAGATGGAACTTAATCCCAATAAGTGCAAGATGATGCACTATGGCAGGATGGTAGGCTCCTCGAGTGTACCAGGGAACAGAGGGACCTTGGTGTACATGTCTAAGGATCCTTGAATGTGGCAGCACAGGTGGAGAAGAAGGCATGTGGGTTACTTGCCTTAAGGGAAGGGGTAAGAGCTTTTTTGGTCTAACATTCCTCTAACAAAGTTCTAGAGGAAGAACTTTTTCACCCAGAGTAGTTGAAATCTAGAACACACTCCCTGACGGGCTGGTGGAGGCATCTAGGTAAGCCCTTGAATTGCCACGGCATAGAAGGCCACAGACTGAGAGTTGGTAAATGTGATTAATACAGATACGTACTTGCTGGTCATCTTGGACATGGTGGTCTGAAGTTCCTCTCTGTGTACTACATGACTGTCTCATCCTCAAGAAGCTTGACTGACACCCCTTCCACTAATCACTTGGTCCAGTGCCAGCCTACAACAGCTGCAGGTTCCAAAATGCATACAGCAGGACATCCCCCATCAGCACCCACAGAGACCTATGCCTCTACCATTTGGTATTGGTATTGGAATTGGTTTATTATCATCACTTGTACCAAGGTACAGTGAAAAACTTGTCTTACATACTGTTCGTATAGATCAATTCATTACACAGTGTATTGATATAGTACAGTGTGCATTGAGGTAGTACAGGGTAAAAACAATAATAGAATTAGAAGGACAAAGACACAATGAGCCTGGGAGCACCAAACCCTGCAAGTTCTCCTCCATCCTGACCTGGAAAAATATTGCCCTTTCTTCATCGTCACAGAGTCTAATGATTAGACTGTTATCAGGATTTGCAGAGGGATCTTGATCAGCTGGGTAAGTGAGGTAAGGAACGGCAAATGGAGTTTAATTCGGATAAGTGTGAGGTGTTGCATTTTGGGAAGAAAAATGAGGGTAGGACTTTCACAGTGAATGGTAGGACCATGGGGAATGTTTAGAACAGAGGGACCGAGGAGTACAATGGTTCCCTGAAAGTGGCGCCGCAGGTAGACAGGGTGGTGAAGAAGGCTTTTGGCACACTGGCCTTCATCAGTCAGGGCATCGAGTATAGAAGTTGGGATGTTATGTTGCAGTTGTACAAGACATTGGTGAGGCTGCATTTGGAATATTCTGTTCAGTTTTGGTCACCCTGCTGTAGGAAAGATGCCATGAAGCTAGAAAGAGTGCAGCGGAGATTTACAAGGATGCTTCCGGGACTCGAGGCACTGAGTTTGGGGGGAGGTTGAGCAGGTTGGGACATTTTACTTTGGAGTGTAGCAGAATGAGGAGTGATCTTATAGAGGTGTATAAAATCATGAGGGGCATAGATAAGGTGAATGCACTCAGTTTTTTTCTTCAGGGTTGGGGAATCAAGAACTAGAGGACATAGATTTAAGGGGAGAGGGGGTAGATTTAATAGGAACCTGAGGGGCAACATTTTCACCCAAAGGGTGGTCAGTATATGGAACGAGCTGCCAGAGGAAGTGGTCGAGGCAGGTACATTAACAATATTTAAAAGGTACTTGGACAGGTACATGGATAGGAAAGGTTCAGAGGGATATGGGCCAAACACAGGCGAATGGGACCAGCTTAGATGGGAATCTTGGTCGGCATGGACTAGTTGGGCTGAAGGGTTCGTGTCCATGCTGTATGACTCTGTGACTCTTAAGTGCTGTCAATCTGAACAGCACTATGGAACTTCAGCACACGGTCTGCTGTGGTTCGAGAAACTTGCTCATCACCTCCATCTGAAGGGCAATTAGGGATGGGGATTAACTGCTGTCCTGGGCAAGCATGCCCACTTCCTGTGGATGCATGAAAGCTATTAATTTAAACTGTACACTTCCAGATGCACTCTGTTGCTTACAAATAACCTCCTTGTTCAGGAAGTACAAGGATAAGCAAAGTTGCTGAGGGAACTCATGTAGGAAATGGATGAAGAGAACGCATCAGGAGATCAATGAGTGGATCGGGAGGCTGGTGAGGATGAAAACTCTGTGGATGAGGGATCAGCAACCTGAAATCGTTTGACTTGTAAGCTGCGTAAAATAGTTAAGTCTGCAAGAACTGAACAACAAGTGCTTGTAAAGAAATAGATGAGAGAGATACAAAGCAAAATTCAGGCACTTGGCCATTTTTGAGGTAAACTTAAAATTTGTTCTTTAACTGAAAAAGCTGAATATTCAGTTTTCCCAGTTTCTGGGGAGGCTGTAGACACAAAGCTGTTGGTACTGCACTGTACATATATCTTTCAATTTGGGAATACAATGGAACTCTGATAATCCAGCAAACAAGGGCTTTGGTGGTGTACTGGCAGATTTTCTGCACGATTGGATGTTATTCTTTGTTAATATCACAGCACACTTTTGATTCACATTTTTTTAGATATTACACAGTGGCATAATATTTTCAAAAGCACCTGGTGTTTTTATACGTTGTGCAGGAACCAGGGTCCCAGTGTGTTTATAGGGGTGCAGGAACCAGGGCCCGGTGTGTTTATAGGGTGTGTAGGAACCGGGGCCCAGTGTGTTTATAGGGTGTGCAGGAACCGGGGCCCCAGTGTGTTTATAGGGTGTGCAGGAACCGGGGCCCCGGTGTGTTTATAGGGTGTGCAGGAACCGGGGCCCCGGTGTGTTTATAGAGTGTGCAGGAACCGGGGCCCCGGTGTGTTTATAGAGTGTGCAGGAACCGGGGCCTGGTGTGTTTATAGGGTGTGCAGGAACCGGGGCCCCAGTGTGTTTATAGGGTGTGCAGGAACCAGGGCCCCAGTGTGGTTATAGGGTGTGCAGGAACCAGGGCCCCGGTGTGTTTATAGGGTGTGCAGTAACCATCACCCAGTGAGTCAGATTCCAAGCCATGTTAATTGCCAAGCAACGGGATAGCAGATTCTCAGAGTTTCACCATAAATGTTGTAACAGTTTCCACTTTGTCTAGATCTGTCAGTTGAAGGGTGAGGATAATCCTGTGGTCAGTCGGCTGCCCTCCACCTTTCCTCAGCACCAGCTCTCAGCTCCTCCCTCTGACTGTTTTTCAGGTGTTCCTCCCTTACGTACACCGAGAACCTGCCACCGACCAGTGTCATCATCACCTTCCACAACGAGGCCCGCTCCACACTGCTGCGCACCGTGAGAAGGTCAGTGCTTCACCACAGCAGGTGTCTGTAAAACTCGGGGCACACCGACTGAAGGCCTTCCCAAAGGTCCCACAGCAGGGAGTGTGGAAGGGGTGACAAAAGGAGGCCCAGGACCCAGCCACATTCACCCAACTTGAGCTCGTGGTTGGATCCATCCTCCCAGCTGAAGGAGGCATGACCCCCACCACCCCAAATCCTGGGGAGCTGCACACACACACCCTCCTCTGGAATCTGATTCCAGGACGCCTTTAAGTGGGTTGCTGCCCACTTGGGAGAGAAGCCTGCTTCACAAGGAAAAGTGCTGGGGAGCGAGATAAATTCTGACGGGGTGTCAGATCATAGGATGTGGGGTCCCAGTCTCTGATGTTGATGGTGGTTGGGGAGGGAAGGGGTGAGGAGATGGTGGGGAGGGTCTGATGGTGCAACATACAAAGCGCTGGAGGAAATCAGCAGGTCAGGCGGCATCTATGGAGGGAAATTGATGGTTGGCGTTTTGGGCCGAGACCCTTCATCAGGGAGATCACCGGTATAAAGAGGTGGAGGGAAGGGGTGGAGCAAGAGCTGGCAGGCGATAGGTAGATCCAGGTGAGGAGGGGTGATGGACAGATGGGGGGCGCGAGAGTGGGAGCGGTGTCAGAAGCTGGGCATTGATAGGCGAAGAGGATGGAATCTGATGGGAAAAGAAGGTGGAGCCTGGAATCGAGTGAGGGAGGTGGGGGGGGGCAGATGGGAACGGGGGGGGAGGGGAACCGGTGGGAGGAGTGTGTGGGTGACGGGCAGATGGAGCGGGAGGAGGGGGGGGGAAAGAGACGTGGTGACGGGGACCAGGTGGATCAGGAGGAGAGAGAGAAAAGAGAAAACGGACAGAGGGGAGAGCGGTTCCCAGAAGTTGGAGAATGTAATGTTCATGCCGCCGGGTTGCAGACTACTGAGCTGGAATGTGAGGAGTTGTTCCTGGAGTTTGCGTTTAGCACCAACTTGGCAGTGGAAGAGGCCGAGAACAGATGGGTCAGTGTGGGAATGGGGAGGGCAGTTAAAATGGCCGGCAACCGGGAGATCCAGGTGGCCACGGCGGATGGAGCGAAGGTGCTCAATGGTTGGGGATGGAGGGGTTGAGGGTGGGGAGGGAAGGATGGCATTGGGGGAGGGCAGCCCTATGCACCATGAGCGTGATCTTACTACGGAGGCTGGACTGGGTCCCCAGCAGCTCTGTGCCGTGGTCTCTTCTACCAATAGCCTCGTTGACAGCTGTGTATGAGGACGAGGCCCCGTAGGTTTACCCCTGGCGTTGGCTCGCTCACAAACTGCTGCAGATCCTTGTCGCCATGCCGTGTTCGGTTATGAAGTTTACCCAGGGACCGTGCGGCCCCTGCTCTCCCCAGCCGGCGCCTCTTCCAACTGGTGCTTGGCAAGGAGGACCACTCAGCCGAGGAGGGCACTCGGTGGTGGTGTTCAGCTGGAGACCATGAGCTGCTGTGGGCCCGGTGGGTATGGAGGACTCCGGGCTGGCTCTATGCCATGGTACTGCCACCTCTGCCACCTCTTTCCCATCCTGCCTCACCCCCCCCCAATACTGGGAGGGCAGAGTGGAGGTGGATGAACTTCCTTTGTTCTCTGCATTTTAACCTCTGGCGCGACCCCGACCCACCTGTGCTTCGGAGTAAATGTCAGTCACGGTGCTGCGGCCTGGGGAAGTCACCAGCCCAGTCTCACCTTGGCCCTCCACTGAGGGAATGCGGCACTGTTGTGGGTCCTGTGGATGACTTCTTAAACTGGCACCATACCTGCTTTCCCAGGTGGACCCCATAAGATCCCATGGCACGATGCAAGGAGCAGGAGAGAGAGAGAGAGAGAGAGAGAGACATACAGCATGGAAACAGGCCATTCGGCCCACTGAGTCCAGGCCAACCGTTCACACAAATCCTACACTAATCCCATGTTTTGTTCTCCCCACTTTCTCATAAATCCCCCCAGGTTCCACCACTCACCCACCCACCAGGGCAATTTACAGCGGCCAAGTAACCCACCAACCCGCACGTCTTTGGGATGTGGGAGGAAACTGGAGCACCCGGGGGAAACCCACGTGGTCCCAGGGAGAGCGTGCAAACTCCACACATAGACAGCACCGGAGGTCAGGATCGAACCTGGGCTGCTGGAGCTGTGAGGCAGCGGCTTTACTAGCGGCGCCACAGTGCTGCCCTGGTGTCTTGGCCAACTTTTATCTTTCAGCAGACGTCACTAAACCAGAAACACTAAGAAGCAAAATACTTGGTCACTACTTCAGTAGGTTTTGGGGTGTTGAAATTAGCAGCCACTTTCCATACATTTCAGCGGTGACTGCAGGTTGAAAGTATCTTCATTTGTTGTGCCCCAGTTTGAGATATCCAAAGGTATTTTAAAATTCCGTTTCTCTCCTGCATTTTTTTGACCATTCACTTCTCCATTGGGGGGGGGGGGGGCTGCAGACACAAGAGACTGCAGATGCTGGAATCTGGAGCAAACACAATCTGCTGGAGGAAGTCAGTGTGTCGAGCAGCATCTGTGGGGGGGGAGCAATTGTTGACATTTTGGGTCGAAACCCTGCAGTAGGACCCAAAACATAGGGGCTGCTGCTCAAGTTCTGGCTGCACTTCAGCCCGATGCTGCTGACCTACAGTCACCCAGTGTGGCGGGGGGGGGGGGGGGGGGGGGGGGTGCGGGTTGCGCGGGGATCTCCTGGTGGGCCTTCTCCTGGGCCTGGCCAAGCTGGCCACCCACGGGTCCAGGCGATGGGCGGCCGAGAGTTCCGGCTGGTCCGCCTGCCTGCCCGTCTTCCGAGCTTACATCTGCAGTTGGGTGTCCTTGGAGAGGGTGCATGCGGTATCTGCAGGCACCCTGGTTGAGTTCTGCCGTTGGTGGGCCCCTCAAGGGATTGTGTGTGTCGTGGATGGTGAAAATGTGATTCTTCTCTGAAGTGTGTGTGCATTTAGCAGGAGTTCTTCTCTGCTGTGTTGCATGTGCATTTATGGGATGTTAGTTAGCATTATTGCTGTAGTTGTGTAGATGCATTGTTTGTTTTTCTTCTCTTTTATGTGTTGTAGTATTTTGACACTGGTTGTCCTTTTGTAGTGCTTTTAGCTAATAAACATTTATTTTAAAAAAAGGACCCAAAACATTGACAATTCCTTTACCCCCACAGATGCTGCTCAACCTGTTGAGTTCCACCAGCAGATTGCGTGTTGGGGAAGGGGCAGGATTTGATTCGGACATGTTGGTGTCTGAAATTGCCTGTCCCAACCACTTCACCGTGACCCCCAACTCTCCCTAGCTCCAGAACCCTCTTTAAATCCTCCTCCCTTTCACCTGATATAAATGTCACCAGTACTCCTGATATATCATCCTATCTGGCCCTTAACTGCTTGCAGATGTTGGTGTTGAGAAAGTGCGAGATAATGTGGAACAGATGCTTACAATCTATTTTACAAATCCTGCGGAGTTCACGAGATGAGAGATCTTGGCTCTGGTGGAAGTGCCAGGTGATTCCAGATTAAGAATCTTTATGAGAGGTCATGATTTTGGACAGCTTTGTGTCAGAGCTGTTACTAATTAACAGCAAATCCTGCACTGTGCATTCACAGCCCTAGAAATTCCTCTGCTCAGTTCCAATGGACGGTGAAGAGCTGTGGTAAAGCAACCTAACCAGGAGCACAGTGATTGAGCACACCCATGTTTCTGGGTGCCTGAGCACCCTTTAGGGAATTTGTCTCCGAGCTTTTCAGTGGGATTTCTTTCTTCCTGGCGCTCTCAACATTAAACTCCCCCAAATGACATCAGTGCTGGTGGAATGCAAAATTCGTCTGTAGAGAGATTTTCCAGTGCAGTGGTCTATAAAAAGACAGCTCTTATCTACTCCCAGAGCAGCCAGCGTCTGCACACCCTGTTTCCCCAGAACCTTTTGTCCCCTGAAGAATACAGGAGAGATAACTGTATTTAAAAATGCCTTTGGATGTCTTAAACTGTGTCACAACTAATGAAGATAGTTTCAGCCGGCAGTCACCACTGAAATGTATGGAAAGTGGCTGCTAATTTCAACACCGCGGAAACTAATGTGATCGTGAAACGATATTTTATCTTTATAATCTGTTTAAACTGCCTGATTACCCTAATTGCGATCTCTGACCTCCAAAGACATCAAATCCAACCTCATAAATGTGCCTTCACTGCTTCACTCACAAAGATAAGAGTCACTGTCATTCATATTCTGCCTTGGGAGTCTCCAACCTGATGGCCTTAACATCGATTTCTCCATCTTCCGGTAACCCCACCCCTTCTTTTTCTTTGCTGCCCCCCCCCCCCCCCCCCCCCCGCCGCCCAACTTCTTTGTCTTCCCTTACTCCTATGGCTCCTTTTCCCCTGCCTTGATGACCTGCCCATCTTCTCTCCTCCCCTCCCCCATCCTTTATTCCATGGTCCACTGCCCTCTCCTACCAGATTCCTTCTTCTTCAGCCCGTTGCCTCTTCTACCTATCACTTCCCAGCTTATTACATCTCCCCCCCCCCCAACCTACCTACCTTCCTCCTCTCACCTGAACTCACCTATCCCCTGCCTGCGTGCGCTCCTCCTCCTCCCCCCACCTTCTTATTCTGGCTTCTGCCCTCTTCCTCTCCAGTCCTGATGAAGGGTCTTGGCCTGAATCGTCGACTGTTTATTTCCCTCCATGGATGCTGCCTGACCTGCTGAGTTCCTCCAGCACTTTTTGTGTATTGCACGATCGCTCTTGGTTTCTTGGCCTCACACCAGGCCAGACTACAGCTGACGGGTGCCACACCTCATGATCTTCTGCTCACTCCTGTATTTTTAAAGCAGGTTTACTCAGCGATTGCAGCATCACATCATTACAATACTACAATATTCCACGATTCACACTGTTTACAGTCCTGGTCCAACCACGTAGCCCCCATGGCCAGGAAAGTGCACCAGCACCTCTACTTCCTCAGAGACTAAAGAAATTTGGCATATTCCCGTTGACCCTCACCAACTTTTATCGATGCACCATAGAAAGCATCCTATCTGGATGCATCACGGCTTGGTCCGGCAACTGCTCTGCCCAGGACCGTAAGAAACTGCAGAGAGTTGTGGGCACAGCTTAGCAAATCATGGAAACAGGCCTCCCCTCCCACAGACTCTGTCTACACTTCTTACTGCTTTGGTAAAGCAGCCAACATAATCACAGACCCCACCCACCCGGACATTCTCTCTTCTCCCCCCTCCCATCGGGAAGAAGATACAAAAGCCTGGAAGCACGTACCACCAGGCTCAAGGACAGCTTCTATCCCACTGTTATGTGACTATTGAACGGTCCCCTAGTACAATAAGGTGGACTCTTGACCTCATAATCTACCTTGTTACAGCCTTG
Organism: Pristis pectinata; assembly: GCF_009764475.1. Taxonomy (NCBI): domain Eukaryota; kingdom Metazoa; phylum Chordata; class Chondrichthyes; order Rhinopristiformes; family Pristidae; genus Pristis; species Pristis pectinata. Next base: position 83,694,024 of record NC_067405.1, read on the forward strand.
CACCTTATTGTCTGCCTGCACTGCATTTTCTCTGTAACTGTAACACTTTATTCTGCATTCTGTTATTGTTTTCCCTTGTACTACTTTAATGCACTGTTGTAATGAAATGGTCTGTATGTTTTGGCATGCAAAACAAAGTGTTTCACTGTACCTCAGCACATGTGGCAATAGTAAACCAATTTATCGTTTTACCAATAACATCAAATTACAACACGGTCACCTCTATCCAGAACGCACTCGAGCCTCTGTGGCGGCCACCGGTCCTGGAAAGACTCCAGTGTCCCCATGGATACCGTGTGCTCTTTCTCCAGGGACACATGGGGACAAATGTAAACCCGGAAGGGGAGCAGGCAGTAAGCTAGGGCGGAACCCTTGATTGGACGCTGCGTCACTGCTGTATTAGGAAGGTCACCCAACCTCCAGACTGAAGGAGAGGAGATGTCATCAGTTTTCCCTCAGCCCACTGGAGTCGGCCACATGGCCACAGGCATCTTCCTGCACTTCAGGCTTTCCCACTTTGAAAACATCCCGAGACTGGACTCAGGTTGTTGCTGCCAACTTCTTCTCCCTTCTTCTGTCCATCAGGGTCAAGGATATGTCACTTCCAGTCCAGCTGAGTGGATTGTGAATGTGATATACTCTTCCTCCTTGGTGCCTCCTGTCAGAAATGCCATGCAGTGAATCTGTGGGGTTTCTACAAGGAATGTACCTCATGGGGGAACTGCTCCTCACCAGACTGACCCTTGGGAGTGCTCTCCTACCTCTGCCCTGCCCACACCCATACCATCACTGAAGCCTTTGTTTGTTGTAGCAGCTCTGCCCTGCAGCTGGAAGAGAGCTGGAATCTCCCTCTGGGGCTGTTGTGTACACCTGGTGGGTGTATTCCTGTCGGATGGGGAATGAATGTACTGTTCAGACAAACAGTCAGACAGGGAGTGGATGTACGGTCAGGGCAGGGAGTGGACGTACAGCTGGGACAGGGAGTGAACGTACAGTTGGATGGGGAGTGGACGTACAGTCGGACAGGGAGTGGAGGTACTGTTGGGATAGGGAGTGGATGTACTGGTGGGACGGGGAGTGGATGTATGGTCAGATGGGGAATGGACATACATTCGGACGAGGAGTGGATGTACAGTTGGACGGGGAGTGGGCATGCAGTCGGGATGGGGAGTGGACGTATAGTCGGATGGGGAGTGAACATACTGTTGGGACGGGGAGTGGACGTACAGTCAGACAGGGAGTGGATGTACAGTTGGGACGGGGAGTGGATGTTCTGTTGGGTCAGGGAGTAGACATATTCCTATTGGACAGAGAGTGACTGATCAGGATTTGGGACCAGTTGGAGTACAGATGGCAGAGTTGGGTTCTGCTGAAGACTACAATGGGCAGGTGGTCAAATCTCAAGTATTAAGGCTGAAATCAATCTTTCCTCATTTAACAAAAAATGACGAAACTTCTTCCCATGTTAAGTGTGCATTAGATGTGGTCCAGTACTGCATGGAGTACACAAAGAGCCCCTTCTTCCATCCTGTGCATTATGCATCCTAATACAACTCTCTTTACTACACTCAGCCTTTGAACACACCGTGGATAATGACGGATGAAAGTTGAGCCTTATCCAAAAATGCTCGCACATCTCCAGGACCATTAATTACATTAAAAACTCATTTCCTGATTCCTGACGTTTTGTGTATTTGGAGACCGAAAGGTCTAAGGTGAAATTTGCAGCTCTTCTTATGAATGATGCACCTCTTAAGGGTCACTGAGCAAGAAGATTTAGTTCAGTTTCCAAACATAACTCGCAGTTCTGGTGTGTCAAAGTGCATCTGTAACTCACTGTTACGTACAGTGGTCTGTTGTTTCCTGCTTTCTGTCTCCCTCCCTTTCTGAATAAAGGAGAGAAGTTGTCATAGAGTTTGCTCCTAACTCATTAACACCCCGAATCTTTACAGGGTGATGTTGTGAATCATCTCCACTGCCTGGACAGTATCCTGTGTAAAGTTCAGTTCCTTCTCATAGAGCAGCTTCTCTTGAGTTTGCATGATGTGTGTGATCACACGACAGGCTGCCACAGTTTCACCTGGATACTGATTGCGCTGTTAAACCTGTTCCCTGGGACTGGGCTGGGGAATTCATCAGGTTCATCTGGTTTAGCCAGCTCTTTGGATGTCTTGTCTTCTGGTTTGGTTGGAGCCAGAAATGTTCTTATCAACTTGGACATCTTAACACCTACAGCTGAGTGCAAAAAGAAGAGGAGGAGGAATGGAAGGAGTTGAAAGAGTTAGTGGTTGCCTTGATCTGGCAATGCCGTGATACAACTGATACAGGTACTAAATCGATGAGATTCCACTCTGTCCCCAGAAACCAGGTTGCTCCACAGTTCCCAAAGATCTCACCATTGCTTGCTTGGCAAGCAGCATTTACTGCATTCCAGTTGGCCGTTGCTTAATGTCATTGCCAGTTATCATGACAGCACCACGCAATGTATTCAAATAGCCAGCTAAAGCAGCACTTAAAACCTTTGCAGTCATATGGAAGAAGCCAGTTTAACTCATTCCTTCCCAGGACCTCAGACCATGCAACACCTCACCTCCCTGGGTTTTTCTATTCTCCTACAATCTGCCTTTCGTCCTTGATTACCTCACTTCTTCAGGCCCCACTTTGGAACCTCATCGGCCAGTTAAGTGTCTGAATCTTAACTTCTCTTCAAGGTGTTCTTTAAAACCCATGACTTTGCATAATCTTGTCACCTGTCTTAAAAGCTTCATCTTTGCATTGGGTGTCAGAGTTAGTTTAGGAATGCTCCCCACATAGTGCATTGGGACAGTTCACTGACCTAAAGTCTATATAATGCAGGTTGTTGCAGGGGACCAAACATTACAATTCAGTCCTGACCTCAGGTGTTGTCTGTGTGAAGTTTGCATCTCCTCCCTGTGACAGTGTGGCTTTCCTCCAACATCCCCAGGACGTGCAGATTGGTAGAGTAATTGGCCACTGTAAATTGCCCCTGGTGTGTAGGTGAGTGGTAGAATCCAGGGGGAGCTGATGGAAATCTGGGGGAGAATGAAATGATATTAATGTATGATTAGTGTTTTAATGGGGGATTGACAGTGTGGACGCAGTAGACCCAGGAGCCTGTATCCATGGTTTATGACTGTGACGCTGTCGAACCCTTTCACCCCTTTAGTGATTGGTTGCCCCTTGGTTAGGCTCAGCCAGACGGTAGGCTCGGTAACCAGGGGACACCAGCGCTCAGTTCGTAGGCAGGAAATCTAGTGGGAGATGGGGGATTTTTTCCCCTGCAACATTGCCTCTGGCCAATGGGGCATTGGGAGCAGGTTTCAAAACAGGATGGGCTAACGGCTGTCCTGATCTGTGAGGAGAGAGCAGGAGATTGGACCGATTGGATAGAGCCAGCACAGGCATGGTGGACTGAATGGCCTTGATCTGTGCTGGAAGATTCAGATTAATTTATTGTCGCACACACCAGGGTGCAATGAAATTGCTTGCTCACATGAAGCTCACAGAGTATACATGGTAATAATAAAAATGACAATAAATACAACAACAAGTGCAAGACAGCAGAACAGTGCAAAGGTTGTAGTGCAATCTGAAGTAGTGCAAAAGGAATTACTAAAGTAACAAAAGAGAGGGGTTTGAGAACAAGGCAGCACCACTGGCAAGGGGATGTGAAAGAGGTGATTGGTTCAGAAGTCTGATAGCAGTGGGAAGGAAGCTGTTCTTGAGTCAGATTGTCTGGCCTCTCAAGCTCCTGTACCTTCTCCCAGAAGGTAGAAGAGAGAAGAGGGAATGAGCAGGGTGGCAGGTATCCTCAACGATACAATGGGTACAGTCTGGTACTTGGGCTGTGGGTTAGTTGGAGTTCACAGCCATGTGTCTGGGGGTCAGCAGGTGGGGGAGAGGGGAGGGGAGGTGGTTTGCATGTCTGACACTCACCTGGTAATGATTTACACTCCTTCCTGCTTCCCACAGCATCCTGAACCGCAGTCCTCCCAAACTAATCCAGGAAATCATCCTTGTGGATGACTACAGCAATGACCGTGAGTACCAGTCTTGTTATCAGTGGGGGGTGGGAGCTAAGTACCAGAGGGGGGGAAATCAGCTGCCGTCAGGTATCCAGATGTCCTGGCTGCAGCTCGTAACTTCAACAAGGCACCTTCAACAAGACAAGGCACAGAGTTGGTGTAAAGTGGAGACTGTGGTCTGAAGGATCTGGTTTGCCTTTCAGTGGGTTGTGCTGTCATCTCTGTTGGAAGACCATGGGCTCCAGTCCACACCAGAAGCCCCAGCGCAGAGTACAGTGAAAGTGCTGTAATACCAGAGGCTTTCACGTTCCATCAGCCCTCTCAGCTGGACTGGAATGAGGAGGGGTTGTCTTATTTAAAATGGGGATGAGGTGAAATGTTTTCTTTTAGAGGGTGGTGAATCTTTGGAACTCAAAGGGCGATGGGAGCAGAAACTTTGACAATTTTAAGGCAGAGATAGATGGATACTTGGTAAGCGAGAGCGTAAAAGGTCACGAGCTAGGTGGGAATGTTCATAGAGTGATAGAATCATTGAGTCATACAACACGGAAACAGGCCCTTCGGCCCAACTCGTCCATGTCAACCAAGCTGTCTACCTGAGCTAGTCCCATTGGCCCATATCCCTTTCCTGTCCATGTATCCATCCAAATGTTGTTTAAACATTATAATTATACCCACCTCTACCACTTCCTCTGACAGCTCGTTCTACAGTATATACCTACCACCTTCTGTGTGAAAAAACTTGCCCCTCAGGTCCCCTTTAAATCTTTCCCCTCTCACAAATCTATGCCCTCTAGTTTTAAGACTCCCTGACCCTGGGAAAAGGACTGCGACCATTCACCTGATCTGTGCCCCTCATGGTTTTATAAACCTCTATAAGGTCACCCCTCAGCCTCCTTTGCCCCAGGGAAAACGGTCCCAACCTATCCACTCTCTCCTTATAACTCAAGCCCTCCAGTCCCAGAAAAATCCTTGTGAATCTTTTCTGACATCCTTGCCATTGCTAGGCATCCAGAACTGCACACGATACTCCAAGTATTGTCTCTTTAACATATAGTACAGTTGTAATTTGATGTCCCAACTCTTGTAGTCAATGGCTGATAAAGACAAGTGTGCCAGGCATCTTCTTCACCACCCTGTCTACCTGCGTCACCACAAGGTCTCGCTCTTCCACAACACTCTCCGGAGCCCTGCCGTTTACTGTGTATGTCCTGCCCTGCTTTAACTTCCCAAAGTGCAGCATTTTGCACTTGTCTGAGTTAAATTCCATCTGCTAATCCTTGGTCCCCTTCCCCAGCTGATCTAGATGCTGTTGTACTCTTAGACAACCTTCTTCATTGTCCACCACACCACCAATTTTGGTGACATCCGTAAACTTACTAACCGTGACAACTACATTCTCACCCAGATTGTTAATATAGATGATGAACAACAGGGGACCCGGCACCAGTCTCTGTGGTGCACCACTGGTCACAGGCCTCCAATCTGAAAAAAAACAACCCACCACTATCACCCTCTGACCCCCTACCACCAAGCCAATTTTGTTTCCAATTGGCTAGTTCACCCTGGATCCCATGTGATCTAAGCTTCCAGACCAGCCTACAATGTGGGACCTTGTCAAAGGCCTTGTTGAAGTCCATGTAGACAACGTCTACCACTCTGCCCTCTTCAATCCTCTTGGTCACCTCTTCAAAAAACTCAAATTAGTGAGATTCAGTTTCCCATGCACAAAGCCATACTGACTATCCCTAATCAGTCCTTGCCTTTCCAAATGCTGGTAGGTCCTGTCTTTCAGAATCCCCTCTAGTAACTTTCCAACCACTGATGTTAGGCTCACTGGCCTGTAGTTCCCTGGCTTGTCCTTGCAGGTTGAGGGTAAAGTCAGACTAACCATGATCTTGATAAATGGCAGGGCAAGATTGAGGACCCAAGTGGCCTCCTCCTGCCCCTGACCCATCAATAGTACATTGAGGGCACTGAGTACAGGAGTTGGAACATTATGTTGCAGTTGTACAAAACATTGGGGAGGTCGTAACTGGAGTATTATGTACACTTTTGGTCACCCTATTATAGGAAAGATGTCATTAAACTGGAAAGAGTGCAGAGATTTACAAGGATGCTGCCAGGACTCAAGGGCCTGAGTTATAGAGAGAGGATGGGAAGGCTAGGACTTTATTCCTTGCAATGTAGGAGATTAAGGGGTGACCTTATAGAGGTGTATCAAATCATGAGGGGTACAGATAGGGTGAACGTACATAGTCATTTTTCCAAGCAAAGGGAAACTAAAAACTAGAGGGCACAGGTTTAAGGTGAGAGGGGAAAGATTTAAAAAGTATCTGAGGGACAACTTCTTCACACAGAGTTTGGTGCACACATGAAACGAGCTGCCAGAGGAAGTGATTGAGGCAGGTAGAATAACAATGTTTAAAAGACACTTGGATAAGTACATGGGTAGGAAAGGCTAAGAGAGATATGGGCCAAACGTGGGCAAATGGGACTAGCTTGGGGGGCACCATGGTTGGCAAGGATGAGTTGGGCCGAAGGGCCTGTTTCCGTGCTGTATTACTCCACGACTCTATGATATGATGGAGACCTCACCCTGGTGTCCTGGTAAATATTCACCCATGAACGAATCTCACTAAGGTTGCCCTGGAGGACCCTGTTTTCCATTGGCTGCAAAGCTCTTTGGGGTATCCCCATACTGTAAATGGGGCAAAACTTATACACCCATTTTCATCAACTAGAAAGTTGCTTTAAACACGGAAGGGATCCACAATGCTTCAGGTCCAAGAAATGGACTGCAGGTAACTTTGGGAGAGATGGCCCAAGGTTCCTGATCCAACAGTGATAACTCACTCACCGATTTCTGAGTTGGGTCATGTTATTTAACATAACATGGGATATTAATGTTGAATTTAGTTTCATTTCCCAAATCCCCCCGAGGTCCCTTGTTATTTTATACACTCAAGTTTGCCATCAGCCTCCTTTGTTGCAAAGAAAACATCCCCAGTGTATCCAATTTTTCCTCTTAATTACAACACAGGCGGTCCCCAGGTTACAACGGGATTCCATTCCAGAGAACTGTTTGTAACCCGAACAGTTCTTGTTTACAAAGGAGTTTATTCAGTGATTACAGCATCATGTTAATACAATACTACAGTATTCCACAATTCACACTATTTACAGTCAATAGTTTCATATTATAACACAGTCATCTCTGTCCCTGTCATGCCCACCCCTGGAAATCCCCTGTTGTACCCGTGGATACCACGTGCTCCTTCTCCAGAGACACTTGGGCACAGATGGCACAGAAGAGGGGCAGGTAATCAGCTCACTCCCCACCGTGTGGACCCGCGGATGGCCACCTTGGCCAGGCCCAGGAGCAAACCAACCAGGAGATCCCCTGACCGACCCACCCACCCCCTCTCCGCACTGGGTGGGGCTGAAGTGCAGCCAGAACTTGAGCAGCCCCTTCAGATACTCAGAGGCTGCAACCTCTCACACTCCATATATACATGATACACCGACTCCTCCCGACTGCAGAAATGGCAGGCGGCCGAACAGTTTGTCAGTCGGAAGTGCGGCTGCCCAGCAATATATTTAAACAGAAACATAGGCTGACCAAGGGCAACGTGTAGGTAAACCAGGGCGTTTAACTCAACTATTCAGATTTCTCTGCAACATGCAATGATACTTTTGTTGCAGGAAAACAATTATCTGTATTCGGTAATGTGCTGTGATTGGAATAAAGGACTGGTTTGTTTCATTCTTGCTAAATGAAGATAGGACGTATCCTGTCCTATGAAGATAGTACTGTGTTTAGTTCTGTCGCCTCATTACAGGAAGGAAGTGGAAGCTTTAGAGAGGGTGCAGAGGGGATTTACCAGGATGTTGCCTGGATTGGAGAGCATGTCTAATGAGGATAGGTTGAGCGAGCTAGGGCTTTTCTCTTTGGAGAGAAGGAAGATGAGAGGTGACTTGATAGAGGTCTACAAGATGATAGAAGGCATAGACTGAGTGGACAGTCAGAGACTTTTTCCCAGGGCAAAAATGGCTAACAACGAGGGGGCATAATTTTAAGGTGATTGAAGTCTTTTACACAGAGAGTGGTGGGTGCATGGAATGCACTGCCGGCAGAGGTTGTGGGGGCAGATACATTAGGGACATTTAAGAGACTCTTAGATAGACACATGAATGATAGAGAAATGGTGGACTATGTGGGAGGGAAGGGTTAGATAGATATTAGAGCAGGATAAAATGTCGGCACAACATTGTGGGCTGAAGGACCTGTACTGTGCTGTAATGATCTATGTTCTGTCATCCCAACCTTGTACCAGAGCCGTGAACTGAGTTCCCACCCGGCAGAAGATGCCTGCAGCCCCGCAACAGCCGGCAAATCCATCCGCCGGTCTCCCAAACATTCACTTGTACGTACGGGGTGTTCGTAAGTCGGGCATTCTTATCCTGGGGAGGACCTGTATTCTGGCCCCACCATATCTTCCAATGTCCAACGTCTGGAGCCCAGTTTTGGCCAATTTTAATCACTCACCATGGATGGAAGATGATGGAGGGATCTGATAAAAGGGTAAAAATGTTGAGACATTAGCTGGACAGTGATGGGGTAGAAATAATATTAATATATTTCACCTCTCATATGTATGGGTGTGCAAGCCACAGCGAGAGAGTGAGCCAGTGTATGGATCGGACGTATATGTTCCTGAGGCATCCAGTACCTTTCTCAAATATCAATCTGTCTTCATCTCTCTTTCAGCTGAGGACTGTGAGCTCTTAACCAAGATTCCCAAGATCAGATGTTTGAGGACCACGAAGCGGGAAGGTGAGCCAGCATCCGAATTCTTCCCATGTCCTTGTTTACTTTACCTATGGCAGAGTCACAAGGTCATTTGGTTGGGATACAGTCTCCATACAATGTCTGTTACCGTCTGACAGCCAAAGTAGCGTGCTCACTTCTGCACCATGACAACAGATGGATTCAGATTGATCACCAAGCCATGTGCGAACTGGCAACACGGTACAGTGGTTAGAGCCTGTGTGAGGCTTGGGCAGCACAGTGGCACAGATAATTGATACACTGCATCACAGCACCAGTGACCCGGGTTCAATCCTGACCTCAGGTGCTGTCTGTATGGAGATTGCACGTTCTCCCCGTGACCACCTGGGTTCCCCTGGATGCTCCTGTCTCCTCCCACATCCCCAAACCATGCAGGTTGCTGGGTTAATTGGCTGTTGTAAAGTGCCCCTAGTGAGTAGGTGAGTGGTACAATCTGGGGCCAGTTGATGGGAATGTGGGGAGAATAGATCACAGGGGAAATTAATGGGCACTAAGATTGCTCTGTGAACTGGTATAGACACGATGGGCCAAATGGCTTCCTTCTGTGTGTAAGGAAATTTGGAATATGGTTTGGAGATAAGTTGAACGATGGTGAAAGTAGTATAGGAAAATGGCCTAACCTGAACCTATGGTCTGAATGGAATGGCTCGTTAGGACAGACAGCTTTATTGGTTGGGCTGTAGAAAGCAATAGAAGGTGTAGAAAGCTGTAGAAAGGGTCAAGCAATGGTCAGAAATGGTACAAAAAGTAAAGAGAAATTTAACGGAATTCCTTCCCGGTTATAGAGTCATAGAGCCACACAGCATGGAAACAGAAGTTGCTTTCTAACATCTCTTCCAAAAGTTCTGCAGAAACAGTTCCTGCAGTTTTTTTGGTTTTCTCTCCCAGAAGGCCTGGCCCTTACATTTAGACTCTGTCCTCTAGTCTCAGATTCCCTCAGAGCAGAAATAGTTTCTCTCTGCCCATCCTATTAATTTTCCTTTGTATCTTGAAAACACCAATCGTCCTCATTTAATCCAAGGTACAGTCATTCATGAGGTAATTCTGTCTGTATTATGGTGTGGTGCCCAGAACTGTCATAGAATCACAGGGTTATATATCACAGAAATAGGCCCTTCAGCCCAACTCATCCATGCTGACCAAGGTGCCTTCCTGAACTAGTCCCATTTGCCGGTGTTTGGCCCATATCCCGCTAAACCTTTCCTATCCATGTAGCTGTCCAACTGTCTTTTAAACATTTTAATTGTACCCACTTTTACCACTTCCTCTGGCAGCTCATTCCATATACTCACCACTGTGAAAAACTAGCACCTTGGGTCCCCTTTAAATCTTTCCCCTCTCACCTTAAGCCTACACTCTCCAGTTTTAGACTCCCCTACTCTGGGGAAAAGACTGTGACCATCCACTTTATCTATGGCCCTCATGATTTTATAAACCTCCATAAGGTCTCCTACCTCCAGCTCCATCACGGGCACAATCCTCCCCACTATCAAGGATGCCTTCAAGAGGCAGTGCCTCAGAAAAGCGGCATCCATCATTAAGGGCCCTCACCATCTAGGACATGCCCTCTTCTCGTTACTACCATTGGGGAGAAGGCACAGGAGCCTGAAGACCCACACTCAATGGTTCAGCTTCTTCCCCTCCACCATCAGATTTCTGAATGGTCCATGAACCCATGAAGACCACCTTGTTATTCCTTTTTTTTGCACTATTTATTTATTCTTGTAATTTATAGTAACTTTATGTCTTTGCACAGTACTGCTGCCACAACACAACAAATTTCACATCGTCTGTGATAATAAATCTGATTCTGAGAAAAGTCCCAGCCTATCTGGTCTCTCCTCTTAGCTCAAACCGTTCAGTCCCAGCTAGTAGTAATAAACATGTTATGTAGTCACATGAACACAATGAGCTCTCCCTCCAGAGTTAATAGAATGAATTTCAGAGGCTGTGCACAAGGCCTTCTTGAGACCACATAGCATGTTTAGTGCTACCGACCAGGGATGAAGTAGTAGCCCCCAGATATATAAACTGGAGGGAGCTATGTGAAATAGAACAATAGCAGAAAATAAGGTGTATGTCCCAAACATGAGTTCTTCACCCTGAAATCTCAGATAATTATTCTGCATCTGTGCTTCCTGGGGACCCATCTCTTGTTGCTTCGTTCCTTTAACCTGCCATTTTCTACCTTCTTCTAGTATCATGTAATCACTGATACCTTCCACCCTATCACAGACATTACTTTTTCTTCTCTTCCCTTCTTCCCCACCCCCCCCCCAAGTTTCCCCCCCACCCAGAACTTGTTCCAGTTCTGATCAAAGGTCATCAACCTGCAATATTCACTGTTCCTCTCTCCACAGGTGCCGCCTGACTTGCTGAGTATTTCCAGCATTTCCTGATTTTTACTGAACATCTCCAGTGTTTCTCTCTTGGATTGCTGTCAGATTCTGTCTAGTGATCCAACCTTGAAGAGCCCTAGGATCTATTACTTAGTTAACAGCAGATTATTTTTGTCGACTCATTGTAAAACCCTTCTCCTTCTGTAGGGCTGATCCGATCGCGAGTGAAGGGAGCTGATGCCGCTGCTGCAGAGGTCCTAACCTTCCTGGATAGTCACTGCGAGGTAAACAAGGACTGGCTACAACCCCTGCTGCAAAGAGTTAAGGAGGTGAGTCTGAGTGGGTGGCTCTCAATGGCTTAGCAGTAAGGCAGGGAGCAAGGCTGTGGGAATGTATGTGTCCCATCTTAAGATTAGTGTCGTCATTTCTGGGAATAAACCATTCCTGTCCCCTATCAGGATTCACAGCTCATCCCTGAGAAGGTGGTTGACCCCTGTGTCATCGGTATAGTGATGGACTCCCACAGTGCAGTTACATAGGGATCCAGCAATAATGACCAAATGGCAATATATTTTTAGATCAGCATAATACACGACCTTCATTGGTTAGGACACTGAGTGTAGGAGTTGGGACGTCATGTTGCAGCCGTACAATCCATTAGTGAGACCACACTTGGAGTATTGTGTGTAGTTCTGGTCACCCAGCTATAGGAAGGATGTGATTAAGCCGGAGAGGGTGCAGAAAAGATTCACGAGGATGTTGCTGGGACTGGAGGGCTTGAGTTATAAGGAGATGCTGGATAGGCTGGGACTGTTTTTCCTGGAGTGAAGGAGGCTGAGGGGTGATCTTAGAGAGGTTTATAAAATCATGAGGGGTGTAGATAAGTTGGGTGGTCACAGTCTTTTTCCCAGGGCAGGGAACTAGAGGCTTATGGTGAGAGGAGAAAGATTTAAAGGGGACCTGAGGGGCAACTTTTTCTCACAGAAGGTGGTGGATACATGGAACGAGCTGCCAGAGGAAGTGGTGGTGGGGGGGTTACAATTACAATGTTTATTGCAGAGACATTTGGACAGGTTCACGGATAGGAATGATTGTGAAGGATATGGCCAAATGCAGGCAAAGGGAACTAGCTCAGATAGACATCTTGGTCAGCATGGACGAGTTGGGCCGAAGGGCCTGTTTCTGTGCTGTATAACTCAATGACTCTATGAAATGGAGTGGAACTAGGAGTCTGTGGTGTACCCATAAGACTGGTACCTTTGTACTTAGAATCATACAGTGCAGAAACAGGCCATTCAGCCCACCATGTCCATGCAGACCATCAAGTACCTATTGCTACTAATTCCATTTACTGGCTAATGGTCCGTAGACTTTAATGCCTTGATTATTCAGAGGTCACTGCTCTGGGTCAGATTGTTTTCCTCTGTGCAATTATATGAAGCGCCTTTGCTCTATCAGTGGGACATAATTTTCTTTCCATTCCTGTCCACTCACATCCTTGTAAGTGGGGTTGCAAGTTCAGTTTGACTATCTTTTAGATTCCAAGCAGTTGATACATACTCACAAGAACAGTCCTGACTGTCCAAACACATTTAGATAGAATCATAGAAAGTACAGCACAATACAGGCCCTTTGGCCCACAATGTTGTGCTGACCCTTAAACCTCGCCTAAGACTATCTAACCCCTTCCTCCCACATATCCCTCTATTTTAAATTCCTCCATATGCTTATCTAGCAATCTCTTGAATTTGACCAATGTACCTGCCTCCACCACCGCCACAGGCAGCGCATTCCATGCCCCAACCACTCTCTGGGTAAAAAACCTCCCTCTGACATCGCCCTTGAACTTCCCACCCATTACTTTAAAGCCATGCCCTCTTGTATTGAGCATTGGTGCCCTGGGAAAGAGGCGCTGGCTGTCCACTCTATCTATTCCTCTTAATATTTTGTATACCTCTATCATGTCTCCTCTCATCCTCCTTCTCTCCAAAGAGTAAAGCCCTAGCTCCTTTAGTTTCTCCTCATAATGCATACTCTCTAAACCAGGCAGCATCCTGGTAAATCTCCTCTGCACCCTTTCCAACGCTTCCACATCCTTCCTATAATGAGGCGACCAGAACTGGACACAGTACTCTAAGTGTGGTCTAACCAGAGTTTTGTAGAGCTGCATCATTACCTTGCAACTCTTAAACTCAATCCCATGACCTATGAAAGCTAACATCCCATAAGCTTTCTTAACTACCCTATCCACCAGTGAGGCAACTTTCAGGGATCTGTGGATATGAACCCCCAGATCCCTCTGCTCCTCCACACTACCCAGAATCCTGCCATTAACTTTGTACTCCACCTTGGAGTTTGTCCTTCCAAAGTGTACCACCTCACACTTCTCCGGATTGAACACTATCTGCCACTTCTCAGCCCAGTTCTGCATCCTATCAATGTCCCCCGCAATCTTCGACAGTCCTCCACACTATCCGCAACACCACCAACCTTTGTGTTGTCTGCAAATTTGCCAACCCACCCCCTCATTCAAGTCATTAATAAAAATCACGAAAAGTAGAGGTCCCAGAACCGATCCTTGTGGGACACTGCTAGTCACAGCCCTCCAATCTGAATGCACTCCCTCCACCACAACCCTCTGCTTTCTACAGGCAAGCCAATTCTGAATCCACACAGCCAAGCCTCCCTGGATCCCATGCCCTCTGACCTTCTAAAGAAGCCTACCATGTAGAACCTTGTCAAATGCCTTACTAAAATCCATGTAGACCACATCTACTGCAGTACCCTCATCAATCTTCCTGGTCACCTCCTCAAAGAACACTATCAGGCTTGTGTGACATGATCTGTCCTTCACAAAGCCATGCTGGCTGTCCCTGATCAGACCATGATTCTCTAAATGCCCATAGATCCTATCTCTAAGAATCCTTTCCAACAGCTTGCCCACCACAGACATAAGGCTCACTGGTCTGTAATTCCCTGGACTATCCCTACTTCCTTTTTGGAATATTGGGACAACATTTGCCACCCTCCAATCCTCCGGTACCATTCCCATGGACAACAAGGACTCAAAGATCCTAGCCAACGGTTCAGCAATCTCCTCCCTTGCCTCACGGAGCAGCCTGGGGAATATTCCAATAGGCCCCGGGGACTTATCTGTCCTAATATTTTCTAACAGCTCCAACACATCCTCTCTCTTGATATCCACATGCTCCAGAACATTAACCTTACCAACACTGTCCCCACCATCATCAAGGCCCCTTTCCTTGGTGAATACTGAACAGAAGTATTCATTGAGGACCTCACCCACTTCCACAGCTTCCAGGCACATCTTCCCACCTTTGTCTCTAATCGGTCCTACCTTCACTCTCGTCATCCTTCTGCTCTTCACATAAGTGAAAAAAGCCTTAGGATTTTCCTTAACCCTACTCGCCAAGGCCTTTTCATGTCCCCTTCTCGCTCTCCTCAGCCCCTTCTTAAGTTCCTTCCTTGCTACCCTACATTCCTCAAGAGACCTATCTGATCCTTGTTTCCTAAACCTTATGTATGCTGCCTTCTTCTTCCTAGCTAGTTGTTCCACCTCTCTTGTCGCCCATGGTTCCTTCACCCTGCCATTCCTTCTTTGCCTCACCGGGACAAATTTATCCCTAACATCCTGCAAGAGATCCCTGAACATTGTCCACATCTCCATAGTACATTTCCCTTCAAAAATGTCATCCCAATTTACACTCTCAAGTTCCAGCCTTATAGCCTCATAATTTGCCCTTCACCAATTAAATATCTTCCTGTCCTCATTGCTCCTATCCTTGTCCATGACAATGCTAAAGGTTATGGAGCGATGGTCACTGTCCCCCAAATGCTCAACCACTGAGAGATCTGTCACCTGACCCAGTTCATTACCTAATACTAGATCTAATATGGCATTCCCTCTAGTTGGCCTGTCAACATACTGTGACAGGAATCCGTCCTGGACACACTGTAGAAACATTCCCTGTTGTTCTTCCTCCTACAGCCATCCTTCCCCCATCATTGAAGGAGAGAGTTCCAAGTTTCCGTGCAGAAGTTGCTTTCTTAACATCTCTTCCAAAAGTTCTGCAGAAACAGTTCCTGCAGTTTTTTTTGGTTTTCTCTCCCAGAAGGCCCGGCCCTTACACTGAGACTCTGTCCCCTAGTCTTAGATTCCCTCAGAGCAAAAATAGTTTCTTTCTGCCCATCCTATTAATTTTCCTTTGTATCTTGAAAACACCAATTGTCCTCATTTAATCCAAGGTACACTCACTCATGGGGTAATTCTGTCTGTGTTATGGTGTGGTGCCCAGAACTGTCATAGAGTCATACATCACAGAAACAGGCCCTTCAGCCCAACTCATCCGTGCCGACCAAGGTGCCTACCTGAGCTAGTCCCATTTGCCTGCATTTGGCCCGTATCCCACTAGGCCTTTCCTATCCATTCACCTGTGCAAATGTTTTTTAAATATTGTAATTGTATTTGCCTCCACCACTTCTTCTGGCAGCTCATTCCACATACCCACCACCCTCCGTGTGAAGAAGTTGCCCCTCAGATCCCCTTTAAATCTTTCGCTTCTCACCTTAAACCTGTGCCCTCTAGTTTTAGACTCCCCTACCCTGCTGAAGACTAATTCACAGGGACTGATGACTGGGATTGCTCAATAACTCCAATTATGTACGATGTAATTGGCAGTGTGGTAGAAGGTGGGGGAACTAAAGGGTTGGATCTTGGATTTTCTTCCATCAAGTTGTGCTTGTGTCGGAAAACTGTGTTTGCTTGGACAATGGCAGTCCCAATGGAACCAGAATCGACTGCAAACCCTTCAGGCACCTTGAGTGTGGATAATCATGATGTTCCTTTCTCAGTAAACCATAATGAACAGAACAGAATCTAAGGGCAGGAGGCCAACTGGTCATAGTTGCTGATCATTGCTCATAGTTGTAAGAATAATAGTGTTGTATTAGTGGGAGATCTTAATTTCCTTGGTGTTTACTGGACTACCCAGAGCATTAAGATCCTGGATCAAGTGGAATTTGTGAAATGTGTCCAGGAAAGTTGCCTGGAGCAGGGCTAATTTTGGGAGAATTAGGCAGTATCTAACAGAGGTAGATTGGGAGAGCCTATTTTAAGGGAAAGGAATGAATGGAAATGAGGAGGCTTTTAAGAGTTTGAGATCAAGAATCCAGGAGCAACATGTTCCTGTAAGGGGGAAGGGTAAACCTGGTAAGTTTAGGGAGCCTTGGCTTATGAGAGATATTGAGGCTCTGGTCAAGAATCCCTTGATGACTATAAAAAGATTAAGAATACTCTTGAGGGAAATCAGGAGGGCAAAGAGAGGGTATGAGATGGATCTGGCAGGTAACCTTAAGGAAAATCCCAAGAGGTTCTGTAGCTATATTGAGAGTAAAAGGGTGACCAGAGAAAGATTAGGTCCCCTTAGAGATCAGCAGGTCCGCCTGTGTCTTGAGCCACAGGAGATGGGTGGGATTTTTAATGAATATTTCTCCTAGGTGTTTACTGAGGAGAAAATCATGGTTTCTCAAGAGATAAGGGAAACTAGTGGATATGTTTTCCAGAATATTCATATTACCAGGGAGGAGGTATCTGCAGCTTTAGAGTGCATTAAGGTGGATAAATCCCCAGGGCCTGACCGAATGCATCCTAGGACTTTGTGGGAGGCTAGAGAAGAAATTGCAGAGGCCCTTGTGGAGATATTTGCTTCATCGTTGGTCACTGGTGAAGTTATCGAAGACTGGAAGGTGGCTAATGTAGACACATACGTTAGACTATTGTTTATTGACTACAGCTCTGCCTTCACTACAAGAATTCCAAGCAAGCTTGTCACCAGACTCTGAGACCTAGGACTCAACACCTCCCTCTGTAACTGGATCCTTGACTTTCTAACAAACAGACTGCAATCAGTGAGGATAGGCAGCAATACCTCTGGCACGATTATTCTCAACACTGGTGCCCCACAAGGCTGCATCCTCAGGCCTCTACTCTACTCCTTATACACTCACAACTGTGTGGCCAGATTCTGCTCTAACTCCATCTACAAATTTGCAGATGATACCACCGTTGTAGGCAGTATCTTAAACAGCGATGAGTCAGAGTACAGGAAGGAGATAGCGAGCTTAGTGGAATGGTGTCATGACAACAACTTTTCCCTCAATGTCAACAAAACAAAAGAGCTGGTCATTGACTTCAGGAAAGGGGGCAGTGTACATGCACCTGTCTACATCAATGGTGCTGAGGTCGAGAGGGTTGAGAACTTCAAGTTCCTGGGTGCGAACATCACCAACAGCTTGTCCTGGTCAAATCACATAGATGCCACAGCCAAGAAAGCTCACCAGCGCCTCTACTTCCTCAGGAGGCTAAAGAAATTTGGTTTGTCCCCTTTGACTCTTACCAACTTTTATCGATGCACCATAGAAAGCATCCTATCTGGATGTATCACGGCTTGG
This sequence comes from Pristis pectinata, assembly GCF_009764475.1. NCBI lineage: Eukaryota > Metazoa > Chordata > Chondrichthyes > Rhinopristiformes > Pristidae > Pristis > Pristis pectinata. Next base: position 83,711,732 of record NC_067405.1, read on the forward strand.
TACGGCAACTGCTCTGCCCAGGACCGCAAGAAACTGCAGAGAGTTGTGGACACAGCCCAGCGCATCACGGACACCAGCCTCCCATCCTTGGACTTACCTCTCGTTGTCTTGATGTAGCAGCCAGCATAATCAAAGACCCCACCCACCCGGGACATTCTCTCTTCTCTCCTCTTCCATCGGGTAGAAGATACAGGTCCTGAGGGCACGTACCACCAGACTTAAGGACGGCTTCGACCCCACTGTGATAAGACTATTGAACAGTTCCCTTATACAATGAGATGGACTATGACCTCACGATCTACCTTGTTGTGACCTTGCACCTTATTGCACTGCACTTTCTCTGTAGCTGTGACACTTTACTCTGTACTGTTATTTTTTTTTACCTGTACTACATCAATGCACTTGTATTAACTCAATGTAACTGCACTGTGTAATGAATTGACCTGTATGATCGGTTTGTAAGACAAGCTTTTCACGTACAAGTGGCAATAATAAACCAATACCAATACCAAGAAGGGTAGCAAGGACAAGGCAGGGAACTACAGGCCGGTCAGCCTGACGTCAGTAGTGGGGAAGATACTGGAGGGAATTCTGAGGGACAGGATCTACCAGCATTTGGTTAGACAGAGTCTGATTAGGAGGAGTCAACATGGCTTTGTGCGTGGGAAGTTGTGCTTGATGAACCTTTTAGAGTTTTTTTTGCAGAGGTAACCAAATGGGTAGATGAGGGTAGTGCAGTGGATGTTGTCTATTTGGACTTTAGTAAGGTCTTTGACAAGGTCCCGCATGGCAGGCTGGTCTGGAAGGTTAGGTCGCATGGAATCCAGGGAGAGCTAGTTGGGTGGATTCAAAATTGGCTCGGAGGTAGGAAGCAGAGGGTGGTGGTTGAAGGTTGTTTCTCAGAATGGAGGCAGGTGACTAGTGGTGTGCCGCAGGGGTCAGTGTTCGGACCCTTGTTATTTGTTATTTATATAAATAATTGGATGTGAATGCACAAGGCTTGATCAGCAAATTTGCAGATGACGCAAAATTAGGAAGTGTTGATAGTGAAGAAGGTTATCGTAGATCACAGGGGGATCTTGATCAGTTAGGGAAGTGGGCCGAGGAGTTGCAAATGGATTTCAATACAGATAAGTGTGAGGTAATGCGTTTTGGAAAGTCAAACCAGCGTAGGACTTACACTATGAATGGTAGGGCACTAGTGAGTGTAATGGAACAGAGGGACCTAGGAATACGAGTGCATAATTTATTGAAGGCAGCATCACAGGTAGACAGGGTGGTGAAAAAGGTGGTTAGCACGCTGCCTTCATCAGTCAGGGCACTGAGTATAGGAGTTGGGACCTTATGATGCAGTTGTACAAGTCTTTGGTGAGGCCGCACTTGAAGTACTGTGTATGGTTTTGGTCACCCTGTTGTAGGAAAGACATGGTTAAACTGGAAAGAGTGCAGGAAAGATTTACGAGGATGTTGCCAGGACTAGAGTGTCTGAGTTATAGGGAGGAGTTGACCAGACTAGGTCTTTATTCTTTGGAATGTAGGAGAATGAGGGGTGACCTTATAGAGGTTTATAAAATCATGAGGGGCATAAATAAGGTGGATGGTATCAGTCTTTTCCCCAGGGTATGGGAATCCAAAACTAGGGGCATAGATTTAGGGAGAGGGTGGAAAGATTTAAAAGGGACTTGAGGGGAAATTTTTCATGCAGAGGGTGGTGAGTATATGGAACGAGCTGCCAAAGGAAGTGATTGAGGCAGGTACAATAGTATCATTTAAGAAGCACTTGGATAGGTACATGCAGGGGCAGGGCTTGGAAGGATATGGGCCAAATGCAGGAAATTGGGACGAGATGGGTGGGCACCATGGTCAGCATGGACTTGTTGGGTCGAAGGGCCTGTATCCGTACTGTATTGCTCTATGACTCTATGGTCTCTGCTCTTTTCAAGCGTTATCCAATTAATCCCACTATAATTCCCTCCTCAGCAATCCTGCTTTCTCCTGCAGATGTTTCCACTGCCAGTATGTATCCGATAACATCTTTATACATTGCCATTCCTTCCACCCCACTTTCAAGCTGTGCAACCACAATGTTATGGCCAGGATTTCACAATTTCCCAGTCAGATCATGACCTTCAACTTTAGTCCAGGTTCTTAGGAGTGATTTTATCAAATGTTTTCTGTAAGTCCATATAAACAACATCCATATTAATTCCTGCCACTACTTCAGTCAACGCTTCAGAATGTTCACTCTGGTTAGTCAGGCAAGACTTACCCTTTGCATGTCACGCAAGCTCTCTCTGATTAACAGAACAGTTTCCAAGTCTTTCTTCACATTCTTTTGTTTATAGCCTACTGACAATGGATGTTGTGGTGACTGGTCTTTAAATTCTGACCTGCACAGGCTTCAAGGGTGCAATTATAGCGCTCAACCAATGCAAGTTCTTTCCTGCATTGAGGAGGCTCTGAGAATATTCCCATTTTCTGTGTTAATGATGCTGACTGCACCTCTGTTCTCTCCCCGACCCCGCAGGATCACACACGTGTGGTGAGCCCCATCATCGACGTCATAAGCCTGGACACCTTTGCTTACCTGGCTGCATCTGCTGATCTCAGGGGAGGTACAGAGTGTGTCTGCATGATCGCTACTCCCTTTCGAAGAAAACAAGACAGGAACGACCAAGCATAAGACTCGATTGTGGGCTCTGGCTGATCCAGAATGGCCTTTAGCCCCTCATATATACCATAGGGTTCATTTTAACTGGATGCCCATTGTTGAGTGCTGCTTGATTATACATTCCATCGAAAGCCAGTCCTTGGTTTCCCAGGGATAGGAAGGTTGAATACATCCCCAGTGTTTTCCCTTCCTCCATGGCCCACTGCCCTCTCCTACCGGATTCCTTTTTCTTCAGACCTTTGCTTCTTCTACCTATCACCCCTCAGCTTATTACATCTCCCCCCTCCCCCACCCACTACCTTCCCCCCTCTCACCTGGACTCTTCCATCACCTGGACTCACCTATCCCCTGCCTGCGTGCGCTCCTCCCCCTCCCCCCACCTTCTTATTCTGGCTTCTGCCCTCCTCCTCTCCAGTCCTGATGAAGGGTCTCGGCCGAAACGTCGACTGTTTATTTCCCTCCATAGATGCTGCCTGACCTGCTGAGTTCCTCCAGCACTTTTTGTGTATTGCTCCAGATTCCACCATCTGGAGTATTTCTTGTGTCCCAGTGTTTTATGTTCAGGTCTGACCCTGGAACGCCCACTTGATCGAGGAAGTCTGCCCGTCATACGGCTCGTTCATTTAAACCCCTCGTTCAACCCCCCTTCCCGGTTCCTTCAAAGTCAGTCGAGCCCAAACGAGCCCCCCACTCCCCTCCCCTCCCCTCCCCTCCCCTCCCCTCCCCTCCCCTCCTCACCCTTCCTCTCCTCTGACAAGCAAGGTTGAGGAGCTCTGAGGTAGCAGGTTGGATGGTGGCTGGTCTGTGCTTGCTTGACACTGCGCTGGTCAGGGACAAACCCTCCCACTCTCCCCCCCCCCCCACCGAGTCAGTAGGGGTGTCCCCCTCTCAGGGGGAAGTATGTGGGGGCACACTGCATACCCATCCATGCAGTTGACTCTTAACTATCCTGTGAACTGGTGCAATCAGCCACGCAGACCATGGCTGCTGCCCTTGAACTGCAGCGACCCACTTCCACCATCTGAAGGGCAGTCAAAGTCAAGTTTATTGTCATGTGCACAAGTACATGTACACACAGGTGCAATGAAAATCTTACTTGCAGCAGCATCAGAGGCACCTGGCATCATATGAGCAGCATTCACAAGGAAAGCAAATTAAACATAAATTATACAGGGATGCGGGTCTTTCTAGCTAACAGCCAGACTCCAAAAAATTAAGAGAAGAATAAATAAAACTCTCAATAGTTCAGCCACTCGCTGCTCGGTGGGGACCACCTGACCCCTTTCATACAAAGGGTGCAGCAAGTTTGGAACTCAGTGCCTGGACTCACTGTTATGGCTGGGACTCAACAGGCTGTCTCGACACTGAGGTTAATTGCCTGTGCCTTTAGGAACTGGTGAATCAAGGAGGGGGGATGGAGTTAAAATACGGATTAGCGTGATCTAATGAAATGGTGGATAGGCTCTGAGATGGAGTGACCATGCCTGGCTCCTGCATCAAACTGATGATACTGCTCCATAGCCATCCTCCTATCTCCTGGAGCTTGCTGTTGGATTGATGCTTTATTCACGCTGCTGGAGGAACTCAGCCAGTCAGGCAGCATGGATGAAGGGAAATAGACAGTCAGGTCGAGACCCTTCATCTGGACTGAAAGATAGTGGGGAGATGGCCAGTATAAAAAGTGAGGGGAAGGGGTGGGGCAGGAACTGGCAGGTGATAGGTGGATCCAGGTGAGGAGAGATGACAGGCAGATGGAGGAGGGGAGAGAAGATAAGATATTTATTTATTAGGCACATGTACATTGAAACACACAGTGAAATGCGTTCTTTTGCATTACTGAGAGTGTGCTGGGGGCAGCCCAGAGGTGTCACCACACTTCCAGCGCCAACATAGCATGCCCACAGCTTCCTAACCTGTACGTGTTTGGACTGTGGGAGGAAACCGGAGCACCCGGAGGAAACCCACACAGACACGGGGAGAACGTACAAACTCCTTACAGACAGTGGCGGGAATTGAACCTGGGTCGCTGCCACTGTAATAGCGTCACGCCAACCGCTACACTACATAGTGAGAGAAGCTGGGAGGTGATGGGTGGGGGTGTCAAAGGGCTGAAGGTGATGGAATCTGACAGGAGAGGAAGGTGAAGCCTGGAATCGAGTGAAGGAGGTGGGGGGGGGGCAGATGGGAACGGGGGGGGGGGAGGGGGGAGCCCAGTGGGAGGAGTGTGTGGGTGATGGGCAGATGGAGTGGGAGGAGGGGGGGAAAGAAACAGGGTGATGGGGGCTGGGGTGGGTGTGGGAGGAACTGGGTAGGTCAGGAGGAGAGAGAAAAGGGACAGAGGGCGAGCAGTTACCGGAAGTTGGAGAATTCAATGTTCATGCCGACTGCCCAGGTAGAACACGAGGGGCTGTTCCTCTAGTTTGTGTTTAGCCTCACCCTGGCAGTGGAGGAGGCCGAGGACAGGTATGTCGGTGTGGGAAAGGGGAGGGGAATTAGAATGGCTGGCAAGCGGGAGATCCAGATGGTCCATGGGAACTGCCTCTTTACTCTGTCCCAAACACTTTTTTTACAGTAAGCCACAAGAGTCTAGAGAGTCAAATCTGTCTGTAAGGAGTTTGTACGTTTTCCCTGTGACAGCGTGGGTTTCGTCTGGGTGCTCCAGTTTCCTCCCACATTCCAAAGATGTACGGGTTAGGAAGTTGTGGGCATGCTATGTTGGTGCCGGAAGCGTGGCAACACTTGCGGGCTATCCCCATTTTTAATGCAAAAAGAGCATTTCACTGTGTGTTTTGATGTACATGTGACTAATAAATATAAATGTAAATTGGTAAATGTAATCAACAAGGTTTCTCCATTTTATTTCCTTATGATTTGGAATTGAATTGGGCGTATGTATCTTGATTCCCCTGCCTCCTGCAGTTCCTTGGCTTTGATGAATGACCCAAGGTCCTGGAATGATCTTCTGGGGATGGGGAAAAACCTTGGATTAATTTGGGAGTACCCACCCATGATCAAGGGCAAGGAGAGCAGGTGCAGGGGAACACCACCACCTGCAGCTTCCCCTTCAAGGGGCTCAACCTTCTGACTTGGAAATATATCGCTGGGCCTCCATTGTCACTGGGTCTAAATCCTGGAACTGCTTGCCTGACAGCACTGTTGGAAACACCTGCACCAGAAGGATGGCAGAGGTTCGAGAAGGCAGCTCACCCCCAGCTTCTCAAGGGCAATTAGGGATGGGCAATAAATGCTGACCTGCCAGTCATACCCAGATCCTGCGAATATACATACAGAGAATATGATGTAAGGAGGGTTAGGCAAGTGCTGGATGCGTGAGCCGAGACACTGGCCTTCCTCTACTGGGTTTAGCTGGTTGGTTCTCAGCATGGCTTCCCTCTGCTTATCCTGCTATTTTTCCCTCCTTCTCATAGGATTTGACTGGAGTTTGCACTTTAAATGGGAGCAGATGTCCATTGAGCAGAAGATGGCAAGGCCGGATCCGACCCAATCAATCCGGTGAGCGGTGGGTGAGAGGGTGACATTCGCTCCAGCACTAATTGGCCAAGCGAATGTCACAGAACTGCAATGATACTGAATTAACTGCATCCTCTAATTCCCCCAAACATTGAGTCGGGGGGAGAACAGTGCAGCACAGGAACAGGCCCTTCGGCCCGTAATGTCTGTGCTGACCATGATGCCAAAGTAAACTAATTTCTTCTGCCTGCACATGATCCATATCCCTCCATTCCCTGCATGTGTTTGTGTCGAACAGCCTCTTGTATCTGCCTCCACCACTACCCCTAGCAACCCGTTCCAGGCACCTACTACTCTCTCTGTAAACTTACCCCCCCCCCCCTCAACTTAAAGCTATGCCCTCTAGTATTCAACATTTCTACCCTGGGAAAAAGATTCTGGCTGTCTACCCTCTCTGTGCCTCTCACAATCTTATAAATGTCTATCAGGTCTCCCTCCGACTCCGATGCTGAGGAAACAATCCAAGTTTGTCCAACCTCTCTTATAGCACATGCTCTCTAATCCAAGCAGCATCCTGGTACACCTCTTCTAAACCCTCTCCAAAGCCTCGCATCCTTTCTGTAATGGGGTGACCAGAACTGCACACAATACCCCTAATGCGGCCTAAACAAAGTTTTATAGAACTGCAACCTGATATCCTGACTCTTATGCTCTGTGCCCCTAATGATGAAGGCAAGCATGTCATACGTCTTCTTTACCACTCAGTCTATTTGCCTAGCCACTGTCAGGGAGCTATGGAAATGGACCCCAAGATCCCTCTGCACATCAACACTTTTAAGAATCCTGCCATTAACTGTATACTTTCCCCTTGCGTTTGACCTCCCAAAGTGCGACACCTCACACTTTTGTCTGGATTAAACTCCATCTGCCATTTCTCAGAAAGAAAAGGAAAGGACGTAGAATGTTACATGGAGCCAGTTCAAGTCCGTCTGCTTTGCACTGATGCCCAACATCTTCAGCAAGCTGGCTCGCGCTGTGGAACACAGGCCTGGGACATAGTCAGGAGTCCAGCTGTGCTCTGGAGCCCAAGCCTTGTATAAAATCTGGTTCTCTTTCGTAAATTTGGCAAGTCACCCTTCAACTTTCTCTTTTCTTTCGAGAAAAGAGGCCCAGCCTTGTTTGACCTTCCCTGATGTATGATCTGCCCCCACTTATATCATTCTTTTGCCATACATCCACTGTGCATCCCTTTATGATTTGGCAAGCAGGCTGTCCACAGTACGGCAGAGGTGGTTGAACTGAGGTTCTGTACAAGTTTCATATAGCACCTCAGCTGTCCCTCCAGAAATGAACCACACTACTTGGCACATTGCTGACACATTCCTGTGCTGCTACTTTTAGTGATTTGGGCATCCTTACCCCTGGACTACTCTGCTCCTCAGTTCCTCAGTAACCACCACGTTTGTCTCTCCCATTATTCTTCCTGCCATTGTGCACTGGCTCCAGTTTATCTTCAAGTACATTTGCTGATGATGTGCCCTTTCTGCAGGTTTATTAATGTCTGCTTCTGCTCTGCCATGGTGCTCTGTTAACCTCAACTCAGATTTTGGTGGTCCACAAATTTTTCAAGCATACTTTCATAGTAGCATTTTGTCACGGCAACAACCTTTCTTTCCCTCAGTGTCAGCAAAACAAAAGAGCTGGTCATTGACTTCAGGAAGGGGGGCAGTGCACATGTCCCTGTCTGTATCAATGTGCTGAGGTGGAGATGGTTGAGAGCTTCAAGTTCCTCGGTGTAAACATCATCAATAGCTTGTCCTGGTCAAACCACGTAGACACATGGCCAAGAAAGCACACTAGTACCTCTACTTGTCCAGGAGGCTAAGGAAATTCAGCATGTCCCTGTTGACCCTCACCAATTTTTATAGACAAACCATAGAAAGCATCCTATCTGGATGCATCACGGCTTGTTATGGCAACTGCTCTGCCCTAGAACACAAGAAACCACAGGGAGTTATGGACACGGCTCAGCACATCACAGAAACCAGCCTCCCCTCCACGGACTCTGTCTACACTTCTCACTGCCTCAGTAAAGTAGCCAACATAATCAAAGACCCCACCCAGCCCTGACATTCTCTCTTCTCCACCCTCCCATCAGGCAGAAGAATCAAAGGCCTGAAATCATGTACCATCAGGCTCAAGGACAGCTTCTATCTCACTATTATAAGACTATTGAATGGTTCCCTAGTATGATAAGATGACTCTTGACCTCACAATCTACCTTGTCAGGGCCTTGCACCTTATTGTCTGCCTGCACTGCACTTTCTCTGTAACTGTAACACTTTATTCTGCATTCTGTTATTGTTTCCCCTTGTACTACCTCAATGCACTGATGTGATGAAATGATCTGTATGGATGGCATGCAAAACAAAGTTTTTCACTGTACCTTAAACCCTTGCAGAGAGATGAACCCTCTCTGCACCTTAAAACACACTTGACTTCTTGCTTTTCCGGTTCTGGTGAAGGGTCTTTAACCGAAAGTGTTGACTCTTTCTCTCCCCGTGGATGATGCGTGGCCTGCTGAACGTTTCCAGCATTTTCTGTTTATGTTTCTGGTTTCCAGCATCTGCAGTTTTTTGTTCCAACATCGTAAAACCTTCCTCTCCCTTTTCTGTCCTGTAACCAGCTCCCAGTCCATTCCTTTCCTTATCCCCCCACATGCCTGGCCTTAGTTGTGCATCTTCTGTGTGAGACTTTATCAAAGACCTTCCTTATATTTTCAGCTTTTAAATGTTTTCCTATCATCTCCTTTGAGAATGATCTCATTAACTTTTCACACAGTGACTGTAAACAAATTGGCCCGTGGTTTGCAGGACTTGTCTAATACTTAGAATCACATTCACTGCTTGGCTGTCCTCTCAAGCCATCCTCACATACACCTTCTCTTCCATTCCCACACCCGCCATGCCAGCTTCCCTGATAGATACCGGACAGTGATTGTGTAATCTTCCTGTCATTACCTGTGAATTGATTGTGTGCAAGGACAGCTTCAAGGCTCGATTCCCAACCTGACACTTTTATCTGTCTGTAGAATACTTCTATTTTAATAAATAAGTTAGTTTGGTAATTTTTATTTGCTTTCATTATATTTTAGACCTTTCTTAACCCATTGGTATTGCTGTGTTTATCCTTCCACTGTGGTCGTCACATGTTCTGTGCCTTTATCTTCATAGGACATAGAACAGTACAGCCCAGGAACAGGCCCTTTGGTCCACGATGTTGTGCCAAACTAACTAAGCTAGTAATTAAAAGCCTACTAAACTAGTCCCTTCTGCCTACACAATGTTCATATCCCTCCATTCTCTGCATATTCATGTGCTGTTCTCAGAGCTCCTCAAATGCCTCTATCGTATTTGCCTCCAGTACCACCCCTGGCAGTGCATTCCAGGCACCCACCAACTTGCCCCGCACATCTCCCTTGAACTTACCCCCTCTCACCTTAAATGCATGCCCTCTGGTATTAGACATTTTGACCCTGGGAAAAAGATACCTGCTGTCCACTCAATCTATGCCTCATATAATCTTATAAACTTCTATCAGGTCTCCCCTCAGCCTCCACTGCTCCAGAGAAAACAACCCGAGTTTGTCCAATCTCTCCTTATAACACATGCTCTCTAATCCACGCAGCATCCTGGTAAACTTCTTCTGCACCTCTTCAGTTTTAACATTGCCTTTACTTTTTTGTTGATCCATGGTGTGTCAATTGTGGTCATTTGTTCTTGCTTTTGGTTTGATCATTGTTTTCATGGGTTACCGCTGCTGCTCTTTTTTTTCTCAGTAAATTGTTTCAGTTTACTTCCCTTAGTTTTGTTTTCATCCCTTTTTCAACAGCATGGTCTTTTGTTCAGTCCTTACATGTCTTATATTTCCTTACGAAGTTCAGTCATCAAGTCTATGCCTGGTCTCAATGCAGTCCCATCCTGCTTCATTTCCCATTTCTAAATACAGCAGTGTTCCTTCTCTTTACACTCATTTAAAGTCTGACAGCTCCCACTGTGGTGTAAATCTCATGCTCGACAGTCCAGTGTGGGCTTTGAACCCAGACCATGGCTGACCCCTCTGCTTTGTTTCCATAGGACCCCTGTTATCGCTGGAGGGATCTTTGTCATGAATAAATCCTGGTTTAACCACCTCGGAAAATACGACACGCAAATGGACATATGGGGTGGTGAAAACTTTGGTGAGGCTATTTATTTGCTGGTCTTGGGTTTATGGGTGTCTGTTGGCACAAGATAGTACATTCATTCAGAAAGTCAGGTTACAGAGGAGTTGTTCCAGGATGGGGAATGACTTTTACAGTTTGATGAAGAAAAGTCCTCACCAGCTCTTCATCTGTGACCATGGGGTACTTTGCTTTCAGTGTGAGGACAAATGGTTTGTTTCACCTCTGCCACTCTCACACTTCCACAGTTGGTCTTAGTTGGTCGTGAGTTGGTCACTCAAGTCCCTGGAGTGGGATTCAAACCCTCTGATGGCAAGAGTGCCATGCACTGGGTTGGATACTAATCAGAGCTCCCTCCAGGCTGACCCAAGCTCAGAGTTTTACTCCATCAACAGCGAGCCATCACTGACACTGTGGTTGGGAAAAGCACAATGATTCTGGTTAAGGATCAGGAAGCCTTCAGCTCTTAACAGCCCCTTAAGGTTGACTACAGTTTGTCCCAGGCCATTACTAGTGTGGGGGAGGGGAAAACGTCTTTGGGTAAGTGTAGAGGGAGGAGTAAAGTATGAGGGTCTCACCACTGCAGACAAATAGCACAGACCTGAGCCCCTCAAAATATCTGCTGCCCTCATTCTAACACAAGCCACCCTGTTCACTCATTACTTCTGTGCCGACTGATACACGTTGGCTTCCAGGGCAAGGTGTCCATTCTATAGGGCAGGCACGGTAGTGTAGTGGTTGGCATAATGCTATTACAGTGCTAGCGACCTGGGTTCAATTCCGGCCGCTGTCCGTAATCCACTGTGCCTGCGTGGATTTCCTCCGGGTGCTCCGGTTACCTCCCACATTCCAAAGGCGTATGGGTTAGGAACTTGTGGGCATGCTATGTTGGTGCTGGAAGCGTGGCAACACTTACGGGCTGCCCCCAGAATACTCTACACAAAAGATGCATTTCACTGTGTGTCCGATGTACGTATGACTAATAAAGACATCTTATCTTAAATTCACACCCTCATTTTCAAATTGCTTCCAGGCCTCTCCCCTCCCTTACTCTGCCATAAGACCAAAAGACGTAGGAGCAGAATGAGGCTATTCGGCCCATTGAGTCTGCTGCGCCATTCAATCATGGCTGATTTATTTTTCAACTGCTTCTTCCTGCCTTCTCCCCATAACCCTTAACCCCTTTACCAATCAAGAACCTATCAATCTCTGCCTTAAATACACCCAATGACTTGGCCTCCACAGCCCTTGAGTTCCATGGATTCACCACCCTCTGGCTGAAGAAATTCCTCCTCATCTCAGTTTTAAAGGGACGTCTCTTTATTCTGAGGCTGTGCCCTCAGATCTGAGACAAATGGAGTTAGTAATATATTAATTAGTTATTAACCATACGTCTATCTATCTATATATCTATCTATTTATTAAATTGATGGCTTTTATTATATATTTTAATTATTATTATTATTAATAATAATAATAATAATAAAAGAACTACTAATGGAAACATCCTCTCCACATCCACTCTATCCAGGCCTTTCAGTATCCGGAAGGTTTCAATGAGATCCCTCATCAACCTTCTGAACTCCATCGAGTACAGGCCCAGAGACATCAAATGCTCCTCATATGTTAAGCCTTTCATTCCTGGGATCATTCATGTGAACCTCCTCTGGATCCTTCCTCCAGTCACCTTAAAATTATGTCCCCTCATGTTAGCCATTTTCGCCCTGGGAAAAAGTCTCTGACCCTCCACTCGAACTATGTCTCTTATCACCTTGTACACCTCTATTAGATCGCCTCTCATCCTCCTTCGCTCCAAAGAGAAAAGCCCTAGCTCGCTGCTAATCACATTCACTGTTCCTGTGCTCACTTTCAGAGCTGTCTTTCCGTGTCTGGATGTGCGGAGGAAGTTTGGAAATTGTTCCGTGCAGCCGTGTTGGGCACGTCTTCCGCAAGCGGCATCCGTACGACTTCCCCGAGGGCAACGCACTCACCTACATAAGGTCAGCCCTCATGAAGGGTGCAATCCCTGGGGTGTGCAACATAACGTGGGCGTGAGGATCAGACAGGGAGCAGGAGTTCAGATCGAACTGAGTGGGTGAACCCATCCTGAACCACTTGCAGATTAACAAATGTGTAGGGTGTGTTTGCAGAGGTCCACAGGGCCAGGTGGTGTTCCTACCAAACATCTCCCCACCTCTCCACCCCTAATGGGACAGTGTCCTTTACTAACATCGACATAGCAAACGAAAAGGAAACTAGAAGGTTCAGAGCTGCCCTCTGAGGACAGGGAGCGGCCACCTCTAGTGATGGCCCCCACCTCCAGTGACAGTCCACCTCCAGTGATGGCCCCACATCCAGCGACAGCCACACATCCAGTGATGGCTCACATGCAGTGATACATTGTTTTTCTCTCCACACACTGCCTGACCTGCTGAATATCCCTAGTATTTATTGTTTTCATTTCAGATTTCTAGCATCTGCAGGTTTTTGCTTTGTAAGTAAAGCACCCACTTCTAACTCATGTTGTTTAAGTATTGTATCAATAGAGGAAAGATTGGAACGCAGGTAGAAATGGGAATGCCATGAATAGTCTTTGAAAAACTGTAAATAAAGTCAATTCATGGCTTTAACATAATAAAACAAAAAGGGGCCAGTCTGTGAAAGAACAGGGGATCACTGATAGGAACATCTGGATCTGTGTTTAGGTAGGGGTGTGTGTGTGTGTGTCTGTGTGAGAGTGTGTGTGTGTCTGTGTGAGAGTGTGTGTGTGTGTGTGTGTGTGTGTGTGTGTGTCTGTGTGTGAGTGTGTGTCTGTCTGTGTGTGTGTGTGTGTGTGTGTGTGTGTGTGTGTGTGTGTGTGTGTCTCTGTGTACTCCAGGAGCGTGGTTAGCTCTCCTCCCCTGCACTGGTGATCACTGGCAGCTTCCCACTGTTCTCCGTGTACCTCCAGTACAAGGATGAGAGTAGCAATGGACTCCCCAGAGACTGCAGACACTGGATTCCGGAGCAACACACAAACTGCCAAAGGAACTCAGCAGGTCAAGCAGCATCTGTGAGGGCAGAGGGATGGTTGACATTTCAGGTTCGAGACTCTGCATCAGGACTGAGATTGGAGAGGGGAGATGGCCGGTACATAGGTGTGAGACAGGGGCTGGTGAGTGATAAGTGGAACCAGATGATGAGATGATGAGGGGAGGCTAGAAGGTAGCAATTAGAGGGAAACCCGTTGGGAGGTGCAGTGAATGGATTGTACATCCCCAAAATCCCAGCTGGGATCGAACTGGGAAGACACCTCCCCACCTGGCTCCATCTGTCCATCACCCTCTTCCTCACTTGGCTCCACCTATCACCTACCAGCCCCTTACATGGGCCATCTCCCCTCTCCACTCTCAGTCCCAATGCAGGGTCTCGACCTGAAACATCAACCATCCCTCTGCCTCCACAGACGCTGCCTGACCCACTGAGTTCTTCTGACAGCAGCACTGGCTTTAAACACCAACTGTACAAGCAACATGATCCAGGGCGAGACCCAGCCTGTTCCACACCACAATCCATTCAGGCCACACCACTGAGAGGCATGGGATGTCCTGGGAAAGTGAAGGAAAACAGGATTGATGAGGGTCAGGAGGGAAAGAGATGTGGGAAATGCCCCTCTCCCTCCCCACCCCCACACCCGCCATAGGGAGAGCACTGTGCCCAACAGTCCCTTGTAGCCCCCAGCTGTGGAAAGGGCAGATCCAGCTCTCCCTGGGACATTCGGGCCCTCTGTGTGGGATGCGCCGATTACTGAGCTCCACCCCTCTCTGGGGAAGGAGCTGCTACCTCCTCAGGCAGGGTGAACCTGAACTACTAAGGCCTGGCCCTCACTAGCGGTTAGTGTATCGCTATTACAGCGTAGGCAACCTGGGTTCAATTCCCGCTGCTGCCTGTAAGGAGTTTGTACGTTCACCCCATGACTGCATGGGTTTCCTCCAGGTTCTCCGGTTTCCTCCCACATTCCAAAGACACACAGGTTAGGAAGATGTGGGCATGCTATGTTGGGGCTGGAAGTGTGGCGACACTTGCGGACTGCCCCCAGCACATTCTCAGCAATGCAAAAAGATGCATTTCACTGTGTGTTTCAATATACATGTGACTAATAAATAAATATCTATCTTATCCTTCGCTTTATCTGCCAATCAGGAACACAACCGTTGTTATAAGTCAGAGGTAGCGAGCTTCGCCTTTCTAAGTTACAGAAAGTGTCAAATGATCATTTAAACAGAGGAAGCTGTTGACTGAGAGCGGAGTGGGGTTGTTGGTTTCAGCGATGAAGTCCTGACCCAGTCCCACCAGGTCCTGCAGTCGACCGGCAAGCCAGTGGCTCCCTCTCCAGGGACACACAGGCTTTGGGGATGTGCTGTTCCCTGCACAACAGGCTGCCTGGGCCCGTGGGGAGGGCACCCTGATGGGCCCAGGACTCACCCTCATCCCCTCCACCCCGGTAGGCTGGGACCGAGGAGCTACTGCTCCCAGGGTTTAAAGGGAGGTCAGTGCCCAAAGTCACGGTGCTTTATTCCTTGAGTACAGGACTCAGCAACGTCAAAACCAAAGGCTAGCACAGTGCGAAGCAGAGAGTATGTGAGCAGAGGGCAGGTGAGATGGATCTGGAATTGGTAATTGGTTTATTATTGTCACAAGGACCGAGATCCAGTGAAAAACTTTGATTTGCATGCACTACAGACAGATTGTTCCATACATAAGTACATCGAGGTAGTACGAAGGAAAAAGAATGCAGAATATAGTGCCACCGTTACAGAGAAAGTGCAGTGGAGGCAGATGATAAAATGTAAGGGCCAGGACGAGGTAGGTTGTGAGGTCCAGAGTACATCTTTATTGTACAAGAGGTGGGATAGAAGCTGTACTTGAACCTGGTGGTTCATGTTTTCAACCTTTGAACTTCTGCCTGATGGGAGGGGGGAGAAGAGAGAATGTCCAGAGTGGGAGGGATCCTTGATTATGTTGGCTGCTTTCCCGAGGCAGCAGGAAGTGTAGACAAGAGTCAGTGGAGGGGAGGCTGGTTTCCGTGATAGACTGGGCTGTGTTCACAACTCTCTGCAATTTCTTGTGGTCTTGGGCAGAGCAGTTGCCATACCAAGCCATGATGCATCCAGATGCAACAAAAATTGGTGAGGGTCATTGGGGACATGCCAAACTTCCTTATCCTTCTGAGGAAGCAGAGGTGCTGGTGAGCTTTCTTGGCCATAGTGTCCACGTGGTAGGACCAGGACAGGCTATTGGTGATATTTGCACCTATGAGCATGAAGCTCTCAACCATCTCCACCAAAGCAACATTGATGCAAACAGGGGCATGTACTCCACCACAATTATCTAAAGGGATTAATTAGTCTGGGATGCCAATATTCACTGCCATTGGTCAGCCCTTAGTCTTATTTGATGCTTTAAGTTCCTTTATTGTATGCCTCCATCGAAGGAACACCAGGCGGACTGTGGAGGTCTGGATGGATGATTACAAACAGTACTACTACGAAGCCCGCCCCGCAGCTGTTGGCAAGCCCTATGGGAAGTAAGTCTGCAAGATCCTTTCCTTTCATACCCTCTGCCTTTTTCTTTACGACTCATTAATCAAGATCTACCTCGATACAGCAACTGGCCCAAAGTGCGGCCACATTTCACTGTGTGGACCATCAGCAGGATTTCCCGCAATGGGAACCCTCAGTGATGAGATGATCCTTTCTCCTGGTGCAAGGATTAACATTCTTTGCCTGCTGTTCTGCAAACCCACAACAGAGTTTTTAAAGATCTGAACCTTTAAGTCCGGAAGTGCAGCACACCCTCATCACTGGGCGGTGAGGTGTGTGGACCAGGAGAATAGTTGTGGCCTTCTGAGTCCAAGAATGCAGAGTTTACTTGGCCACAGGGTATGACCCACTCCCAACCTTTTGCCTTGCCTCTTTGTATCCAGGAGCTGTATGAAAGCTCAAGAAGACCTTACAGCAGTGTATAAAATCATGAGGGGCATAGACAGGGTGAATGCACACTGTCTTTTTCCCAGGGTTCGGGAATCAAGAACTAGAGGGCACAAGTTTAAGGCGAGAGGGGAAATATTTAAAAGGGACCTGAGGGACAACTTCTTCACGCAGAGGGTAGTGGGTACATGGAACGAACTGCCAAAGGAAGTGGTTGAGGCAGGTACAATAATGAAATTTAAAAGACACTTGGATAGGTACATGGATAGGAAAGGTTTAGAGGGATAGTTCAAGTTCAAGTTTATTGTCGTCATGGGCAGACGTACCCAGGGTATAAATGCCATGGAAATTAGCTTCTTGCAGTAGCAGCACAGTGCATTACAAGACGAGGACAAACATAAGTTAACGTAAACTTAAATTAACAATAAATTATACGTAACTTACACACACATGGGCCAAACCCAGGGACATGGGAATAGCTTAGATGGGCATTTTGGTGGGCACGTACGAGTTGGGCCGAAGGGCCTGTTTCCACGCTGTATTGCTCTATGACTATGACTTAGAAGGCACTCGGAATTTCTGGCCCATTCAGGGAGAACCACGCCCGGATGTGGTCCATTTATCGAAGGTACAGGCAAGAAGGGTATGAAGGTAGCCACGTTTCCAGAGAGCTGCTCTGTTGCATCCATCCGACCAGAGTCTTTCCCCTGTGCTGTTTCCGGGGTCACTGTAACCGTGCACTCTCTTGTTTCAGTGTTGCCGATCGAGTGGAGCTGCGCAGGAGGTTGCAGTGCAAGTCCTTCCAGTGGTACCTCGAAAACATCTACCCTGAACTGCGGTAGGATTACCATTGGCTTCCCTTCACCTCCCTCCTTTCCCCACTGTGGTCAGCCCACCACTGGTATTTACAGCACTCAACGATCCCCCTTCCCATCACAGGAGTGCCCACACCAGACCAACTCTGCTCCTGACCTCAGCACCCAACAGCTATCACATGCACCACATCCCTGCGTTAGAAGAATTTTCATACCTCTCGGTAACATATTGAACGTTTTCAGTCTGCTGTTTCGTTGCTCTCAGAACCTTGCTCTAAGGAAACCAGTCACCGTATTTACAATGGGAGCAACGTATTGAGGATGTCCCTGTGCAGTGATTTTACACAGAGACAAGTGACCACATCCACACCCGAGCTAAACATCCTCTAACGACCCACAGCCCCACCCAAGGATCCGCTAACGACCCACACCCCCACCCCCACCCAAGGACCCACTAATGACTCACACCCCAACCCAAGGATCCTCTAATGACATGACCCACACACCCACCTAACGATCCTCTAGTGACCCCCACCCCCACCCAAGGACCATCTAATGACACAGGCCCACATTCAGACGCAACAATCTTCTAACGGTACAGACCCCCACCTCTGAAGACAAGGGAGGGTTTACCGGTACAAAAGGGGAAGAGAGTTAAGGGTATGAATGAATTAGGTACATACACAGTGAGGAAAGTTTGCAAGGTTACAGAGCATGGACTGGGGCTGCTACTAGTGAGTTGCTCTGACAAGAGTTGGCTTGGACACAGTGGGCTGAATGGCCTTCCCTGCTGTAACCAGTGCTCCTCAAGTGAACGTGCCTCTACTGCACCTGAACCATCTCGTCCTCAAAGGTACATAAGAACATAAGAAATAGGAACAGGAGTAGGCCATCTGGCCTGTCAGGCCTGCTCCACCATTCAATAAGATCATGGCTGATTTGGCCGTGGGGTCAGATCTGCCTATCTGCCTTTTCCCCATAACCCTTAATTCCCCTACTACACAAAAATCTATCTAGCTGTGTCTTAAATATACTTAATGAGGTAGCCTCCACTGCTTCCCTGGGTAGAGAATTCCACAGATTCACTACTCTCTGGGAAAAGCAGTTTCTCCTCATCTCCGTCCTAAATCTATTCCTCTGAATCTTGAGGCTATGTCCCCTAGTTTTAGTCTCACCTACCAGTGGAAACAACCTTCCTGTCTCTATCTTATCTATCAGTTTCATAATTTTATATGTTTCGATAAGATCCCTCTCATTTTGAATCCCAGCGAGTATGGTCCCAGGCGACTCAATCTCTCCTCATAGACTAACCCCCTCATTTCCAGAATCAACCAGGTGAACCTCCTCTGCACCACCTCCAAAATCAGTATATCTTTACTCAAGCAAGGTGACCAGGACTGCACACAGTACTCCAGATGCAGTCTCACCAGTACCCTGTACAGTTGCAGCATAACCTCCCTGCTCTTAATTTCAATCCCTCCAGCGATGAAGGCCAACATTCCATTTGCCTTCTTGATAACCTGCTACACCTGCAAACCAACCTTTTGCAATTCATGCACAAGCACTCCCAAGTCCCTCTGCACAACAGCATGCTGCAATCTTTCACCATTTAAACAATAATCTGATCTTCTAATTTTCCTTCCAAAGTGGACGACCTCAATTCACCAACATTGTACTCCATCTGCCAGAGCCTTGCCCACTCACTTATCTATATCTGTCTGCAGACTCTCTGCATCCTCTGCACAATTTGCTTTTCCACTCAATTTAGTGTTATCAGCAAACTTAGGCTACATTCAGTCCCTTCTTCCACATCGTTCATGTATATCGTGAACAGTTGCGGGCCCAGTACCGACCCCTGCAGCACCCAGCTCACCACTGATTGCCAAACAGAGAAATACCCATTTATCCCAGCTCTCTGCCTTCTATTGATTAACCAATCCTCTATCCATGCTAATACATTTCCCCCAACTCCATGCATCCTTACCTTATGGATGTCTTTTATGCAGCACCTTACGGAACTCCTTCTGGAAATCCAAGTATACAACATCCACCTGTTCCCCTCTATCCACTGCGCTCGTCAAAGAACTCCAATAAGTTTGTCATACAGGACCTGCCCTTCCTGAATCCATGCTGCGTCTGCCTGATGGAACCACTTCTATCCAGATGTCTCGTTATTTCTTCCTTAATGATAGCTTCAAGCATTTTCCTGACCACAGACGTTTAGTTAACTGGCCGATAGTTACCTGCCTTTTGCTACATCCTTTTTTAAAGTGCGGTGACATTCACTGTCTTCCAATCCGCCACGACCTGCCCAGAGTCCAGAGAATTTTGGTACATTATCACAAACACCTCCATCATAACTTCCGCCATTTCTTACAGTACCCTGGGATGCATCCCATCAGGACCAGGGGACTTGTCTACCTTTAGATCCACTAGTTCGCTCATCACTACCTCTTTAGTGACAACGATTGTATCCATCGCATTCATAACATCTCTCTTTGGCATGTTAGATGTGTCTCCACTGTGAAGACTGACATAAAATAGTTGTTCAAGGCTTCGGCCATTTCCACAATACCCAATATTAATTCCCCCTTCTCATCTTCCAGGGGACCTACTGTATGTTCACTTTAGCCACCCTTTTCCGCTTTATATAATTATAGAAACTTTTACTATCTGGTTTTATATTTTGTGCCAGTTCACTTTCATAATCTATCTTCCCTTTCCTTATTGTTTGCTCAGTGGTTCTTTGTTGCTTTTTAAAGTTTAACCAATCTTCCAGTTTCCCGCTACTCTTAGTGATTTTATATGCATTAGCTTTTAGCTGCAAAGATCTCCCTTATCAGTCCTCTGTATTTTCCACAATTGCCCTCCTGAATCCTGTAGTAAGCTTCCTGGTTGTTATAGTTTATTTCCCTTGTTATCCAGGCTACAAGGCCTGGTTTGTTCCTGATATGCTCCTCCTCCTTTAGTTCTGTTTCTCATTTACCCTGCAGTTGTCCATTCCATTCAACCTGTGCTCGGTCCCTTCCGATCTCAAATCACCTTAAACACCACGTTCGTTTCCTGGTTGCCGGCCACTTTAATTCCCCACACTGATCTGGCTGTCCTCAGCCTCCTCCGCTGCCAAGATGAGGCTAAATGCAAACTAGAGGAACAGCACCTCATATTCCGCCTGGGTAGTCTACAACCCAAGGGCATGAACATTGCTGTTGAACGGCAATGTACGGATGAACTCCGCTGTCAGATTTCTGAACGGTTCATGAACCTATAAACACTACCTCATTATTCCTTTTTTTCTGCACTATTTATTTATTTTGTAACTTATAGTAATTTGATGTCTTTGCACTGTACTGCTGCCGCAAAACATCAACTTTCATGTCCTAAGACAGTGATAATAAATCTCATTCTGATTCTTATTCTGAATTCTCCAACTCCCTCTGTCCCTTTTCTCCCTCCCCCGATCTATTCAGTTCTTCCTACGCCCAACCCAGCCCCCATCACCCTGTTTCTTTCCCCTCCTCCCACTCCATCTGCCCATCATGCACACACTCCTCCCACTGGGCCCCCCCCCGTTCCCATCTGCCCCCCCCCCTCCCTCACTCGATCCCAGGCTCCACCTTCTTCTCCTGTCAGATTCCATCACCTGCAGCCCTTTGTCACCCCCACCCGTCACCTCCCAGCCTCTGTTGCTATTCCCACTCCCCCCTCCCCCATCTGCCCATCACCCCTCCTCACCCGGATCCACCTATCACCTTGCTCCACCCCTTCTCCTCACCTCTTTGTACTGGCGATCTCCCCACTATCTTTCAGTCCAGGTGAAGGGTCTCGATCCAGAACCTCGACTATCCATTCCCTTTCACAGATGCTGCCTGACCCGCTGAGTTCCTCCAGCATCTCGTGCATATCTCTAGATTCCAGCATCTGCAGTCTCTTGTGTCTCCATATTCATTTTACCTTAAGGGAATGCAGAACTGTGTTTTGGAATTCATCTTCATAATTTAACCCTGGTATAATTCTAGTGATTTTTTTTTACAATGCTATACGAGAGACTTCCTGAAGTGTGGACCCTGGGACTGAGCCCAGAGCTCCAGGCAGGTTACTTAGAACTCTGTAGAACACCTCCCATTGCTTTGCTGCTGTGCACCCCTCTCTCACACCTGTACCAACAAGGCTTGCAACTGCAATGAAGAAGCTTCTTTCAAAGTCACTGCAACTTTTGGAGTCAGTATCTGCCTGAAAACATTCTGTTCCCTGGGTCTCTGTAAGGAATAATGGGAACCTCAGCTTTTCCGGAATCCTCTTCATTGTTCGCTGTTGACGGGAATTGGTAACAGGCGTATTTCCCTGTTGTGTAACTTTTTTTGCAACTACTGTTCCTTTCTATTTTGTCTACTTGGAGGGTAAGGTTCACATTTTTATTTTTGCTTCAGAATCCCAGAGAAGGACTTGTTTGAAACAGTCATGATACGGCAGAAAGGAAGGTGTTTGGAACCTCAGAGTCCTTACGGAACAGCCAACCCCATTGTCAAACTGGGTCTGTGCTCAGACACTCAAAACATCATTTCCTCCAGCCAGGTGAGAGGCAGCCTCCAAATTTCCAAACAACGGCTTGTGTTTACATGAGGGAAAGGCAGGGGAATAGGACAAGCTGGATCACTGTTATGTAGAGTCAGTACAGGTTGGATAGGCCGAACAGCCTCCTCCCGTGTTGCAATCATTCTGTGATGTACCGCCTCCAAAAACATCCCAAGGTGCTTAACAGGGAGTGTCGACATCAACATGAGGCCGATGGTCAAAGAGGTAGGAGGGGAGATATGTGGAGATAGAAAGGTTCAGGGATTTTCAGGACCAGGCAGCCCAAGGCATGTTCGCCAGTGGGGAAGTGATTCAAATCAGAGGGGCCAGAATTGCTAGCGCACAGAATCCCCAGAGGATTGAAGTGCTTTCTGCCATAGGGAAGGGGCAAACTCATGGAGGGATTCCCAACCCAAGGGCAAGAACCTTACAATGGACAGGGACCGCATGGCTCGGTGTGAATTAGGATATGGAGTTTTGGGCTTGAATAGAGTCAGAGAGTAATACAGCACAGAAACAGGCCCTTCGGCCCAACTCATCCATGCCGACCAAAGAGCCCACTTAAGCTAGTCCCATTTGCCCACATTTGGCCCATATCCCTCTAAACCTTTCCTACAAATAATCAAATGTCTTGTAGATGTTGTTATTGTACCTGCCTCAATAATTCCTCTGACCACCCTCTGGGTGAAGAAGTTGCCCCTCAGCTCCCTTGTGAGTCTTCCTCCTCTCACCTTAAACCTAGTTTTTGGTTCCCTTTCCCCGGGAAAAAGACTGTGTGCATTCACCCTATCTATGCTCCTCATGATTTCACACACCTCTATAGGGTCACCCCTCAGGTGACCTTGTAGAGATGTATAAGATCATGAGGGGCCAACCTCTCCCTATAACTCAGGCCCTCAAGTCCTGGCAACATTCTCATAGATCTTCTCTGCACCCTTTCCAGCTTAATGACATCTTTCCCATAAGCAGGGCGACGAATCTTCATGGGTCCCACTTCAGACATCCCAACTGTTTGGTATCTCACTGACCGGGGCTGCTCTTTGTGACTGTGAACAGCCATAAATCAGCACGGTCGGGAGTGGGAATGCCGAACTCTTGTGAGAAAGTCTTTCATTTCCAAAGCACCTCCGCTAACCCCGGGTTGCACAATACCTCCCTCCCAACTGCAGGAAATGCAACAGCCCAACTTTCACACTGGATCCCAGACACAGCAAAGAGAGGCTAGATAACCTACCCTGGTGATGTTGGGTGTGAGATAGCTGCTGCCTCAGGAGGAGGGAGAAGGTCCAATCACGGGGCAGATGTGTCCCAGGTCTAACTTTTCATTGGAGACAAGGTGGAGGACATAGCTGCTGGCCTAGTGCACTATCCAGTGGTGAGTCCAACTCTGATCTGAGCCAATGGCCATAGTGTGCAGCAGCACTGAGCATGAACAGAAAACTAGAACAGGGAGGGCAATGAAAATAAATCATTTGGACCAAATTTTCTTGTGATTGATTCCATGGACAGATGGGAAGGGTCATTGCCTTCAGGAGAGAGCAGCGGGTTGGCAAGGTGGTGCGGCAGTTAGTGCTGCTGTTTCACAACTCCAGAAACCCGGCTTCGATCCTGACCTCGGGTGCTGTCTGGTGTGGGGCTTGCACCTTCTCCCTGCAGCTACGTGGGTTTCCCCCAGGTGCTCTGATTTCCTCCCGCTTCCCAAAGACATGCGGGTCGGTGGGTTAATTGCCCCTAGTGTCGAAAGAACCAATGGGGAGTTGAAAGGCTTGTGTGTGAGAGAGAGTAGGTTGTGGAGTAACATAGCAGGGGAGAATGGGATGATGGGATTGATCCTGTGGGAGCCAGCCTGGAGCCAGTGGGCCGAATGGCCAACTTCTATGTTGTGATCAGACAAGATATGAAGGGAGCTGGGAAAAAGGTAATGGTTTTTATAATATAAATAGGCATATGAAGCTGCTGATATAATTCAGGTTATACTGGAGCTCTGACTGGGGTTTGGATGTTTCACTCTTTGCAGGAATGGGTCTTGTCTGGATCTCTGATCAAGCAGAGTGACAAGTGTGTGGCGATTACAAACTTCTCCATAGATTCGCAGGTCGTGCTGGATGAGTGCAACCAAGGGGATGGCAGACAGGTGAGAGACAGAGCACAAGCAGAGGGAGGGCCCTCTCACCACCACTGAAAGGCAGACTGCAATCTGTCCCCCAACCCTGCAACACTGATCCGAAGCACAGAGAGTGTTGAGAGCGAGGACAGTGTGCAGGTTACGAACATGGCAAAATGACTGGATGATCTGCAAACACCCAGCAGGTCAGGCAGCATCTGTGGAAATCGAAACAAGAGTCAACATTTCAGGTTGAAGTCCCTTTGCCTGACAAATGTCGACTCTGTGCCTCTCTCCACAGACGCTGCCTGACCTGCCGAGTGTTTACCGCATTTGTTTTTGATTTCCAGCATCTGCATTTTTAGTTTTTGACCAGATAATCTGGATTGGTGAAAAGCAAAACCCCCACAGACTCTGGAAATCTGAAATAAAAACAGAAAATGCTGGAAACACTCAGCGGGTCAGGCAGCATCTGTAGAGGGAAACAGTCAGTGTTTTAGGTTGATGACTTTTCATGTAATTTGTTCTGATGAAAGGTCATGATGAAACTCTGTTTCTCTCTCCACAGATGCTGCCTAATGTGCTGAGTTTTTCTAGCCTTCTGTATTTTATGTCTGAATTGGGCAATATTTGTTAAGACACAGGGAAAATCTCCTGTTCTATGAAGGCAGAAGGGGCCTCAACATCTCGTCCAAAGGGTGGCACTTCAGACAGTGCAGTACTCAATCAGTACTGAACCCACAACAAGTACCAGTGTCTGCGGCCATGGTCACTGTGCGTTATACCCGGCATAGACCGGACACTGGCCCTTCTGAAAGAGGAACATTTGATGTCTCTGGGCCTGTACTTGATGGAGTTCGGAAGGATGAGGGGGGTTCTCATTGAAACCTACCAGATACTGCAAGGCCTGGATAGAGCGGATGTGGAGAGGATGCTTCCATTAGTTGGAGAGTCTCGGATCCAAGGGCACAGCCTCAGAATAAAGGGACATCCCTTTAAAACTGAAATGAAGAGGAATTTCTTCAGCCAGAGGGTGGTGAATCTATGGAATTCGTTTCCACAAAGGGCTGTGGAGGTCAAGTCATGGGGTGTATTTAAGGCAGAGATTGATAGTTTCTTGATTGGTAAGGGGTTAAGGGTTACAGGGAGAAGGTGGGAAAATGGGGGGGGTTGAAAGAAAAAACCCAGCCATGATTGAATGGTGGAGCAGACTCGATGGGCCAAATGGCCTGATTCTGCTCCTATATTTTATGGTTTAGATAAAATATGGTGCAGGAGGATGCAAGGAGAATAGCTGGTAAAACCACCAATGATACCCAAGGACAAGGGCAAACTCATCCAAGAAAATCTTCAAGATTCATCATTAATTCGTTTTCATTTTACCACAACACCACAAAGTGAAGTTGGCTCTGCGGTGGTTTGTGGTACATACAGTTTAAAACCCTCTAATCATTAATAGAAAACATGTTCCGGAAGCTTCCTGCTATGAAGTTTTCACACGCGGTTTGTATTTATAATAAAGCGCCACATTGCCCAATAGCTGTAGCATACAGGCAGCAGGGGACGTACTTAAAAGCTTTAGTTTATGATGGAAAATAAGTTCTTAGCAGAGGCATTAAAAGTATAAAGCAGCAGGGACCAGTGGTCATTAGGTCCCAAGGAGCTGCCTGCTGGATTATCATAAGAGTGGGCTGATGCAATAAGGCGTCCAGCATCATTGTGTTTTTCATCTAGATTCCAGCATCTGCAGTCCTTTATTTCTCAAAGTAACCCAGAGTTGGCCCAACCAGAACGGTTTTGCTGCTGTTTATTCTGGGCTGTGGGCACCGGTGACAGAGTCCCCATGGCCCAGCGCTGACTTCCACTGAGCCATTCGACACAAGGCAGGGGCTGGTCAGGCTGCCTCACGACACGACACACAAAGTCAACTGGAGACACAAGAGACTGCAGATGCAGGGATCTGGAGAAACCCACGATCTGCTGGAGGAACTCAGTGGTCAAGCAGCATCTGTTGGGGGGAGGGGGGGGGGAGGAACTGTCGATGTTTCAGGTCGAAATCCTGAATCAGGACTGAAGTGGAAGTTGAAGTGGGAAGTGGGTTGATATATTGTGGTGGTTGGGTCCTCTGTGTTTGAGGAGCTGACCTAACTCTGGGGCGACTGCGGCCACAGTGGAAATGATTGGTGAATGCAGGGCCTTGTGTAGACTAACACGGATAGACAGCGGCCAGAAAGGCTGACACCCTTTTACAGATGGTTTCTAATTACACCCGTGCAGTCTTCCACCTATCACCTCCCAGCTTCTGATGCCATTCCCACTTTCCCCTCCCCCATCTGTCTATCATCCCTCCTCACCTGGATCCACCTATCACCTGCCAGCTCTTGCTCCACCTCTTCCCTCCACCTCTTCACACTGGCCATCTCCCCTCTTCAGTCCAGGTGAAGGGTCTCGACCCACCATGTTGACTGTCCGTTTCCCTTCACAGATGCTGCCTGACCTGCTGAGTTGCTCCAGCGCTTTGTGTGTTGAGCACAGCCCCCTACCTGGTGCAACCTGCCCTTCATCTTTCACCTCTGCTCAGTTCACCACCATCTCCGGCCCCTTCCCACCACTCCCCCTCGCTTTATACCGGCCACCTCCCCTTTTCCCTCTCAGTCCCGGTGCAGCATTCCCACCCAAAATGTCGACAGTTCCTTTTTCCTTGTTGCTCGACCCATTGAGTTCCTCCAGCAGATTGTGTGTTGCTCCAGATTCCAGCATCTGTGGTCTCTTGTGCCTAACATTACTGACAGCAGATTCCTCATTCCCACATTAATCATACTGGTTTCACAAGCTCAGACTGCCATGGTGAGATCTGAAGTCAAATTCAGTGGACTGTTTGTTCACTGACATCTCCAGAGGACGAACTGTCAAACAGCTCACACCAGTGCCAATTTATGGAAAGCAATAAATACCAAACACTGCAGTTTCTATACTGACACAAGCCAGTGATGTTGTTGTGATTTTTGTTTTAGTGATGGGACAACATTCCCACTCAGAAATCATTAGATGAGATCAAGTCAAGTCAAGTTTATTGTCATGTGCACAAGTACATTGAGGTACAGGTACAATGAAAAACTTGCTTGCAGCAGCATCACAGGCACATAGGTACAGACAACACACAGAATCTAAATTATACATAAATCACACAAAACATAATGTAAAGAAAAAGACTGCAAAACAAGACATTAGTGTGAAACGACACAATCAGAGATAAATCCATGATAGTACAAGAGGTGGTCTGTTGCCGATGTAGGGTTAGGGTTGTGCAGGTCAGTTCAAGAACCTTATGGTCGTAGGAAAGTAGCTGTTCCTGAAGCTGGTGGGGTGGGGCTTCAGGCTTCTGTACCTCCTGCCTGACGATAGCAGCAAAAAGAGGGCATGACCTGGAAGGAGGGGATCCTTGATGACAAATGCCACTTTCTTGAGGCAGCGCCTCCTGTAGATGCTGTCAGTGGTGGGGAGGGCTGTGCCTGTGATGGACCGGGCTGTGTCCACTACTCCCTGCAGCCTCTGGTGTTCCTGTATGTTGGAATTGCTGTACCAGGCCATGATGCACCCAGTCAGGATACTTTCAACAGTGCATCTGCAGAAGTTTGATGGAGTATTTTGGTGACATGCCAAATTTTCTTAAGCTTCTAAGAAAGTAAAGGTGCTGTGAGCATCCAGGATGGGTCATCTGAGATGTTAATGCCCAGGAATTAGAATTTGATCTTTGATGTACAGAGGCATTTGGGGTCTAAGTCCATAGCTCCCTGAAAGTGGCCACACAAGTCAGTAGGGTGGTAAAGGAGGCATATGGCACGCTTACCTTTATTAGTCGAGGCATTGAATTCAAGAGTCAGGAAGTTATGTTGCAGCTTTATAAAACTCTGGTTAGGCCACATCTGGAGTATTGCATTCAATTCTGGTCACCCCATTACAGGAAGGATGTTGAGGCTTTGGAGAGAGTGCAGAAGAGGTTTACCAGGATGCTGCCTGGATTAGAGAGCATGTGCTGTAAGGAGATGCTGGACAAACTTGGGTTGTTTTATCTGGCACGGCAGAGGCTGAGGAAGACCTGATCGAGGTTTATAAGATTATGAGAGGCACAGATAAAGACAGCCGGTATCTTTTTCCCAGGGTCGAAAGTCTAATACTTAGAGGGCATGCATTTAAGGTGAGAGGGGGAAAGTTGAAAGGAGATGTATGGGGCAAGTTTTTGACACAGGGAGTGGTGGGTGCCTGGAATCCGCTGCCTGGGGTGGTGGTGGAGGCAAATACGATAGAGGCGTTTAAGAGGTTCTTAAATAGGCACATGAATATGCAGAGAATGGAAGGATATGGACCATGGGACATGAACCATGCAGACAGAAGGGATTAGGGGTCATTAGCTTAATTAGTTTGGCACAACATTGTGGACCAAAGGGCCTGTTCCTGTGTTGTACTCTTCTATATTCTATGCTCTATGACTAATTTGAACATAAATGAGAGCTGGAATTGACCCTACAGTGCCACAAATCTGCTCTACTATTCACAAAGGCTGTAGTTGAATCTCAGGCCCTCAAATCCAGGCAACATTCTGGTAACTTCCTAATATAAGAGTACATCCCCATCCTCCCTATTCCCTGCTGTTCTCACCTAACCTTGCTTCCCGCCGGGATTTAGTTTCACTGGCTTCAATTTAATTAAAAGTATGTTTGGTGGATCTCTCTGTTGTTTCTCTCTCATCAATACCATCTCGTGAAGTACTGCCTCAACATGAGTGTGTTACTAAACAGAACATTGTTTTTGAGACAGATGACCAGAAGCTTCACCCAATAGGATGTTTTAAAAGGTGTCTTTAAGGAGGAAATAAAGACGGAGAAGTTATGAAAGGGAATTACACAGATCTGAGCTTTGGAAGTTGACGGTACAGATGTCAATGGTGGACCAATTCAATTTAAAACAAATTAGGTTGAAAAGCATCTGCAGAGTCAAAGGGATGCAGCGTCTCGACTGAAACATCGACCATCCCTCTGCCTCCACAGATGCTACTTGACCCACTGAGTTTCTCCAGCAGTTTGTATGTTGCTCCAGATTCCAGCATCTGCAGTCTCTTTTGTCTCCAGTTCAACTTGGATATTGAAGGGATTAGAATTAACATTGCCCAGCTATAGAGTATTTATCATATTTTGTTATGACAGGGAAGGAGGCCATTTGGCCCGTCAAGTCCATGCCGATTCTCAGACAATCCCATCAATCCATTCCCCCGCTTCTTTCCTTCTACCCTATTCTCTCTCACATGCCCATCAAGTCCCCGCTGGTCCTCCAACCTCCTACCACACTACGACAGTAACCGATTAACCTGCCGACCAGCACGTCTTGGGATGTGGGAGAAAACTGGAGTAACCAGGGTGAAACTCACTCAGCACCTGAGGTCGGGATTGAACCCAGGTCGCTGGAGCTGTTCAGCAGCAGTTCCACCAGCTGTGCCACTGTGTCACTGTAGGCTGGAAAAGATTGTAGGGATAGAGAGGAGTGAGATTAAAAATCAAGGATGGTAGGTTTAAAACTAATGCATTCCTTGACTGGTTTAATCAGTTCAGAATCACTTCGTACTTAATTACAGATTAGAGGAACTTCTCCGTAATGAATATTACTAACATGGCCGTAATTTCCTGGCCCCTCTTGCTCACCTTCCTTATATAAAAAAAAGCAAACTTGCACATGTAAATGTGCAATCCAAATATCCAACTGGTGAACTGAGAGCACTATTATGGCTAAAGCATCTGCAACTTCCTCACTTTCTGCCTTTAGAACTTCACCATGGCAACCAACTGGCCCTGGGGGTTTGCCTTTTCTCTTTAATACTCTCTTCCTGCTTGCGTTAACTTTGCCGCGTTCCAGTCCCTGATTCATTTTTAGCTTTGCTGAAATGTCAGGACCATTATCCCTCTCCCTATGGTGAACACTGATACAAACCAGTCAACAAGTTGGCCAGCTTTCATCTGCAGTTTTACTCCTATCTTTTTAAAGAGCGTGCATTACTCTTATAATTTTCCTTCTAGTAGGTCTTAAAATTTGTGTTAATCTCAATGTCTCTCTCAACTTTCTCTTCAAGTTCTATTTTGGTGTTTTCTTCTTTAGCTGTAATAACATCTCTCTTCTACACTGCACTTCTGTGTGCTTTTTCCTTTAAATTTGGAGTTTCTCTCAGCCTGTTTGTTGACTGTGGCTGTTTTATTTGATCAATAAATGACTGTACTCTTTGGAGCATATAATGTCCTGCATTAAGCTGAATCCTTTTTTTGAACACTTCCCAATGTTCCTTTCTAGTCAAACTGTTTTGCTGTCACCCGCCTCTCTCTGCCTTATCCTCTTGAGATCGCCCAGACCAATATTTAGGACTGAATGGTCATGCCCCATTCTACATATTCACACACTGCTTCAATTACACATTAATTATTCATGCTGACAAAACAGGCAATTATTTTTTAATGGCCTTTCAGATTAAGGGAGGTTTTCCAATTAAGCCATTGCCAACATAATAGTGCGGATAGAACTGTCTCAACTAAAAGTTGTTGGCAGGAACTTGGACAAGATAAAAAGTGGAATTAAACAGTCATCTGCTGTGTGCATTTTACTTATCTGTCCTTTACTTTAAGATCATGAGCCTAAAAGTAAAGATCATTTTTCTGAGCTGAGATTCCATTAAGAAGCAGACATCAGTCATGGCTTGGTGGGGAACTGTGCTCTTGGTCATGGGATCTCAATTCACTCCAGAGACTGGAGCACGAAACCCAGGCTGCCATTCCATTGCTGACAAAGGGAGGGTTGTACCAAAGAAAGCAAGCAAGCCGATCATTTCTGAGGCACGTGTCATAACTCACAGACATCACAGGGTGTTTCTTAACTGAATAACTCATTTTGAGGTTTGGTCACTGTTGCAAAGAATGCCGCAATCAATTTACAGTTAGCAACCTTCCGCAGATAGCAACATGAATACGACCAGATAATTTGATGTTATATTTGGTAGGAAAAATCAAGGATTAAATAGTGGCTGAGGCACCAGGATGACTTTGCTGCTCTTTTTCAAAACTGGTGCTTTGAAATCTTTTCAACCCACCTGGTAGAGCTGACAGTTCCTCTGGTTAATCTCACCTGAAAGGCGGCACTTCTGACAGTGCAGCACTCCCTCAGCAGCACACTGGATTGCCAACTCAGATTATGTCCTTTACCCACAACCTTCATGACTCGGCAGTGGGAGATTTGCCAAACCCCCATCACAGCATGCACCATCTGTCGGATGAGATGAGAGATGGACATTACATGGAGAAGTAGGGGAGTGTCCCAGACAATGCACCTCAACTAACAGTACAATGACATTAGCACATTGCTATTTATGAAATCCTACAGTGTTTTCTGCATTACAAAATTACTTATGTCTGTGAATCGTTTTGGGATGCACCAAGGTCACGCTGTTGAAATTCTGTCAGTAACTATGTATAATCATTGCTTCTTCATTGTTAATTTCAGAAATGGAAGTTGAAGGGAGGAGCAATCCAGCATCTTATAACCGGCGCCTGCTTGGACAGCCAAGCAGCCAAGTTGGAACCGAACCGGGTAGGCACCACACCTTGTCAGCCCAAGCTTCACAGCCAACAGTGGGACGTGTTGAAGATCACGTGACATCAGAAGCCATGTGCCCCCATATCAACGTGCATAGACATGAACTGGGATTTTTAAAGTTGTGTAAATATATTTTCACTCTAGACGTAAGACTGAACACTGATGGCACTATGATAAGCTACATGAAGAGGACAAGTTGGGTCAAGAGCCCCAACACGATTTGATATGAATGGAACTGGAGTTCACTTGTAAACAAACAAAATGCCTCTATGACTTCTCTCCCCTGGGGTTCCCTTCGTAGTTGGAGACCCCAGAGTGATTTCGGAGGTTTGGTAACTTTAGTCACAATATCTGAGGGCAGAGTGTTCCAGGGTCAAAAAGCTGACCCGATCACATCAAAGGTGGTGCTGTTTAAGCAGTGTTATTACAGCACTTCCTGCAAACAGCAGCTCCCTTGATCACTTCTTAATGTTTAAACTCATGGCGGGTTTGTGAGTTTTTGTTGAGTCCACAACCGGACTGGAAATAAAATCATAGCTGGCGTTGACAAATCTTTGGATGATCAGTTGACGTCTCATATCCCAGCAGTAAGTACAAAAGAATAAATCCCCCAAGGTATCCACCAGTATCCATGTTACTTTAAAGCTCAGAAAAAAATCTGAAATCTCATGCAATGGAAACATAGAATCTATAGACTTTAATTTTGCTGTTTGTACTTCAGAGACCTTCAGCAATATCCTCAAAAAATTGGAATCTAAAAATCCCACAACATAAATTTCAATCTACAAATAAATTATAAAGAAATGGAAGGGGAAAAAGTTAAGTTTCCAAGAAGTTAACTACCTTCAGTTGACCAGTGCCAATAAATAAGGCCACGTTTATCACATGGGCAACTTGCCCCTGCGCATTCCACTCTGAGAGCTCTTCAGTATATATTTTTAATGGGTTTTGTGGATCATGCAATGAAAGAGCAAAGGAGGAAGCCATTCACTGACTGTGTCTGTGCTGGAACTGTGAACGAGCTGTCCATTTAGTCCCACTGCTCCGCACTTTCCGAACTGCCCTGTGAGTTCTCCTCCTTCACAATCGCAGACCCAATCCCCTTCAAAATCGACGGCACATTCTTCTTCCACCAGCCCAGACATAGCTCCACAAATCAGTCTGTTGATATCATTGGACGTGATTAATTACCTTGTCAAAATCACTTAATGTAACACTAAAGCAGGTTTGAAGCAAGAGTAGTGGCTTGTTTGGATAGGTTGCTTCAGGAAGCAAATGTACTGTCAAATCCTCCCTCACTGGGTGCTCCCTGTTCACTTGTAATGATTTAAACAGATCTTCTTAGGTTAAATTGTCACTACTTTTTGTTGTGTGGCGTGCAAAAAAATTATTTAAAATTAAGAGTGTTAGAACTTAATACCCTAACCAATATTCAATAAATTTCCACATACCTGAAGTGACACAAATAGAAGTGGGCCAACTGCAGGCCAATGGGACTAGCTCAGGTGGGCAACTTGGTCGGCATGGATGAGTTGGGCCAAAGGGCTTACTTCCGTGCTCCAGATTAGCCCTTCAGCAGTGTCAGGAATCAAACCCTTTCCAACATACAGCAAAAATCATACAGTGTTACTTTTGCCATTGCCATTGGGTCAAAATTGTATTGCTGACCTGTTACCCAGGATCTAGGGAGGCTTTAGCCTGTGCCAACACCCCTTTGAGAGACCTGCATACACTCCCCGAACGCCTCTCCTTCCCCCACCAATATGCACCAATATGTTCCTGCTCAGACTGTGTAACCACTGAGTCCAAGCATTTCGTCAGGGGAGACTCCCACCACGGCCCCCTTCCAACTGCATATCCCCAAATAGGTCTACAACATTAAACAACCTATGTGCTCCTGAGAAACATTTTGGGTGGGGGGGAGGGGGTGGATACATTTACAATCCTCCCAGTCACTTTGTATGAGTTGAGCCATTCAGGGCATAGAAATATAGTACAATTCAAAACAAGACTGTCTGGGGTACAGGTGGGGGATCGTTCCAGAAGACTGGAGGTCTGTGACTAGTGGTGTGCCCTAGGGTTTGGTGCTGGATCCATTGTTATTTGTCATCTATATTAACAATACGGATGGGAATATATGAGGAATAGTTAGTACGTTTGCAGATGACACTAAAATAGGTGGTGTTGTAAACAGTGAAGAGGAGTATCGAGAATTGCAGCGGGATCTTGATCGGCTGGGTAGGTGAGCTGAGGAATGGCAAATGGAATTTAATTCAGACAAATGTGAAGTGTTACATTTTGGAAGGACAAATCAAGGTAGGACTTTTACATTGAACAGAAGGGCCCTGGGGTACCGTTGTAGAACAGAGGGACTTTGGAGTACAGGTGCACAGTTCCCTTAAAGTGGAGTTACAGGTGGACAGTCAGGGCATTGAACATAGAAGTTGGGAGGTTATGTTGCAATTGTACAAGACGTTGGTGAGGCCACACTTGGAGTATTGTGTTAAGTTTTGGCCACCCTGTTACAGGAAGGATGTGATTAAGCTGGAAAGAGTGCAAAAAAGATTTATAAGGATGTTGCCAGGACTCAAGGGACTGAGTAACAGGGAGAGGTTAGACAGGCTGGGCTTTTACTCCTTGGAGCATAGGAGACTGAGAGGTAATCTCATAGAGGTGTATAAAATCATGAGGGGCATAGATAGGGTGAGCAGTCCTTTTTTCCAGGGTTGGGGAATTGGAAACTGGAGGACACAGTTTTGTTAGAGGTGAAAGGTTTAGTAAGAACCTGAGGGCCACCTTTTTACATAGCAGGTGGTAGAGGAAGTGGTTGAGGCAGGTACATTAGATACATATAGGAAGTATGTGGACAGGTATATGGATGAGTAGAATTTAGAGGGATATGGGCCAAGTGCTGGGAAATGGGATTAGCTTGAATATACATCTTGGTTGGCATGGACAAGTGTGGGCTGAATGTCCCTGGGTTACGAAAGCCCAACTTATGGACACCCCTACCTACAAACAAGCTCTCACAATTCTATTAGATTCAAAAATCAGACGTACATAAATATGTTCTTTCCTACGAACGGCAGAACTAGTTTCCTCTCTTAGTAATTGTTCTTTCTTATCAGTCTTATTTGCTTTGGATGGCATTCATTACAATCCTGTGGAGGTATGGTTACCATATCGAGGGATTTTTGTGTATTTTCCAACTTACAGACAAAATCAACTTATGGATGTCTGTAAAAATGGAACCTATTCATTACCTGGGGACAGCCTGTGACTGTTTAAACAGAATCATTAAACAACCCCAGTAAATTAGTATACCTTTAAAAATTCATTCATGAGATCTAGGTGTTGCTACTGCAAGACTATAAGATACAGAAGCAGAATTAGGCTATTCAGCCCATTGAGTCTGCTCCACACTTTAACCATGGCTGATTTATTTTTCCAACTCCATTCTCCCCCCTTCTCCACGTAACCCTTAACCACCTTACCAATCAAGAATCAAGAACCAATCTTTGTCTTAAATACACTCAATGACTTGGCCTTCACCATCCTTCGTGGCAACAAGTTCCACAGATTCACCACACTCTGGATGAAGAAATTCCTCCTCATCTCAGTTCTAAAGGGACGTCCCTTTATTCTGAGGCTGTGCCCTCAGATCCTAGACTCTCACTAATGGAAACATCCTCTCCACGTCCACTCTATCCAGGCCTTTCAGTATCTGGTAGGTTTCCATGAGAACCACCCCCCCCCCCCCCCCCATCCTTCTAAACTCCCATCGAGTACAGGCCCAGAGACATCAAACACTCCTCATATGTTAAGCCTTTCATTCCTGGGATCATTCTTGTGAACATCCTCTGGACCCTTTCCAGGGCCAGGACATCTTTCCTTAGATATGGGCCACAAAATTGCTCACATGATTCCAAATGTGGTCTGACCAATGCCGTGTAAAGCCTCAGCAGTACGTCCTTGCTTTTATATTTTAGTCCTCTCCAAATGAATACTAACATTGCATTTGCCTTCTTTACTACCAACTCAACCTGCAAGCTAACTTTAAGGATCCTGAGCTAGGACTCCCAAATCCCTTTGCACCTCTGATTTCTGAATTCTCTCCTAATTTAGAAAATAGTCCACTCCTTTATTTTTCCTACCAAAGTGCGTAACCCCACTCTTCCCTACACTGTATTCCATCTGCCACTTTATCCATTCTCCCAACCTGTCCAAGTCCTTCTGCAGACTCCCTGCCTCCGCGACACAACCTGTCTTTCCACCTATCTTGGTATCATCTGCAAACATGGCCACAATGCCATCAGTTCCTCCATCCAGACCATCCATTTATTGTCCAACCCTAATTGACACTGAGAAGGTGGCCTTCTTAAACTGTTGTGGTCAGATGGTAAATGGACCCCCAAAGTGATAAAGTGGGAAGATACACAATCGTGAAATATAGACACCCTCTGTGCCATTATTGCTCAGCATTTTTTAATCTCATTATTGGAGAAAGTGACCATCAAGACTGAGTTTATTAAACAGAACACTTAAGTAATTGATGCACCCTAGTATTTAATTCCAGACTACAATCTTCAACCTTCTTTGGAGCAGGACATGAACATTCAGGGTAATAGTTGTCTCCAGATGTGTTTGTACAATCAAGAAACAGCCCCACGTAAAGCTTCTAAGGCAGTGGCCAAAAGACTTGGCTATTGCAGAGGATCTCATTATAGGGATTAGATTCTGACAGCTGGGGAACACATGCAGCTGTGACTCGCCCATTCAAACCCAAACCTTTCGATACAGAATTGCACACACCATAAATGTTGGCTCTTTGAAAGAGGCTTTGAAAAGCCCCTGCTTTCTCCCTATCAGGTTTTACATTTTCTTTTTTTAAATAGTTATACAAGTCCCTTTTGAAAACGTGTTGATCCTGCTTTGACCACCCCTTTCACACAGTGCATTTGAGTTCCGAACATCTCACTGCATGTACAAACTCCCCAGATCTGGTCTGTTGTTTCGCCATTTGCCTTAAATTTAGGTGTCTGATCACTGGCTATCCTGCTATTGGGAGTGGCTTCTCCTTATCAAAAAACTCTCGCAAAGGGTCGATAAATAGAGGATGGCTTTCCAAAACTGGATTTTTAGTCTAGAATAAGAATAGCTGGTGGTATGGTTTATTCAGAGTGCTGCTGTAGAATGGTGGGGGAGGAGGGGGGGAGAGTAAATGGTCAATTCTGATTTCTCCTCTTGCAGAGAAGCCCTTTTGGTATCGTCAATGTGGTAAACTTGTTTTTGCAAAACTTTAATACACAAACCTAGTTTGAGGTTTGAAGGCATGCCAAGAAAGCGATAACTTACAGCGCTACATTTTTTGTGAATTGTGCTCTCAGCCTTGGCTGGCTGAGAAGTCTTACTTTTAAATCAGTAACTCCTGGGGTTCAGACCCACACCACAGACACGTACAAATGATCCAGTGTAGTTCAGAGGGAGTGCCATGCCAACCAGTGCTTTGTGTTCCTGCTTATTACCCTCCTGCCTCTGTCTGCACCTTCACCCTCCCCTGCCACCACCTGGCTCCATCTGCCTTTTTTTCCCGTCTGCTTCCACCTATCACCCACCTGCACCTGTCCCCCAACTCCACCCCTCCCTCTCCCCACCTGCCTCTGCCTGCCCGTCACCTTTCTCCCCTCCTCTGTCCACCTATCACCTACTGGCCCCTGTCTCAGCATTCTCCCTCTCCTCTATGCAATGGCTCCACTCTCAGTCCTGATGCAGGGTTTCGAACTGACACATCGACAATTCCTTCCCGCCTCCCCCCACCCCCCTCCCCACGGATGCTGCTCGACCTGCTGAGTTCCTCCAGCAGATTGTTTGTTGCTCCAGATTCCAACATCTGCAGTCTCCTGTGTCCTGTGCCAAGCCAGTACCTTATCCTTCAACTAATATTGCTACTAGTCTGACCATTAAGGCAGATGAACGGAGAGCTTTGGTTTGCTGCAAGGAGTATGTTGTTGTTGCTATCACCAAGCATGTCTGAAAGAAGGGCAGAACTGGCAACTCATTTCATGATTTAGAATCCTCAGGTATGACGGGGAATGTAATACCACCTCCTCTTTTGCAATATTGATTAAGGAGTGATGCAGTAATAAGGGATGATGTCCTAGAAAGCTGCACGGTAGTGTAGCGGTTAGTGTAACGCTATTACAGCACCAGTGACCCGGGTTCAATTCCAGCCGCTGTTCTACCCGTGCCTCCGGGTGCTCCGGTTTCCTCCCACATGCCAAAAGATGTACAGGTTAGGAAGTCGTGGGCATGCTATGTTGGCGCCGGAAGTGTGGCGACACTTGCGGGCTGCCCCCAGAACCTCTACGCAAAAGATACATTTCACTGTGTGTTTCGATGTACATGTGACTGATAAAGAAATCTTAAATGGTCAAGTCAAAGTCAAGTTTATTGTCATATGCACAAGTAAATGTGTGCACAGGTGCAATGAAAAACTTACTTGCAGCAGCATCACAGGCGCATAACATTAGAGGAACATCTATGTGCCTTTATAAACCATTGGCTAGGCCACAGCTGTACTACTGTGCAGAGTTTTGGTCTTCACACTATAGGAAGAAGGTGATGGCACAGGGAAGGGAGCAGAGGAGATTCACCGGGATGGTAAATGGTAATTGGTTTATTATATTACCGAGGCACGGTAGTGTAGAAGGGTGGGCACGGTAGTGTAGCAGTTACTGTAACCCTATTACAGCGCCAGCAACCTGGGTTCAATTCCGGCCGCTGTCTTGTAAGGAGTTTGTATGTTTTCCCCGTGTCTGCGTGGGCTTTGTCCAGGTGCTCCGGTTTCCTCCCACATTCCAAAAAAGACATACGGGTTAGGAAGTTGTGGGCATGCTATGTTGGCGCTGGAAGCATAGCGACACTTGTGGGCTGCCCCCAGAACATTCTACGCAAAGATGCATTTCACTGTGTTTTGATGTACATGTGACTAATCTTATATAGTGAGAAGCTTTGTGTGCATGCCATCCATACAGATCATTCCATACGTAAGTACATTGTGTTAGTACAAAGGGAAAACAAAAGGATGTTGCTTTGGATGGAGTATTTCAGTTACGAGGAGAGATGGAAAAGGCTGGGTTTGTTTCCTAGGAGGGAGGGAGGGACTGAGGGAGGACCTGATGGAGCCATAGTCATAGAGTCACAGAGTGATACAGCATGGAAACAGGCCATTCAGCCCTACTTGTCCATGCTGACCAAGGTGCCTTCCTGAGCTAGTCCCATTTGTTTGACCCTTCTTTCCTATCCACGTATCTGTCTAAATGTCTTTTAAATGTTGTAATTCTACCTGCCTCTGGCATCTCATCCCACATACCCACCACCCTCTGTGTGGAAAA
Source organism: Pristis pectinata (assembly GCF_009764475.1). NCBI lineage: Eukaryota > Metazoa > Chordata > Chondrichthyes > Rhinopristiformes > Pristidae > Pristis > Pristis pectinata. Next base: position 83,750,582 of record NC_067405.1, read on the forward strand.
ACTTGCCCCTCAGGTCCCCTTTAAATCTTTCCCCTCTCACCTTAAACCTGTACCCTCTAGTTTTAGACTCCTCTACCCTAGGAAAAAGACTGTGACCATTTACCTGATGATACCCGTCATGATTTTATAAACCTCTATAACGTCAACCCTCAGCCTCCTTTGCTCCAGGGAAAACAGTTCCAGCCTGTCTGGTCTCTCCTTATAACTCAAGCAATCCAGTCCTGGGATTCCCTTCTGCACCCTCTCTAGCTTAATCATGTCCTTCCTAGAACAGCACACAATACTCCAAGTGCAGTCTCACCAACGTCTTGTAAGGTTGTAACATGACGTCGCGACTTTTATACTCAAATGCCCTGACTGATGAAGGCAAATGTTCCAAATGCCTTCTTCACCACCCCGTCTATCCATGTCTCCACTTTCTGTGAACTATGCACTTGTACCCCTAGGTCTCTCTGTTCTACAACACTCCCAAGGGCCCTGCCGTTCACTGCGTCCTACCCTGGTTTAACTTTCCAAAATGCAACGCTTCACACTTGTCCGAGTTAAATTCCATCTGCTATTCCTTAGCTGATTTTCCCAGTTGATCTAGATCCTGCTGTAACCTTGGACAACCTTCTTCACTGTCCACCACACCACCAATTTTGGTGTCATCTGCATACTTACTAATCATGCCACCCACTTTCTCATCCAAATTGTTAATGTAAATGACAAACAACTGTGGATCCAGCACTGATCCCGGCACCACACCACTGGTCACAGGCCTCCAATCTGACTAACAGCCCTCCACTACCACCCTCTGACTCCTACCACCAAGCGAATTTTGTATCCAGTTGGCTAGCTCACCCTGGACTTCTTGGGCTAGTCTACCATGCGGGACCTTGTCAAAAGGGCTTATCCTTGCAGCCTTTCTTAAGTTAGCACAACATTAGCCACCCTCCAGTCTTCTGGTACCTCACCTGGTGGCTAAGGAAGATGCAAAAATCCCTGCCTGGGCCCCAGTAATTTCTCCACTCACTTCCCACAACATTCTAGGGTACATTTGGTCGGGCCCCGGGGATTTATCCATCTTTATGCACCTCAAGACTGCCAACACCTCCTCTTCCATACTGTCGATGTGTTTCAGGATATCACTGATCTCATTCCTGAGACCCCTAGCTTCCATGACCTTCTATAAGGTAATTATGGATGAGAAGCATTAATTTAAGACCTCTCCCATCTCCCGTGGCTCTACACATAGGCCATACTGATTCTTAAGGGGACCTACTCTCTCCCTAGTTACCTTTTTGCTCCTAATATACTTACCTTATCTGCCAAGGATATCCCATGTGACCTTTACCCCCTCCTGATTTCCTTCGTGTGTATTCCTACAGCCCTTATACTTCTCAAGGGATTTGCTTGATCCCAGCTGCCTGTACATGATATATGGCTCCTTTTTCTGACCAATGCCTCAATATCTCTCGTCAACCAGGGTGCCCTAATCCTTGCCCTTCGTGATGACCCTGAATTCTCCTATCTCACTTTTTAAAGCCCCCCATTTGTCAGATGTCTCTTTACATGCAAGCAGCCTCCCTCAACATTAGCCTTGTACCAATTCAGGACTTTAGCTTGTGGACCATTTCTATCTTTTGCATAATTATTTTAAAATTAATATAATTATGGCCACTGATTCCAAAATGCTCTCCCACTGACACTTCAGTCAGCTGTCCCGTCTCATTTCCCAACAGGAGGTCGAGTGTTGCCCCTTGTCTAGTTGGGCCATTTGCATATTGCTTGAGAAAACTTTACTGGACACACTTAACAAATTCTGCCCCATCAAATCCCTTGGCAATATGGCAGTCCCAATCAATATTAGGGAAGTTAAAATCACCCACTATTACAACCCTATTATTCTTACAGGTATCTGTAATCTCCCAACATATTTGCTATTTCAATTCCTGCTGACAATTGGGGGACTAATAGTACAATCCTATCGAAGTGATCACCCCCTTCTTATTTTCTATTCTACCCATTTGGCCTCACTGGATGATTCCCCAGGAATATCCTCTCTAAGTACTGCTGTGATGTTCTCTCTAATCAATAGTGGAAGTCAGGCAGAGTGACAGTGTTAGGGGACTTGATAGTAAGGAATGCAGATAGGTGTTCATGTAGCCACAGTTGAGATTCTGGAATGGTGTGTTGCCTCTCTGGTGCCAGGATCAAGGATGTCTTACTGTGGGTCACGATATCACAAGATCGCAAGACAAAGGAGCAGAAGTAGGCCATTCAGCCCATTGAGTCTGCTCTGCTACCTCACCATAGAGTCATAGAGTTATACAGCACAGAACCAGGCCCTTCGGCCCACACAGGACCCAGCCCCCTCAGTGCCCTGTGGTGACAGGACGCTCAACCTTGGAATATGCTAGTCAGCAGCACTGTGGGCATCTCTTTACACTGGAAGACCAACAAGTTTTGGGCAGACCAAAGTGCATCTTTCACTGAGTTGATGATCTTCCCACAGCAGCTGATGTCTATCTCAGTGTGTCCATGGGACCAGCCCCTATTTCACAGAATCCTCTGTTACACAACCGCTTGGAAAAATTGGCTTTGGCAACTGAGGAAAATACTATTGAAGATTAAGTCCTCAGATCTGGTTTGCCCCTATGTCTCTTGTATTTCTCTATGACATAGAAAGAAGCCATTAACTCATAAAGCTCATGCTGGCTTTCTGAGCATTCCTGTCAGCCCCATTCTCCCACTTATTTTCCCTGCAAGTTCTTCCCCCACATGTCCATCATATCCCCTCTGATTCTCCTGCCATCCACCTACACTAGAGGCAGTTTACAGTTGCCAATTAACCTACCAGCATGTTTTGGGATGGGAGAGGAAATCAGCAGCTGAGGTCAGGATTGAACCTGGGATGGAGCTGTGATGCTGTAGTACTACCTGCTGCACTGTAGTGACTGTGAAAGAGTCATATTAGGATAACTAGGTGATAGTTTGGCTAAATTGGTAAATTGGTTTATTATTGTCACATACACCAAGGTACAGTACAGTGAAAAACTTTGTTTCGCAGACCATCCATACAGATCATTTCATCACTTCAGTGCATTGAGGTAGTACAAGGGAAAACAATGACAGAGTGCAGAGTAAAGTGTCACAGTTACAGAGAAAGTGCAGTGCAGGCACCATGAGCTAAACTATTCTCCCATCTAGCCCCAATTTCTGGCCTTTTCCCCATATCCCTTGATATCTTGACTAATTAGATACCTATCAATCTCCTCCTTAAACACCTCCAATGATCGGGCCTCCACAGCTGTATGTGGCAACGAATTCCATAAATCCACGACCCTCTGGCTAAAGAAATTTCTTCTCATTTCTGTCCTAAATGGGTACCCTCTAATTCTAAGACTGTGCCCTCTAGTCCTGGACTCACCCACCAAGGGAAACAACTTAGCCACATCTACTCTACTCATTCGAAATGTTTCTATGAGGTCCCCTCTCATTCTTCTGTACTCCAGTGAGTACAGTCCAAGAGCCAACAATTGCTCATCGTATGTAAGCCCTTTCATTCCGGGAATCGTCCTCGTAAATCTTCTCTGAACCCTCTCCAACATCAGTATATCCTTTCTAAGATAAGGGGCCCAAAACTGCACACAGTATTCCAAATGAGGCCTCACCAGTGCCCCATAGAGCCTCATCAACACCTCCTTACTTTTATACGTTATACCTCTCAAAATGAATGCCAACATAGCATTCGCTTTTCTTACCACTGATCCAACCTGGTGGTTAACCTTTAGGGTATCCTGCACGAGGACCACCAAGTCCCTTTGCACTTCTGTACTTTGAATTTTCTCCCCATCTAGATAATAATGTGCCCATTTATTTCTCCTTCCAAAGTGTACAACTGCACATTTCTCAGCATTGAATCTCATCTGCCATTTCTTTGCCCATGCTCCTAAACTGTCCAAGTCTCTCTGCAACCTTCCTGTTTCTTCAATACTCCCTACTCCTCCACCTGTCTCGGTGTCGTCTGCAAACTTAGCCACAAAACCATTTAATCCATAATCTAAATCATCAATATTCAGTGTAAAAAGAAGCGGCCCCAACACCAACCCTTGCGGAACACCACTGGTAACTGGCAGCCAACCAGAACGGGATCCCTTTATTCCCACCCTTTGCTTTCTGCCTATCAGCCAATACTCCACCCATTCTAATATCCTGCTTGTAATTCCATGGGCTCTCATCTTGTTAAGCAGCCTCTTGTGCGGCACCATGTCGAAGGCCTTTTGAAAATCCAAATACTCAACATCCACAGCCTCTCCCTTATCCATCCTACTTGAGATTTCCTCAAAAAACCCCAATAGGTTGGTCAGGCAGGATCTTCCCTTCATGAAACCATGCTGGCTTGGGCCTATCTTGCTTTGTACCTCTAGGTATTCCATAACCTCATCCTTGAGGATCGACTCCAATAACTTTCCAACCACCGATGTCAGACTAATAGGTCCGTAATTTCCCTTATGCTGCCTGTTACGAACCAGCAACAAAAGAAACACACCGAGTCATGTATCAGTGTTAAAAACAACTGTATTAATAACTACTTATGATAATAAGAAAAATAAAAGTAAAAATGTTAGAATGTAGAAGTAAAAATGTTAGATCTTAAACATTAACCCCAAAAACTAAACCCATAGTGTGTGTGTGGCAAAACTCCAAGTCCAGGAATAGTTATCAAAGTTCAGTTCAGCAAGCCATAAGGTGAAATGTGAGCAAAGGCTTCTTCAAAACCACCGTTGACTGAAGACAAGATGTAGAGAGAAAATAGAGAGTAATTACAAAATCCAAATATTCCACGATGGAACCCATATGACACCTCAGTGTCTACTGAGCAGTGACTACTCTACCACATCTGCCTCACCCCGAAAGGCTCTCGAGTCGTGGCCGTCCACACAAGTACCTGTTTCCTTCTACAGGTCAACAACAAAGTGAACTCCACTGCTTTGTTCTGAAGTATCTGCCACCCCGAAAGGCATCCGAGACATGGCCGTCCACACAAAAACCTGTTTCCCTTTACAGGTTAACGACAAAGTGGACTCCACTGGATTATTCCAAAAATCCACATGTGGATTGTAGTGACAGACACAGTTACTGTTTTTCATCCATTGATAGAGACTAGCAGGCTGCTTGCTCTCTCTCTCTCTCTCTCTCCTCCGACTGATTCCGACTGACTACTTCAAAAACATCATTTATCTTCTGTTGTCGTAACCACGCCAACACACACACACACACACACACACACACACACACACACACACACACACACACACACACACACACACACACACACACACACACACACACACCCCACTATGCTCTATCTTAAAGGGACATTCACCAATAGTAACCTAGTCCGTAACATGCCTCCCACCTTTCTTACACAGTGGAACTACATTTGCGACCTTCAGAACCCGAGGGTGCACTTCATCTGGTCTGGGAGACTTGTCTGTTCTCAGTCCATTTAGCTTCCCGAGCACCTTCTCTCCAGTAATCTTGACTGAACTCACTTCTATCCCCTGAGACCCCTGACTATCAGGTATATTGCTGATGTCTTCCACAGTGAAGACTGATGCAAAATACTCATTTAGTTCCTCTGCCATCTCTCTGTTATCCATTATAATCTCTCCCGCACCGTTTTCAATTGGTCCTATATCTATCTGTGGCTCTCTTTTACTCTTCATATATTTAAAAAAACTCTTAGTATCCTTTTATATATTATCTGCTAACTTCCTTTCATAATTCATCTTTTCTTTTCTAATGACCTTCTTAGGGGAGGACATTCTGAGAGGGGAGGGTGAGCAGCCAGAGGTCGTGGTCCATATAGGTACCAATGACATGGGCAGGAGCAGGGATGACGTCCTGCAAAGTGGTTTTAGGGAGCTAGGTAGAAAGTTAAAAAGCAGGGCTTCCAGGGTTGTAATCTCAGGATTACTAACTGTGCCACGTGCTAGTGAAGTGAGAAATAGATACACAGTGCAGTTCAATATGTGGCTAAGCAGCTGGTGCAGGAGGGAGGACTTCAGTTTTAGGATCATTGGGCTCTCTTCCAGGGCAGGTGGGAGCTGCACAAACAAAATGGTTTGGATCAGAACCGTGGAGGGGAACCTCGCTGGGAGGTTTGCTCATGCTACTAGGAAGAGTTTAAACTGGAGTGGCAGGGGGATGGGAACCACAGCAGCAGGGCAACAGGTGGTAGGGTTGAGGCCAAAAAAAAAGATGGTCTGACAAGTAAGACTGAAAGGAAGGACAACAAGGGACAGGCGAATAAACATGGTGTGACTGATGGGCTGAACTGTGTTTATTTCAATGCTTGGAGTATTAAGGGTAAGGAGGATGAACTTGGAGCCTGGATCAATACACGGAATTATGATGTTGTTGCCATTACAGTGACCTGGATGTGTGAGGGACAGGACTGGCAGCTCAACGTTCCTGGGTTTCATTGTTTTAAACTTGACAGAGAGGGGGTAAAAGATGTGGAGGCGTTGCACTACTGAGAAGGGAGAATGTCACAGCAGTACTCAGAGGACACACTGGAGGGCTCATCCACACAGGCAGTTTGGGTGGAGCTCAGAAATGAGGAAGGTGCAATTACACTGATGGGATGATACTTTTGGCCCCCAGTAGCCACCGAAAGGTGGAGGAACAGATATGTAGGCAGATTATGGAAAGAACAGTGTTGTCATAGTGGGGACTTTAACTTCCCCAGTGTTGATTGGAACTTCCTTAATGCAAGGGGCAAAGGTGGGGCGGAATTTCTTCAGTGCATCCAAAAGGGGTTCATGAAACAGTATGTGGAGAATCCAACTAGAGGAGAGAACATACTGGACCTGGTGTTGGGAAATGAGCCAGGCCAGGTGACAGACCTGATAGTGGGTGAACATTTTGGGAAGAGTGACAACTTTTAAGTTTTAAGGTATTTGAGTAAGGCTAAAATCAGATCTTGCAGGAAGGTACTAAATTGGGGGAGGGCAAATTACGACAGGATAAGACAAGAGCTAAGGGATGTTAATTAGGAGCAGCTGCTGTCAGACAAGTCCACACCTGACATGTGGGAGTTGTTTAAAGACCTGTTGATCAGAGATAAGGATTGGCATGTTCTGGTAAGGTCAGGGATGGGAAGGGAACTTTGGATGATCTGTGAGGTCCTGAACTTAGGAAGAAAAAGGAAGCATATGTAAGGTTTAAGAAGCTAAAATTGTACTGGGCCCTTGTGGAATATGATAGCAGGAAAGTGCTGAAGCAGGTGATTAGGAAGGCGAAGAGGGGCCATGAAATGTCCTTGGCAAGCAGGGTCAAGGAGAATCCCAAGGCATTTTATACTTAAGGAGGACAACTAAGGAGAAGGTAGGTCCACTCAAGGATAAAGAGGAAATTTGTGCTTGGAGTCAGAGCAAGTGGTGAAGGTACTAAATGAGTACTTTGTGTACTTACCAAGAAGGAATTGGAGGATAGTGAAAACAGAGTGGGGCATGCTAATGTGCTGGGACATTTTGAGATCGAGGAGGTCATGCTGAGTCTTCTGAAAAGCATTAAGGTGGATAAGTCCCTAGGGCCTGATGGTATGTATCCCAGAATATTGAAGGAAGGAAGTGAGGAGATTGCTGGGATTTTGACAAGGATACTTGTGTCCTCACTAGCAACAGGCAAGGTCCCGGAGGACTGGAGAGTAGCAAATGTTGTGCCTTTGTTCAAGAAGGGAAACATGGATAATCCAGGTAATTATAGGCAGTGAGCCTCACATCAGTGGTAGAGAAGCTATTGGAGAGGATACTGAGGGATAGGATTTGTGTGCATTTGGAAAGGCATAGCTTGCTTAGAGACAGTCAGCATGGCTTTGTGTGGGGCAGGTCATATTTTGCAATGGGAGGTTTTTGAGGTGACAATAGTGCTTGATGAGGATAAGGCAGTGAATGTTAGCTCCATGGACTTTAGCAGGGCTTTTGATAAGGTCCCTTATGGTAGGTTGATTCAGAAGATAAAGATGCATGGGATCTGGGGTGAATTGCAAGTTTGGATTCAGACCTGGCTTGTCCATAGAAGACAGAGTAGGGGTGGAAGGCTGTTATTCTGGCTGGAGGTCCATGAGCAGTGGTGTTCTGCAAGGATTGGTGCCGGGACATCCGTATATCAATGATTTGGATGAAAATGTAGATGGGTGGATCAGCAAGTTTGCGGATGACACCAAGATTGGTGGAGCTGTGGACAGTGTAAAGGACTATCAAAGAATACAGCGAGATATAGATCAGTTACAGATATGGGCAGAGAAATGGCAGATGGAGTTTAATCCAGACAAGTGTGAGGTGTTGCACTAGCATTGAGGTACAGAGGGATCTTGGAGTCCAGGTCCATTATTCACTGAAAGTGGCTATGCAAGTGGCTGAGGTGGTAAAGGTGTATGCAATGTTTGCCTTCATTGGTAGGGGTTTTGAGTATAAGAACAAGGAAGTCATGCTGCAGCTATAGAAAACTTTATTCAGACCATATTTGGGAGTATTGTGTAGTCCTGGTTACGCTATTATAGGAAGGATATGGAGATTGTGGAAAAGGTGCAGAAGAGGTTTACCAGGATGCTGCCTGGATTAGAGGGTATGAGCTACAACGACAAGTTGGACAAACTTGGGTTGTTCTCCTTAGTATCAGAGGCTGAGGGGAAACCTGACAGGTTTCTAAAATTGAGGCATAGGGTAGAAATGTCAAACACCAGAGGACATGCTTTTAAGGTGGGTGGAGGAAGAGTTTAAAGGTGATTGTGAGGGGCAAGTTTTTTTTTGTGCAGAGAATGGTAGGTGCCTGGAATGGGTTACCAGGGTAATCGTGGAATCAGGCAGTTTGGTGGAGTTTAAGAGGCCTTTAGATTGACACATGAATGTGAAAGGAATGGAGGGATATGGATGATAACAGCAGGAGGACATTTAGTATAAATTGGCATCAAGATCAGCACAACATCGTGGGCCGAATGGCCTATCTGGTGCTGTACTGTTCTATTGGAGAGGCGCAGGCAAACAGGAACTAGACCAACTATGGGACATCACACACAGCCAACTCAATGGATTAAAAATGAAACTGAAGGTACAACATCAAGTTTTATTGCTCAAACTTTACAAAAGTTGCATTAATTACACTACACAGCATACAGAACCCTTCAACCTATGTTATTTCATGCACTTCTTCCAAAATGCCAGTGCAAATTGCTTTACTCTGTTTGTTTACAACAAAACACCATGGACTGGAAACACAGTAGCAGCAAGTTAAGACGAGGCATCCAAAAGCAAGCCTTCGAGGTATCCACTAACTAAATGCAGAGTATGTCATTATATGCTGCTTGCAATGGTCACTGAAAATTCAAAACTGCACTTGAAACCACCGTCTAACATCTACTACAGGTCAGTATGAAAAGTAGGATTTTTATTCACTAAAGGTGTATTCTGATGCTGTGCAACACTGTTCAAGTCTCCTGTAGAGTGAGGGCTCACAGCTCTGTGTACTCCAGATGTGCTTTCTGTATAACCACCTGCACCAGCTCATTTCAACACAGGGACTGGGCTCCACTTATTTTCCTGATTGCTGGGCCTGTCTTCGCAGCAGGACATAAATTTTCTCCTTGATCCAGTCCTTGTTGTAGGGTTGGTATGTCTGAGTATCTGCTCGATAACTACAGGATAGGGATGATGCAGGGAGAATTGAAAAGAAAGAACAAGATAGATTTCGTCAATGATGCTTTCTGTCAAATGACTGAAGTTTCAAGTTGTACATGAAAGACATCTGGGTCCATTGTCCGTGTTCAATAGCCCTGAATAAAACAATTGCATCATGGATTGGCATCATGGTCTGCGCAGACATGGTGGGCTGAAGGGCTTGTTCCTGTGCTGTACTACAAGACCATAAGATACAGAAGCAGAATCAGGCCATCCAGCCCATCGAGTCTGCTCCACCATTCAATCATGGCTGATTTTTTTTTAAAAACCCCATTCTACCAACTTCTTCCCTTAACCCCCTTACCAATCAAGAACCCATCAATCTCTGCCTTAAATACACCCAATGACTTGGCCTCCACTGCCCTCTGTGACAATGAATTCCACAGATTCACCACCTTCTGGCTGAAGAAATTCCTCCTCATCTCAGCATTAAAGGGGCATCCCTTTATTCTGAGGCTGTGCCCTCAGATCCTAGACTCTAATATAACAGGAAACATCCTCTCCTTGTCCACTCTATCCAGGCCTTTCAGTATCTGGTAGGTTTCAATGAGCTCCCCCCTCATTCTTCTGAACTCCATCAAGCACAGGCCCAGAGACTCTTCTATCTATGCTGGGATGTGGTAAGGTCCATATCTAACTAGAAAACACTGGGGTGACCACACTTAGGACCTCAGTTTATTGTTCCACCCCACAACCTAGAGGAAGGAAGATTCAATTAGAGAGAAGCTGCCCAAGTTTCAGCTGACCTCTGGCAAGTACATAAAATTTGGGAGGAACAGGTAACTTCAGAGCCCTGGCTTCCAAGACTCCATCAAAAGGATTTTCCTCATCTCAAATCTGAGCCTGTTAAGAGGTTGACATGATTAGTCAACAACTGTTATCGTGATCACAAAAGATGGCCGAAGGTGAACAAAATTGGCCTTAGTCTGTGACCTTCTGGGAATTATGATTATAGATTCATAGTTATAGATCATGGAAACAGGCCCTTCAGTCCAACTTGTCCACGCTGATGAAGGTGTCCTTCTGAGCTAGTCCTATTTGTCTTCATTTGGTCCATATCCCTCTAAACTTTTTCTATACGTGTATCTATCTAAATATCATTTAAATGTTGTAATTGTACCCACCTCTACGGCTGCCTCTTGGCAGCTTATTCCATGTACTCACCACCCTGTGTGGTAAATCTTGCCCCTCAGATCCCACCTAATCTTAGACTCTGCTATTTTGGAAAGAGACTGTGACCATCTACCTTATCTTTGCCCCTCATGATTTTACATACATCTACAAGGTCATCCCTCAACCTTCTATGCTTCAAGGAGAAAAGCCCCAGTCTATCCAGTTTCTCCTTATAACTCAAGCCCTCCAGTCCCAGTAACATGCTTGTGAATCTTTTCTGCACCCTTTCCAGCTTCAATAAACCAAAGGACATCATTAAATGGTGACTGTGTGATTGTAATGTAAATGAAGATCATGGAAATATGTTAAAACAATGGGGTTATTTGTACTGGGTGATTTTAACTTCCCCAATATCAACAGGGACTCCCTTCGTGCCAGGGCTTATATGGGGCAGAATTTATTCAGTGCATCTCTTGAAACAATATGTTGATTGTTCTGACAGGTCAGTTTTGTTCCTTTGCTAAGAATGTCAGTGGAATGTTATAAGCAGGGGTCAGCCCAGTAACAAAGCCAGCACGCACTGCCCATGCCTGGTTACTCCTAGGTGGTGGTAGTTGACTTGAAGTTTGAGTAGCTTGGTACAATGACCAACAGGCATCCTAGACAACTTTACAGAATAGTTAAGAGTCAACTACATTGGTCAAAGACTGGATTCATGTGCACACCAGGACTGGTAAGGTGGCAGCTGAAAACATAGCAACTTTCTCCAAATACTTTGAATTTGAAACTTGCATTTGAACAGTTATCTCCTGCATACATGCACATTCACTAAGTCCTTCAAACCAGCAGAGGGAATCATATCTACAAGTCTTCAAGTGAGGTCTGTTAAGTTATTGTAGTCAGATATAAAATTCTTTCATACAGCAGGCAGGAAGATTAGAAAGAATATTTCACCAAAATGATTTAAAAGAAAAACTCTGCAGAAGGAACATTAGGAAAAATCTGCTGGCGGAAGCCAAGAGAGAGAGACTTAGGCAATTTTTCACTGACTACAGCCAGCCAGCAAGGGGTGGGAGTGGCAGGCATGGAACAGGAAACAACAGCCAAGCAATTGTTTACAGGAAACCAGCCAATTCAAGAAACACATGCAACAAATTATTTAATAGACATATTTATATAGCAACTTTCACAACATCTGGACACAGTTTGTAAGGTCTCACAGACAGCTATTTGAAAATGGTAAGTAAAAAAACCTATGGTACTTTTTGATGGCGAAATGTTCATCAGGACACTAAATAATGCTCTTCCTTTTTTCTGAATGTTGCAATAGGATCTGTTTGGTACAAGTAAGTGAATGTAGGCTGTGGTTTGATATCTCATCCCACAGATAACACACTTTTGTTTAATTTGTTTTTCTTGTGAATGCTGCTTATATGATGCTATGTGTCTGTGCTGCTGCTGCAAGTTTTTCCATTGCGCCTGTGCATCATGTATTGTGCATATGACAATAAACTCAACTTTGAGTAGCAGCACTGGGAACCTTGTCCTTGATTTGCAGCTCAAATTGCTGGAGTGAAGGTTGAGCTCACAATCAGACCCAGGCAAGGATGCTACCAAGCTATTTAAGTTAATGAATGCAGCAATTCAATATACACAGGGGCCCTTGCCCTAGCCTTGTGACTCATTTTTTAAGCACATTATTCTCATTATAAAGACTGGCATTTATTCCCCATCTTTTGTTGCCCTCGAGGTGGTGGACTGGCTGGAGATCCTGTTCTCCCAGATTCATTACAATGAAAGTAGGCAAAGTAGCAATCAAAGTGCCTATCCAGAGAACCTATAGTAAAAACCTATAGTACCTGACTGCAAGAGTGTGGTGATAACTTATCATGGATGATAAGATCTCTCTGCATACCCTGCACCTTTCTACCTCATTGGCTATAGCTGGTTGGTATGCTGAATTGTAGAAGTTGTAGGGAGATGGTTGCTATAACAACCGTTGGCAGATCTGGCTTTTGGTGATGGGGAGGGCAAAATTAGGATGAGCAAATGGGGGTTATTTTGTGAGGGAGACTAGCAGCAGCCGTGCATTTGCTAGCCCTTGTGTTTGAGCAATCGCACCTTGCTTTTATTTATCACAGACATGCATCTTGGGGAGCTCCCAGCAGCCCTGGTCAGACTCAGGATCCTGCTATCAGCAGATGATTGGGAATCAATTACACTTCCGCAGACCCTTACAAAAAGCTTCAATCACAACTGATTTGCAGTTTGGAAGTAGCCACCAGCTTCTCCTCTCTTATTGAGTCAATTCAGTTGTCTTACTGGGGAAAATTGCCAAGTGTAAATTCATTGGATTAAAGCCAATCAGGATTAGACTGAAGTCAGCTGTAGGTTCCCATAACAAAATTGGGAAAATATACACTTTGAATTTCCAACTGTGCTCCAAATCCAGTTGGGCTTCAGGGAGAAAAGTAAAAACTGGTCTCAGTCATCCAAAGAAATGGGCCACCTTCTGGTAAATAACCAATTCCATGGATGTGCCTCAGCAACAGTATGCAGAACTCCAGAACAGAGCAGCACAGAGATAGATCATTCTGCTCAACTGGTCTATGTCAATGTTAATGATCCACACATGGATTTAACCCTTCCCTTCTCCTTTATAAGTGGATCATGTGGTAGGTGAGCTTCCCCTTAAATGCATCTATGGAATCTCAAATAACTACTTAATATCAAAGCAAGTTCCAGAGTTTAACCACCCCTCCAGTAACACACTGGATTCCCCATTGGGTTTATTAGCAAGCATCTTGTATTGACCTTTCATAGTTTGGGTTTCCCCATGTGCAGAGCCATGGGCAGTGAGATGTCACTGTGCAATACAGCCCCAGTCAAAATGGTTTGACAGGTAAAGAGTTAAACTCACAATCTTTTTTTAAAAAAGACCAATTCACTCAATCAAATCACAATAAGGAGGCAACTTTGAGTAGATTTTGGATCAGATTGCAACATTATGACCAGAGTAACTTATCTGCACAGAGTGACTTTTTCTAAACACCTAAAGCCAAATCTGCTTGGTAAATTCCAAAGTACGGTGTGAGTGAAGGAACGTTTAGCTCAGCATTCATATCTCTAGTAGATGGTAAAACAGTCTTTTACTTAATTATTTAGAATTGGATCAACAGCAGGGTTTTTAAGAGAACAGATTTCAAACAAAAGATCATAGAAAATTTACAACATAGTCTATTTGCCCATTGTGTCCTGTGCCAGTCAAAAAAAGACAACACAGGGTTGGTAGTTCTGCAGGTCACAGCTCTTCAAGTGCATGTCCAAGTACTGCTTGATGAGGTTTCTGTTCGTGTCACTGTACAAGTCACTAGTGAGACCACACTTGTTGGAGTATTGAGTGCAGTTCTGGCTGCCCAGCTATAGAAAGGATGCCATTAAGCTGGGAAGGGTGCAGAAAAGATGCACAAGGATGTTAATGGGATTGGAGGAGGAGTTGTAAGGATAGGCTGGGACCGTTTTCCCTGGAGCAAAAGAGGCCTCCTCTAGCCCCATATCCTCTGAAGCATTCGCAACTATGTTCAGGCAGTAGTGTGATCTGTCCCAGCTTCAGAGTTTTTTTTTAATCACCACAGCTAATTTGATTATAACAATCTCTAGCCAATTTGATCCACTCAACATGATAATTGAGAAACAGCAGAGAGCACTGGATACAGCAAAGGCTGTGGGATGAGACTACATCCCAGTTGTAGTACTGAAGACCTGTGCTCCAGAACTCGCTGTGCCTCTAGCCAAGCTGTTCCACTAGTTACAACACTGGCATCGACCCAAACAGCTTCAGACCTCATCACAGTTGGGTCCAACATGGATCAAAGAGCTGAAGTCCACAGGCAAGGTGAAAGTTACTGCCTTTGACATTAAGAGAGTATTTGACCAACTGAGGCATCAAATTGTGCTAGTAAAACTTGAAATTAATAGACAAAAGGAAAACACTCCAGTGGATGGAGTCATACTGTGCCAAAGGAAGATGGTTGTGGCTCTTTGAGGACAGTTATCCCAGCCCCAGGACATCATTGCAGGAATTCCACAGGGCAGTATCCTGGGCCCAACCATCTTCAGCTGCTTTGTCAATAACCTTGTTTCCATCATAAAGTCAGAAGTGGGGATGTCTGTTGATGATCGCATAATGATATTACCTTTGCTGAGTTCCCACCACTCATGTTCTGGGGATCACCATTGTACAGAAACTCAACGAGACCAGCCATTTAGGGATGGGTCAGAGGCTGGGTACCCTCCTGACACCCCAAAGCCTTTCCACGATTGACAAGGCACAAGTCAGGAGCATGATGGATAACGTGCAGCTCCAATAACTCTAGAAGCTTGATACTCTCCAGGACAAAGCAGCCTGCTTGATGAGCATCTCTTCCACCACCTTAAGCACTGCTGGTGCATAGTGGCTGCAGTGTGCAGCATCCATAAGATGCACTGCAGTTGTTCACCCAGGCTACTCTGAAAGCACCTCCCAAATCTGCAACTTCTACCACAAAGGATAAGGCCAGTGAATGCATGGGAATACCACCACCACACGCACACACCACCCTGACCTAACAATATCTTGTGGTTCAGCATCATCATCCAAATCCTAGAACTCCCTCTTCAACAGCATTTACGTAAGCACCTTCACCAGAAGGACAGCAGCAGTTCAAGAAGGCAGCTCACCACCACAGTCTCAAGGGCAATTAAGGATGGGCAGTAACAGATGGCCTTGCCAGCGAATGCCCAGGTTCTGTAAAATTAGTAAATTAAAGAACACTGTTGCACTGTAATAGTTATGGCAGTACAGTAACCAGCAATGCAGGTGCCATTGTCACATTATAAGAAAATGGCTGAGAGTTTGTGGGAAGGATCTTTATGAGTTAGTTTTGAGCCCAAATCTTTGAAGACTGTTTGAATATTGTGCTTGGGGAATTCTAAATATTAAAATAAGATCTAGGAGTTCTTCTACATGATGAGGCGTTTGTACAAGATAAATGTTACCGCCAGGACCTCTATGGATGTTGGTGGTTTCAGTGAATGAGGTAAGAACTTTGAAAGAAGATACAACTGTGCGATAAGACTTCATTTACTACAATTTTAATTGCAGATGAAAATGGGTGACCATGCGTTTTGGAAAGCAATTCAATCAAGACTCGATAAATTCAAATTATTTACCTCTAACTCTGAGGCTAGTAATTCTAGGTTTGGCGTGGGGAGACGCAGGGATGTTTGTCACCTGGTGGGCTGAGACGCTCAGTGGGGACACAGGAACACTGCAGGAGCTAGAATCTGGAGCAACACACAATCTGCTGAAGGCACTCAGCAGGCCAAGCAGCATCTGCGGGGAGTTGGTGGGTGGGGAGGAATTGTCAAGGTTGTGGGCCCAGGCTCTTCCTCCCTTCCAAGGAGTTCTCCCCCTCCTCTTGCACATCCACCACCAAGGGCCCTGCTTCATTTATAGTTGAAGCAGGGCCCCAAATAACAAGTTAAGAGACCTGGTTAGGCAACTACTGCAGACTGCCCAGTGAAGAGAGTGAATCTCATCTTCAAATGCCTACAGAATTCTCCACTGGCTGTGTATTTGGCACAGCCCTCACTGCATCTTTGCTGGGCATGAAACTTAAGGCTCCTTTTCACATCTGGAGAGGATAACCATCCAACTATCTATCCATACAGATGATTCTCCCCTGGAATACAGGTGCAGGTTAGACTGAAGTTGGAAGGAGTCCTTGGGAAGGTGTCATTAGCTTCCTGTGGTTGACTGTTGGCTGGACATTGAGGGAGCAGTAGCCCTATTTTGTTCATGAAGAGCTCAGGGTCATTAATGGATGGACCAAGCATCACAATCAGCCCATTAAGCTGTGTCCTTTTGGAAGCCACCTATGTTGCAAATGAGCATGCACATTCTGTATAGGTGGTGTTGTAGACAGTGAAGATGATCATCAGGAATTAGGGGGATTTTAATCAGCTGGGTAAGTGGACCGAGGAATGGCAAATGGAATTTAATTTGGACAAGTGTGAGGTGTTTGTGAGCCCCTATTGACCTTGAGAAGGTTGCAGTGACCACAATCTTGAACCACTGCAGTTCTTCTGGTAAAGGTGCTGGGTAGGGAATTCCAGGATTTAGACCCAGCAGCAGTGAAGGAATGGCAATACATTTCCCAGTCAGGATGGGGCGCACCTTGGAGGGGAACCTGCAGGTGATGGTGCTCCCAGGCATCTACCAACAATAAGGACCAGGGAAGTAGAAGTGGCAGGTTTGGGAGATGCTGTCAGAGTAAATTGGATGAGTAACTGCAGTGGAGTTTGTTGATCATGCACACTGAAGCCATGGTGCACTGTTGGTGGAAGGAATGACTATTTTAGGGTGCTGGATAGGGTTCCAATCAAGTGGGCTGCTTTGTCCTGGAAGGTAGAGCTTCTTGAGAAAATTTGGACCTGCGCTCAACCAGGCAAGTGGAAAGTATTTTGTTATGCTCCTAATTTATGCCTTGTGGAGAGACACGGTCTCAGGAGTGGAGTCACTCATCATAACATACCGATCCCTGACCTGTAAATACCACCAACCTAAAGATGCCATGGAATATCAGGGTTAAGGGGTTAGACTCTCTTATTGCAGACGGTCATTGCTTGTTACCTATTAGTGCAAAATGTTACTTGCCACTTATCAGCCTATGCCTAAATGTTTTCTTCCTCTTTGCAAACACAGGCCATTACATGGGCTGAGGTATTGTGAATGGAACTGAACATTATGTAGTCATCAGTGAACATCCCCATTTGTCAGCTTATGATTGAAGGAAGGACATTGAGGAATCAGCTGAAGATGGTTGGACCTGTCTTGAGGAACTCTTGCAGAGATGTCTTGGGATAACTGCCTTCCAATGAACATTTTGTGTAAGGAACATCTCCATGCTTTCCCTTTGATGCCCACTGACTAGTTTTACCAGGGCTCCTTGATGCCACAATTAGACAAATGCTGCACTAATGACAAAGGCGGTCAACTCTCACTTTACCTTTGGAATTCAACACTATGGTCAGTGTGCGGACGAAGGTTTCGATGAGGTCTGGAGTAGAGTGGTCCTGGCAAAACCCATCCTGAGCAGGTTACTTGAGTATGTGCTGCCTGATAACACTGTTGATAATACTTTCCATCACTTTCTGATGCCTGCTGGTAGATTGATTGGGTGGTAATTAGCCAGACTGGATCTGCTGTGCTTTTCATGAACAGGATATGCCTGAGCAATTTTCCACATTGTTGGGCAGATACCAGTAACTGGAACAGCTAGGCTAGAGGCATGGCTAGTTATGGAGCACAGGTCTTCTGTACTACATCCAGTGTTGACCAGTCCTACTGTGTTAGCTATATCTCGTGCCCTCAGCTCTTTTGAGATAACCCACAGAGTGAATCAAATTGGCTGAAGACAGGCTTCTATGATGAGGAGGATCTCATGAGGTTGAGGCGAATCATCCACTCAGTACTTCTGGCTGAACATGGTTGCAAATGCTTTAGCCTTATCTTAAATTCCCACATTGAGCACCACCATCGCTGAGGATGGGCTTGTTCTAAAAGCCTTCCTCAACCGTTAAGCTGTTTAAATGTCACAGACTGCAGACCTTTGGTCTGATCATGTTGGTGGAGAATCAGTTAGCCCTCTGCAAATTGCATGTTGTTTTATGTAGCAGGAAGGCAAAATAGTGAACATGAACATGAGACACAAGAAATTGTAGATGCCGGAGCACATTGCTCATGAAAACGCTTGGCTGAAAACTCTTCCTGTATCAGGTGGGACACCTGGAGTCTCCTTTCCTTGAGATCTTCTTGCACGCCTTTGATGCTTGCCCACTATTTTGACATCCCAAAGATGTTTAGGGCCAGTCACTGAAGCACACACACATGAATTTTGTGAGGTCGTGCTGAGACTGTGTAGTGGCAGAAGTGACAAGGTGGAGCTAAAGGAGGAGTTGTGTGCTTTCTGCAGGCTACTGCTCAAACACTATGAGTGTAGTGGCCATGTCCATGGAGTGTAGATTCACACAGCCTTTGGCCCATCCACTTACTCCAATTCTATACTAATTCTATTTTCTCATTCTCCCCATGTTCTCATCATCTCCCCCAGATTATTCCACTCACCCACACACTAGGGGCAATATACAGCAGCCAATTAATCCAGAGGACACCAGGTTACCTGGGGGAAACCCATGCAGTCACAGGGACAACATGAAACATCTGTGTGGAACATCCACACAGACAGCACCCAAGGTCAGGGCTGAAGCCGGGTGTCTGGAGCAGTGAGGTAGCAGCTCTACCAGCTGCGCCACTATGCCAACCATTTACAGAGAAAAAGTTGCATATGTGATCCTACCAGGAGTGAATAATGACAGTCACAAAAAAAAATTTATCAGGCAGTGCAACATGCCTCTCACATGGGCTTTAATGCACTGGGAAGGGAATCTGTCACGTCGTGAAGGAGAATCAGCATCTGTCGTGTCTGTAGATCCACAACAGATGCTGTTACAATGTCACAGCACAAACATGGGGCACAATGGCAGCTCTGGATCCCATATTCAGAACAGCCTTCATCCTATCAGGATACAGCGTGGCTGCCACTGTAAACTAACAAATTAAACTGGATCCTATTGCATTGAAGAAAACAGTATGAATAGGTCCAATATCACTTCCACAGGCAGAGCATGCTCACCACCTGGTGACAGCTTATGGAACTGCTAAACATACCACACTCGGTACAGATTTGTGCTTCTGCGAGTCAAGAGCTGGACAGATCAGCATAGTGCCACTCCACGTGTAGAAGCAACAGCTTACAATATAGCACTATTATTGATAGTTAATTTCAGCAACAAACTTAAGTGGATTATACTCACACAAGGCAACTGAGGTCAGCCAAATCATCGATGAAATCAAAGAGCTGACTTATATCATATGTGATGGATGGACTGTTTGGGTTCATTCGCTTCAAATGCTCTTCATACATTTTACAAACACCTAATAAGTGGTGTTGGGGGGCAGGGGGGAGAAAAGAGAAAAGATTTAACTTTTGTGACTGCAACATTTCATACTGAAATCCCACTCTACAGCAATATGCCTCAACTTGGAGTCCAAGACGCTGTAGATCTGCCTCAAGTCTGTCAGCACCTGCAGAGGAAAGGCTTCAGGTATTGGTCCTGAACACTTAAAGAATAAATCTGTTTGCAGTCAGCATATCCAGTTAAATAAAACAACATTACTGGCACCATTGTCAAATTACTTTGTACAATCTCAAAGCACAAATTACCCACCAAACAAAATCAGAGATTACATCAGATTATTACATGGTTATGGGACAGGCTGCATCCAAGGCAAGAAATTGTTTCTATATAAAAGGGGAATAACTACTCAATATTCTCTAGCTGCTAATTAAAACCAGCAAGATTTAAGAGTCAACAGCTCCACTGGCTCAGTAATTTGTGACTAACTGCTCCTGGAGTTTTGAGTGCTGGAAACTAAAAGGAATAGGTTTATGGCATTCAAATTAAAGCCACTATTCCAGGCCACACCAGTCAGTATTATCTGTATCCTGAAGTTGGAGCCATCCTCTGAACTCGCAGCCCTGTAGGATAGGAACATCACCAGTCTCCCTTTGTATTTGCTTACACATTGCTAAATCTTTCCTGCCCTGATGAAAGACCTTTTGTTGTGCTAAGCCTTTTCAGTACTGCCAGCTCATGGTCCTCCTCATCCCACTTTTTTTTTTCTGGCTTCTGCCCTCTTTCTTTCCAGTCCTGATGAAGGGTCTCAGCCCGAAATGTCAACTGTTCATTTCCCTCCCTAGATGCTGCCTGACCTGCTGAATTTCTCCAGCATTTTGTGTGTGTTGTATCAAATGTTGGGTGTTGTAGGTAATGCAGCCGTCTCATAGCTCATGACCCGGGTTCAATCCTGACTTCCAGCATTGTTTGTGTGGAATTTTTACATTCTCCCTGTGATCACATGGTGTACCCATTTCCTCCCACATGCCAAAGACCTAGTTGGTTAATTGTCTACTGTAAATTGCCCCTCCTGTAGGTGGATGACAGGCGAATTGGGGGTGGGAAAAGTTGGAGGAAAATAGGATGCAGGGAAATAAGTGGGGGAATTGGACTAATGAGAATGCTCAGAGCTGGTATAGACTCGATGGGTTTCTTCTGTGTCATAAGGAAATATCAGAAAGGTTAATGACCTTTGGACCTCCACTGTTACTAGCCTTTCAACACTGAGAAGGTTAGACAGACTACTTGTAAAGTCCAAAGTGAATTTCACACACTTAGAGTGAAATCTATTTCACATAGTTATACCCATTTATTTTATCTCATAACATTTCTTTATGGTGGTGGAGTGGTAGTTAAGTTATCAGACCAGTAATCCAGAGATGTGGACTAACAATCCAGACACCAGAGTTCAAATTCAACCACAGGGATGGAACTTAAATTCAGTTAGAAACTCAGAAACAAGCTACTATTCATGGCAATAATGTCCACAACCATACTGGATTGTTACATGAACTAATCTGGCTCACTAATATTTCTCAGGGAAGGAAACTTGCCATTCTTACCCAGTCTGGCCTATATATAACTCCAGACCCACCCCACGTAGTTGATTCTTAAATACCTTCCAAAGTGGCCCAGTAAGCCACTCAGTCGTATCTTTGCTACTACAGTGAAAGAGAAAAAATATGATATTGGCATTCCACATTGAATTCCAACATGATAAAGTTGCAATGTCTACTGGGCTGGGAGCAAAGTCCTCCTCATAAACAAGCGCCTCCTTCAACTGCATTCGGTGCTCTCAATGTGGCCTCCTCTACATTGGCAAGACCAAGCTATCATTTTGCAGAATATCTGCGATCCAGCTGCAACGGCCACCCTCATTGCCATTTCAACTCCCTTTCCCATTACCTCACCAACCAGTCCATCCTCAGCCTTCTCTACTGCCACAGTGAGGCCAAAAGCAAACCAAAAGAACAACACCTCACATTCCTCCTGGGTAGTCTACAACCCAATGGTAGGAACATTGAATTTCCCATTTTCAGTTAATCCACACTCCCTCTGTTCTTTTTCCTTCTGATTGGTAGTGTAGCGGTTAGGCTAACGCTATTACAGCGCGAGCGACCCGGGTTCAATTCCTGCCGCTGTCTGTAAGGAGTCTGTATGTTCTCCCTGTGTCTGCGTGGGTTTCCTCCGGGTGCTCTGGTTTCCGCCCACATTCCAAAGACGTACGGGTTAGGAACTACGGGCATGCTATGTTGGTGGCGGAAGAGTGATGACACTCGCGGGCTGCCCCTAGCACATTCTCAGTAACGCAAAAAGACTCATTTCACTGTGTGTTTTGATGTACACGTGACTAATAAACATCTCATCTTCTCTCAATCCACTTTTTCTAGCATCTCCCCCATCACTCATGTTCACTCCCCCTCCCCCCCCAATCTGGTTCCATCTGCTATCATCCACACCTCTTTTTATCCACTGGGTCTTCTATTCACCCCCCAGTTTCCATCTGCCCATCGTCCCTCCCTTGTTCCACTTAATCACCCTCCTTACTTATCAGATTCCAGCATCTGCAGCATGCGTCTCCACATCACTTTCCACCCTTGCCCCACTTGGCTCCATCTGCCCACTTTTTTCCTCCCTTATCTGCCTCTACCTACCGCCCTCTGACCACTATCTCCTGACTCCTCCCCATCCCTCCCCCATATGGCTCCATCTGCCCATCATTCCCCTCCCCTGCCTCCACCCATCACCTGCCAGCCCCTGCCTCTCTATACTGGTCACCTCCACTCTGTACGCTCAGTCCTGATGCAGGGTCTCGACTCAAAACATCAACCATCCCTTTGCCTTCACAGATTTTAAAAACCATTAAGATGAAGTTAATAAATACTGGCTGGGGAACTCTCCTGTTCCACCGAAAGTGCGGTGGGATTTTTTTTTTAAAGTGTACATCTAAGAGATTCAACTGGGCAGGAGTGGCAAAGACATAGCAAGAGATGCTAGCCAAATGCTAAGCAAGCTGCAGTTTCTTCTTCAGTCTCAGCTGTGGTTCACAGGGAACATTCGTGGTCTCAGAGTATTGAGGTTTCGGATTCCAGTTCCAATGCAGGGTGTTGGCTGATGACAGAAGCACACAGATAGCCTCTGTGATGTTGCAGCACTATCTTCTGAATATGACATTAGAAGATAATGATGGCACTATTCCAAGGAGTGTATTTCCTCCTCATGACCAGCTACTGTTATTAGAACGTTGTTTCTGAATCAGGTCATTAGAACATAGAACAGCACAGGAACAGCTCCTTTGGCCCACCATGTCTGTGCTGACCACGATGCCAAATTAAACTAATCCCATCTGCCTGCATATGGTCTATATTCCTCCATTCCCTGCCTGTTCATATACCTGTCGAAATGCCTCTTAAATGCCACCATCATGGCTGCTTCCACCACCAGCCTGGCAGCATGTTCCAGACACTTACCACTCTGTAAACAAACAAAAACTTGCCCCTCTCACCTTGAACTGATGCCCTCTAGTATTTGACATTTCCACCCATTATCTCACTATCTCACCAATAGCCTGCCCTAGTCCAACCACGAAGACGTCAAGGCCAAGAAAGCACACTAGCGCCTCTACCCCCTTAGGAGGCCAAGGTACTTCAGCATGTCCCCATTGATCCTCACCAACTTTTATAGATGCACCACAGAAAGCATCCTATTCGGATGCATCACAACTTGGTATGGCAATTGTTCTGCTCAAGCCCACAAGAAGCTTCAGAGAGTTGTGGACACAACTCAGCACATCATGGAAACCAGCCTCCCCTCATGGACTCCGTCTACACTTCTCACTGCCTCCGTAAAGCAGACAACATAATCAAAGACCCCACCCACCCCAGACATTCTCTCTTCTTCCCCCCTCCCATCAGACAGAAGATACAAAAGCCTGAAAACACATACCACCAGGCTCAAGGACAGATTCTATCCCACTGTTGTAAGACTATTGAACCGACCTTTTGTACGAAAAAATGGACTGTTGACCTCACAATCTACCTCGTCACGGCCTTGCACCTTATTGTCTACCGGGACTGCACTTTCTGTCACCATAACACTATATTCTGCATTCTGTTATTGCTTTTCCCTTATACTACCTCAATGTTCTGATGGATGTGAAATGATCTGTATGGATGGCATGCAAAAAAAGTTTTTTTTTCCACTGTACCTCAGTACATGTAACAATAATAAACCAATTACTTTGGGTGGGACCTTGGTGGTGCATAAATTGGCTGTTGCATTTCATACAACCGTGACCACACTTCAATATAGGTACTTGATTGGGTTGCAGAGAGATCACAAAATGCAGAAACAGAAATGTAGGTTCACTTAAGCAAGGCTGTCAAAACAGTGGAGGAGAACTCACCTTCCATACATTCATTTACTGACTCATAATCAGCATATGTTCTCCCTTCAGGCCTCTTGGTGGGCTGAACTAGCAAAATCGTGTGAGACTGAGAAGACAAAACAAAAAGAATCATGTTAAATGCTCTGCAGTTTAATCCTCTTCTTGTTCCCTCACTCTTCTTCCACCTGAGAAGCAAAAAAATTAAAATTTGCAATGCAAATTAAAATTAGACGGAGAATTTTATTGATTTTTAAACAGTGTTATTATAACGTGGAATGTACTGCTTGAAAAGTTGTTGGAATCAGATTTAAGGACGATATTCAAAGTGCATCAAAGAGTATTGGACAGATACTTCATAAGGAGATATTTTAAAGCATTAGGGGGCAAAGAGTCTGCACAAGCACAATGAGATGAACTAACAGCCTTGCTGCAACACTCTAAACCCACTTCAAAGACTGTCAAGTTACAACTGCAAAATTTGTTGGTTACTAATTAAAAATTTTAAAAATATTATTACATATGTAAAAATGCTCACTTTTAACAAAAACACTGGTGGATTTGCTATTTCCCTACTTACATTTGAAACAACTAGGTTTCCTCTAAACACCATTAATATGTGTTACTTTACATCAGCTCAAGCATCTGCAATATTCTTCATTGCATCGTAGATAGAACCATAGAAAACTACAGTACAGAAAACAGGCCATTTGGCCCTTCTAGTCTGTGCCAAAACATTATTCTGCTCGTCCCATTTACCTGCCCCCAGCCCATACCCCTCCAGACCTCTCTCGTCCATGTATCTATCCAATTTACTCTTAACATTTAAGAGCAAGCCCGCATTTACCACATCAGATGGCAGCCCATTCCACACTCCCACCACTCTTTGAATGAAGAAGTTCCCTCTAATGTTCCCCCTAAACCTTTCCCCTTTCACCCTAAAGCCATGTCCCAAAATTACCTTGGAAGTATTGCTTTCTGCTGCATCAGTTATTTTAATAGCTTGAGATAATGTCTTACAGAGATAAAATACTTTAAAAGATGTAATTACACCTTGATCCATTGGCTGGAGGACAGCAGTTGTGTTCGGTGGCAAGTACACAACCTTCAAATTTGGATGAAAATCATCCAAAAATGTGGATACCCTGGGGCATTATTGAGAACAAATGAAAATTTGAATGGCAAGATCTTGGTAGCACCATATCTCCCCACCACTTTTACTGCATTTACATTATAGCAAAGGGGTGGAGACAAGCTCATCCCCAACAGCAATGCCACAGTACCTCATGACAGCAGCTCCAGGCTAAAGAATGCCTGGCATTCCATGTCACCACTGAATGTTGATATCAACTCCGTTTCCCCACCCAATACATGCACAGGCTGTGCCTGGGTTACAGATGCCTGACTTATACACCTGTACATGAGAGTGAGCTCCCATAAATTCAAAAGTCCGACAAATGTACACACGCTCATTCCTATGAATGGCAGAACGAGTTTCCTTCAGGTACTGGGCAAATGAGAATGCCTGATGGCCAGACAGCTCGAGCCTCCCTATTAGGAAAGTATGCCTGAACGCACATATTACAAGGGCAGAGGAGACTGCTCCAGGAATATAAACCAGAGAAAATGACACTATTCAACACACAAAATTCTGGAGGAACTCAGCAGGTCAGGCAGCATCTACGGAGGGAAATAAACAGTCGACGTCTCAGGCCGAGATCCTTTGTCAGGACTGAAAAGGAAGAGGGCAGAAGCCAGAATAAAAAGGTGGGGGGAGGAGCACAAGCTGGCAGGTAAGAAGTGAGTCCAGGTGAGGGGGGGAGGGGAGATGAAAGGGAATGATGTGAGAAGCTGGGAGGTGACAGGTGGAAGAGGCAAAGGGCTGAAGGAGGAATCCAATAGGAGAGGATAGTAGGCCATGGAATAAAGGGAAGGAGGTGGGGAACCAGAGGGAGGTGATGGGCAGGTCGTGAGGGCAGGGGAGGGGAAAGAGAAAGCTTTATTCTATGGTCTACTGCCCTCTCCTACCAGATTTACCTAGCTGATCAAGATCCCCCTGTAATTTTTCATAACCTTTTACATTGTCTACAACACCACCTATTTTAGGTATCATCTGCAAAGCTACTTACCATGCCTTGTATATTCACATCAAATAGCTTATGTAAATTACAAAAAAAGGTCTCAGTACTAACCCGTGGCACACCACTGGACACAGGCCTCTAGTCTGAGGAAAGAAACCCTTGACCGTCACCCTCTGCTTCCTACCACTGAGCCAATTGTGAATCCAATCTGCTGTCTCCCCCTGGATCCCATGCAATTTAACCTTTCAAACTAGTCTGCCATGAGGAACCTTTTCAAAGGCCTTGGTAAAGTCCACTGCCCTACCCTCATCTACCCTCTTGGTTACCTCCTCAAAGAACTCCAAGAGATTTGTCAGACACAACTTCCCACAAACAAAGCTGTGCTGACTGTCCCAGTGATATTAGACTCACCAGCCTGTGGTTTCCTGGCTTGTTCTTGCCACACTTTTTAAACAATGGTACCACTTTAGCAACTCTCCAGTCCTCTGGAACCTCAGCTATGGCCAGAGATGAAGCAAAAATCTCTGCAAAGGCCTCCGCAATTTCTTCGCCAGCTTCCCACCAAGGTCCAAGAATACACCAGGTCAGGCCTTAATGCACTTCAAGGCCTCCAGTACCTCCAGTACCTCCCCCTGCTAATTCATATGTGGTCCAAGACATCACCACTCATTTCCCCTATTTGCTTTGCTTCCATCGTTTTCTCCACAGTAAAAACTGAAGAGAAATATTCATTAAAAATCTCTCCCATTTCCTTTGGTTCCACACACCATGGTGATCTTTAAGGGGACCTATTCTCTCCCTAGTGATGCTTTTACTATTAATATATCTATAGAATCTCTTGAGATTTTGCCTCTTCTTGCCTGCCAGATCCCTCTCATCCTCTTTTTGCCCTGGTAACTTCTCTCTTAAGTGCGCTCCTACACTTCTTGCAGTCATCAAGAAATTCACTAGTTCCCAATTGCTTAGGTGCAGTGTATGCCTCCCTCTTTCTTAACCAGAGCCTCAATATCTCTTGTCAATGTTCTTGAAACCTACCAGCCTTGCCCTTCACCCTAACAGGAACATGCAGGCCCTGAACTCTTGACATCACACTTTTAAAGGCCTCCCACTTGGCAGACGATCCTTTCCCTGCAGACAATCTCACCCAGTCAACCTCTGCAAGATCCTGCCTGATGGCCCCAAAATTTGCTCTGCCCCAGTTCAGGACCTTAACTTGTGAACTGGTCGTATCCTTCTTCACAACTATTTTAAAACTAATAGAATTACGGTTATGAATTATGAACAATATTAAAGTAAATCATTGTAGCACTTCTACAAAAAGCACTGCAGCAACTCACCATGCCTTTGCCAAACACTCTTCCCAAACCCTAGACCTGCCTGAAAGGCTAGAGGCCACATTAACAACTACAAGTTTACAGTTACCCTCCAAGTCACATACTATCCTGGTTAGTCATACTTCGATGATCTTTCATCGCAGGAGTCAAAATCCTGGAGTACTGAGGGAGTGCCTTCACTGGAAGTACTGCAATGGTTCAGGAAGGCAGCTCCTTCTGAAAAGCCAATAACAGGTTGTGCGTCAAATCCTGACCTTGCCGGCAATATACACATCCAAGAGAGATTTAAAAACTCTTATCCTGAGAGTATGACTCCTAAGTTCTCCTTCAGGCAGGAGAAAGATTTCACAGAATCTACTCTGTCAGGCCTCTAAGAACTTTATAGTTTTCAATGGGATGACCCCTCATTCTTCCAATGACCAGAGAAAACAGACCGATCTTATCTATTTTAATTGGACAGCTTCCTCATTCCAGGAATTCATGAAGCATGTCCTTAAGGCAGGTACATTCTTCCTTCAAGCAAGAAGGTCAAAACTCCAGCTGCTGTCTCAGCAAAGCCTTGTAGAGTTGTAGCATCACTGCCTCATTTTTTGTATATCAACTTCCTTGCATTAAGGTCCTACGTACTACTTGCCTTCCTACATGCAATACCTACTTGTAAACTTCTATCATTTGTGCGCAATGCCCCAAATCCCTCTGCATACTAACTATAGAACAATACAGGCCCTTCAGCCCACCATGTTGTGCTGACCTTCAAACCACTCCTAAGACTATCTAACCCCTTCCTCCCACATATCCCTCTATCTTAAATTCCTCCATAAATGTAGTAAAATATTTATTACATTTATTAGTTTTAGGCTTCTATAAGTTTTTTTAAAAATATATAACAAAGTAGAAAATTTGTATTTCTCTGCAGGGTACTTCATCTGGAAGTGTAGAGTGATAGCAAAAGGGAAATTAGTAAAGTGACAGTATGAAAAGATACTGACAGGTAAGATTAAACAAAACCCAAATCCATCACATACCTTCATAAAGAGGAAGAGCATAACTAAGGGACAAACAAGGGTGAGGATAAGAATGAGATTCTTAATGAATACTAAACAACAGTCTTCAAAACAAAAGGGGGATGATGCCAATGTTGCACTTAAGTGCGAAACATGAGATAGAATAAACATGGTTTAAAAAAATTATTAAAGATTTTAGCATCCTTGATAATGCACAAGTCATCAGATCAGGCTGAAGTTTATGGACGCACGACAGACTGCAGATATTGGAATCTGGAGCAAAAAAAACTGCAGGAGGAACTTAGCAGGTCAGGCAGCATCTGTGCAGGGAAATTATAGGTAGCCTGCTTCCCCCTCTGTCCTTCTATCTACCCAGTTCCTTCTACACACACCCACCCCAGCCCCCATCACCGTTTCTTTTCCCACTCCATCTGCCCATCACCCTCACACTCTTCCCACTGGGTCCCCTCCCCCCACTGTTCCCATCTGCCCTCCCCACCTCCCTTATCAGCTTCCATCATCTTCAGTCCTTTGTTGCCTCCACCTATACCTCCCAGCTTCTATCACAATTTCCACTCTTCCCTTCTCCATCTGCCTATCAACACCCCACACCTGCATTTACCTATCACCTGCCAGCTCTTGCTCCACCCCTTTCCTCTCACCTTTTCATACTGGCCATCTCCCCTCTACTCTTTCCAGTCCAGATGAAGTATCTTGACGTCGACTGTCCATTTCCCTCCACAGATGCTGCTTGACCTGCTGAGTTCCTCCAGTGTTCTAGTTTTTGCTCTAGGCTGAAATTTAAAAGAACTAGGAGAGGAAACAAAGGCTCTTTCTACAACTTTTCAGTCCTCTCTGGTTACGGAAGTGGTACCAGAGATACCAAGGGACGTATGGATAATCTAACTAATTAGAAGCTAGTTAAACTTCAATGATGGGCAAACTATTGCAACCTATTTTAAGGGAAACTATAAAACTTCAGTTAGAAAGGTACAGATTAATCAAGGACAGTCATCACAGATTTATTAAAAGAAGGTTGTGTCTGATGAAGTTGAATGCTTTCAGAAGGTGACAAGGAGAGATGATGATGGCAGTGCATTTGATGGCGTCTATGTGGATTTTAGCAAGGCTCTTGACAAGGTCCCAAATGATAGGTCGAGGGAAAAAAAAGTCAAAAGTTCATGGGATTTAAGGGAGAGTGGCAAATTCGATCCAAAATTGGCCTAGTGACAGGAAGCAGAGGCAATGGCTGATGGGTATTTTTCTGACTGGGAGACTATTACTTGTGGGGTTCCATTGGGCTCGTACTTGGTTCCTTGCTTTCTGCAATATGGATTAATGATTTAGATCAACATGTATGGGACATAATAAAAATATCAGCAGATGTTACAAAAATTGGCCATGTGGTTGACAGAGTGGGAAGAAAAGCTTTCAGCTCAGGAAGGTATACAGGTCCTGATCAAATGGGAAGAAAAGTGGCAAATGGAATTTAATCCAGAGGTGCAGGATAATAGTTAGGAGATGTGCAACATGTTCAGGGAATAGACAATAAATGGCAGGATGTTAAATAGTGTGGAGGAACAAAGGGATCTTGGACAGTACATACACTAATCCTTACAGGTAGCAGGACAGGTCATTAAAGTAATTAAAAAGACGGGATACTTTCCTTTATTAGCCAAGACATTCAATACAAGACTAGAAAATTATACTAGAACATACACATTAGTTAAGTCACAGATTGAATACAGTACACAGTTCCGGTCACCACATTACAGAAAAGATGTGATTGCATTGGAGGAGATGGAGAGGAGATTTACAAAGACATTGCAAGAACTGGAACACTGTGGCTATGTAGAATGACTGAATAGGATGGTGCTGTTTTCTTTAGAACAATGAGGATTAAGGGAATCTCACTTGAGGTGTAGAGATGATGAAAGGCTTAGAAGGAATGAGTAGGAATGGCCTGTCACTCTTAACAGAAGAGTCAGAAAATTAAAGTAATTGGTAGAAGAATTAGAGGGAAAATATGATCAAGTAGTTTCTTTCAGATGGTGGTGAGGGCCTGGAGTTCACTGCCTGGGTGTTAGAAGAAACCCCCATCACATTTTAATAACATTTGGAAGTGTCCTTGAACAGCACAGTGACACAACTGTTGGCTCACTGCTCCAGTGGCCCAAGTTCAATCCTAACCTCCAACAATGTCCATGGAGTTTACACATTCTCCCCATTATGATTTCCTCCCACATCCCAACGACGTGCAGGTAGGTGGGTTACTTGGCCACTGCAATTTGCCTCTAGTGTGTGGGTGAGCGATAGAACCTGGGGGAGTGCAGGAAGAATAAAACAGGATTAGCATAAAGGGTGTTTCATGCTCTGCACAGACTCGTTGGTTCAAAGGGTCTCACTTCTACATTAAGAGATTCTGTGGCCTGCGAGGCTACGGACTCAGAATTGGAAGATGGGATTAGGCTGACACAATGGGCCAAATGGCCTCCTCCTGAGCTGTACATTTACCATCTGACACTTCATTACGTAAACCATATCTCTTTGTAGCAATCATCCCCATGCCTTAAATCCCCATATATCTTTATTCTGCCAGTTAGTTATGCAAGGCACTGATTTAGATTCTAAATAGCTGAGGCCCAATCACCAGATTTTGTGGGATTCCACAAGGTACTACTTCAAAAATGACAACCTTTATGACCTGCCACTGTAGACATGAAATCCCATCAGCTCTAAAAACCATACTGCTTGAATTATCTCAAAAACCACAAGTTGGCTTTCATTAGATTCAGCCCTACAAGTTTCCATATCATTACATCTAAAGGAAAACAGACAAATCCACATCCCACGCCATTGAACCCCTGGCTAATGAATGAAAAGCTTGAAAACATGCACCACCACCCTTAAGGACAGCTTTTATCCTGCTGTTATAAGATTCTTGAATGGACCTGTTGTACGATAAACATGAACTGCTGATATCACAATCTACCTTGTCATGGCCTTGCACCTTATTGTCTCCCCGCACAATACTTTCTCTGTTTGAATATTGCATTCTGCTATTGCTTTTCCCTTTGTACTACTCTGATGGACTGATGTTTTGAAATGATCTGTATGGGTGGCATGGAAAACCAAGTTTTCACTGCATCTCGGTACATGTGACAATAATAAGTCTTTTTCCATGAAACCCAAGTTTTCATGCAAGTTTTTCATTGTACCTGTATCTCACCGTCCTTGTACACGTGACAATAAAGTCGACTTGACACCCACCAAACAACTCAACAGGAAGTCTATCGTGAATAAACCAACGCTCGAACATGCAAAAACAAAACCTTCGGTTAGTTTTCTTCCGAATACTCGCCGTGAATTTTGCAAAACAGTAAACTCGGTTTATTTTAAACTTCTCTTTAACAACTACAAACTCCACTACTTCATTAAGCACACTTTTTTTTGTCCAAGAAGAAAGCATAAATACCCGACTACTGAACATCCCCCTATTGTTGGCGGATAATTCTATGACAAGTGCAACAAACCCAAGAGGCACTTTCCTCTTGTCCCTCCCTCATTGACAACACTCAGTTACCCGCTGAAAGCGGGCGGGCGGCTTGAGCGTCACTCTCCCTCCCTCCCTCCACCACCCTCTCACCATGTTGAAGCCTTGAAGCACCCGGGACCGGACAGCGCGCCGATGCCGCTCTCCCGCCCCTCTCCTCCACCATCTTTGTGCGGGGCACAGCAACCAGCAGCTCCACTCCCTTCCCCCCAGAGATCGCCGCTAACTGCAGCTCCCCCCCTCCCTCCGCAGACACACCAACACCCGAAGGGCCGACAGTTCACGACCCGCAGTCTCTTATATCGGCCAATGCTAACGGCAGCCGCCGCCATCCTTGTGAGGGGCAAGGATTATTTTTAAAAAAGATCTCAACTAATAAATGCCCAGATGTTTAAAATTGCCATTTGTTTTAATCGGAGGGATTTTACCCACCGTCAGACAACGTTAGGAAAGGCGGCGTTAGGGTTTGACTGGCGGTTGGGCGCCCTCTGTCCCGGATGTGACGGATGACCGGAAGTTGGCGGCCCGTCGCCCCGGGCCTGCTGCTGCCGGGCCGCTGACGGGGTGTCATCGTCTCCAGCTGAGTGGCGATGGCGTCGGTGCGCTCAGCTTGCTGAGGCAGTCTGGGCGGTGGGTGAGCGGGCCCCGGGTTTGTTGTGGGCGGGTCCCGAGGTCTCTCCGCCCCGCCTCGGCCTCTCAGCGCTCCCGGGCGGCGGCGCAGCATGGACGACCTCAGCACCATCGGCCTGCTCTCCCTAGCCATGCTGGTCGGCTGTTACGTGGCAGGCACCATCCCCTTGGCCTTCAACTTCTCCGAGGTAAGCAGGGGCTGACGGACTCCCTCCCTCCCACCTTCCCTCCCACCTTCCCTCCCTTCTTCCCTCCCTTCTTCCCTCCCTAACCTGCCGCCGCGGCGGCGTCTCCCACACCCAGTTCTTCCTCCCTCCCCAAACCACCTCTTTCCAAAAGAATGTGTTCCACCTGGTTACCCTTTAATGACATTTACTCCGTTTGGTTTCAATTGCACAATGCAGTCGACGGTAATCCAGCTATTCCCTCGGAGTCCTGTGCCAGCGTTTGTATCAGCTGCGGCTGAGGCACGTAATGCTGACTAACCTCTGTGCCCGAAAGTTGCTCGGAAGTTCCCATATATTTTCAAAGACCTGTTGCAGTAGGGATTCTGGATTCTTCAAACATTTAGTGAAAGGGCATTATTTACTGGTTAGGTTTTTCATTGCACCTGTGTGTACATGTACTTGTACGTATGACAATAAACTCGACTTTGAATAGCAATCTGTTTGCAATGTGCAAGGCTTATTTTAGAAGGTTTGTAAGGAGGGTTAAAATTTTGTTTTTTCTCGTGGAGCAGGCCAACGTATTCGCTAATTTTGGGCACTGTTGCAGTTGTATGTTCTGTAACCAGTGATCCCCATGGAAGTGTTACTAAGTCCTTGAGTCCGTGTTTACACGGTTGTGATGAGAAAAAGAATTTGGAAGTTAAATGAGTATGTTTGATTTCATGTAGAAAAGTCATTTTAAAATTGGTTATTCATGTTTTTAGACTAGTTCCTGTTTTATGGTGTTTAGATGGTCATAATAAACCACTAATGTATACATGGCTGTGTTTGTATTTTCCCCGGAGCAGACTCTGTTGATAGTTATCCATTGAGATATGCTTCAGAGTTAAGTTTTATAATCTGGGTGTGATGCTTCATCAGATAGTCTACTCATATTCGATATACAGCGGTTAGCGTGTCAGTACTGTGCCATTGTGAGTAATTCCTACAGGAAAGCCGGAGAATTTTCCTTGAGATGTTGAACTATTATCTTCAAGGAAATCAACAAAGACAAATTTTTTGGGATTTCTGGCAGAATTGCAATTTCTCTTTTAAATACTTTCAACCAGGCAGATAGAAGTTCTTCAGAATGGTGCCAGAAGAGGACACTGGATTAAACTTTGCACGTGATGAAGCATAATCTAGTAGTTTGACAGTTGTGCAATATTTCCCATTTTCCTGTAACTAGGGATGGACCAACAGAGTACACCTACCTGCAAATAGTCTGGAATCACTTTTTTTCAAGGCTACATGTAGCAACCAGTGTCATCATTTTTTCCATTCTCTGCAGATCAAAATCTGTCTGACCTCGGGCATGTGCTTAAAACCACTGCCAGTTCCTTGCTACGCATGGACGATAAGACCTGCCAAACGTAATGTTTGGAACAATGTTTTGTCACTTTGCTGCTTCCCTGTCTTTCTCGACTCCGGTGCTGGCCCCCTTCCACCATCACCTCCCTTTTTTTATCCTCCAGTTCCATCTCTCCTCCCTCCTCTCCTGGTGCTCCCTTGCCCCCCGCAACCCTACTCTTTCCCCTCCCCCCCTCTCCTGGTGCTCCCTTGCCCCCCACCAGTACAGCTTTACCATCTCTGACTAAAGAAGATGCAGATGGTTTTATAAAATGTTGTCTGCAACCTCTCCTGGTGTTATTTCTTCTTTCCCCCACCCTTCCTGCCCAAAATATTACACATCATATTCTCCTCTTCCTTCTCTCCACCTCCCTATCACGCTATCTTATTTTTGCTTTCAACATTCAAACCATGATCAGTCCTGCTCTCTCTCCCCTTTTTGCATTGGCTTTTATTTTCATTTAATGTATTACTTTATATTCTGTCTTCCAGAGTGGTCAAGTGGGTTTCAAATGTGCATCGATTTTATTGTCTGTCTTTGGCAATGAAACAGAATTTGAGACGTTTGGGTGTATATGCACGACTACAATGGGCTAGATTTGACGTGTCACCATCATCCTAGATCTGTCAAACCCTAATGGTCAGATATATCTAGAACTTGTTGATAAACCGGTTTCTTTCACACCTGGAGAATTGAGACTTCTGTTGGTATTGGTGGGAGCACCTCTTTGCATCTAGTACTTTCATTATGGTTGGTGTAAGGCTTTGGGGTAAACCTTTTTTAAGAAATAGGTGTGGTATTCTTGTACAATGCCATTTTACAAAGGACCCTGAATATATAAAACGCACAATGCCTTATTTTGCATCAAAATAATGCATTCCATACCCTGTTGGCCACTACATTTATATAAATTAAAAGTTTAAAAAAAACTATGACCACTGGAAATCTGAAATAAAAAATCCTTAGTTCTGATGAAGAATCCCGGACCTGAAACATGAACTGTTTCTCCTTCTACACTTGCTGACTGACCTGAGTGTTTCCAGCATTTTCTATTTATAGATCAGATTTCCAGCATTTGCAATTTTCCTTATTTTTCAAAATTTAAGGTAATCGCTTGAAAGGTTCAGAGGGAAATTGAGAGAATTTTTGTTTATCTATAAAGTGATGGGGGCCTGGAACATTGTGCCTGAAAAGTACTCAGCATGTGTTACAGATATGTACATTGTTGGAGATGTACAATCTGGACATCTATAGACTATCTCTAACTGCTGACTTATAGTGAGAAATACATTCACAGTGGTGCTTGCTGATGGGAATGCAAGGAATTGTCACTATGTCAGAGTGCAGCAGTCTTCATGGACTGTCAGTTTAGATCTGTGCTTGGGTCTTTGGATTTTGGCTTAAACCCATGGTCAAATTCGAGGAAGGAAGTGCTATATGAATTGCTACTGAATTGCTTAAAAAAAAGTTTAATTAAGATTCCTTATTTAACCTGAAGTTAAAAGATTTTTTTTTCTCTGCAAAGCCCTCTCAAATCAAGCAATTTATTCTTCCCACTGTGCCACAGTTCTAAAGTAATTCACCAAATTAATATTTTTAAAATAGTTTAGCACACTTTGTCTTGGCATTCTACCTCTTTTGATGGCTCTGACAGTAATGGAGATTTTGATAATCTTTAATTACTGAAGCCAAATCTTCAGTCTTTGCATCTGGAAGGTAAGTGCCAGAACACTTGACAATGGAGGCTTCACAGCCAAGTGTTGATTATCCTCATTCAGTGACCATTCATTCATGCAGGAAATATCTATTATAATCAAAAGTGGGAATCTCTGAATACCTGTGCATTTTCTCAGCAATTAATGCTGAGCTGGCTGAGAATGGCTAAATCTGTACACCTTGTGGTCAAAACTATCACTAGCTAAATTTAACAGTAAACCACATAAAACTGGGACTGGCACTGAAAAGATTGGTTAGACAGGTATAAAAGATACACATGGAGAGTTTTAGGGAGGGAATTTCCTAATTTGTAACCTATGCATTTGAAGACATGACCTTACGGTGGTGCAGCAATGAAATAAAGCATAAGGTGTTGGAAAAGCTCAGCAGATCTGTGGCATCTGGAGAGAGAAACAGAATTAATGTTTCAATGACTTTTCATCAGAACTAGGAAAAATTGGGATATGTTTTAAATTGCAGAGAATAGGAAGGTGTGGAGAGAATAAGGGAATGTCTATGATTGAGTGGAGACCAAGAAACACTGGATGATATAAGTGGTAGTGGTGCTAGCTGAGAGTGTGAAGGCTTTTTAATTACGGCTAAGCTATTGGATGTATGCAGGAAATTAATGAGGACGAAAGAGAGAAAATCAATGCTGCAGCTGTGGGTACAGAATAGAGCAGTTGCTGGAAATCTGACAAATAAGTGAATGTTGGAAATGTCCAGGTGATCAGGCTGCATCTGTGAAGAGAGTACAGAAGAAATGCTGCAGGTTGAATATCTCCTGGGTGTTTATTTCAGAACACCAGCATTTGCAGTTTTTCTGTGTTTTGTAGACCAATGAAAATAAGATATTTTTATTAGTCACATGTACATTGAAACACACAGTGAAATGCATCTTTGCGTAGTGTGTTCTGTGGGCAGCCCGCAAGTATCGCCATGCTTCCGGTGCCAACATAGCATGCCCACGGCTCCTAACCTGTACATCTTTGGAATGGGGGAGGAAACTGGAGTACCCGGAGGAAATCAACGCAGACACAGGAAGAACATACAAACTCCTCAGACAGTGGCCGGAATTGAACCCGGGTTGCTGGCGCTATAATAGCGTTATGCTAACTGCTACGTGAGGGATGCTTTAAGAGACAAGTTGAAGCACTGGGATATGAGGGTTATGGGACTAGGGAAGGCCTCACTTTTGGTTTTAGATTAACATTGTTTTAAAATCAAGGATTACTGGGTAGAGGAAGCAGTATAAGATCAAGCACAGTAGTGATTGGGATAAAAGATGTCTTGTGTTGGATTAACAGTTTTTATTGAATTAAGTATATTTTAATTTATTTGGTAAATTGATAATGACCCAGGATTTGGATTGATTTTCATAATAATAGATGTTTTGTGCTGTAAGATCTTAATTTCCCAAAAAAATAGTTTGACGATGGGGTTGTATTTATTGTCCATCTCTGGTTGCTTTACAAAAGGAATAGTAATTGTTCTTTGCAACCAAGTGTTTTGCTTGGGCAGTTTGGGGAGGACTGGGAGTCATCAAATTAATGTAGGAATGTGATCATCTCCTCCTGCAAAGGTATATGTGGCACATTTTCTTTCCAAAGGCAAACTTGCTCCCAGCCTAGACAACCTTGGAGTTCTCCTCACTAAGTTGGGGAAAGCTATTCAAAAAACCGTTCATACAAACTAGCATTGAGTTATACTCACTCAGTGATACCATACTGGCCATGTCTCAAGCTGTTCCATCAGAATCTCTGAGTGTGTCCTGGCCCACTGGCAGGACAGATCAACCTTGGGATGTTAGTGCCATTTGGTTGAGGCACAGAGTGATAAAGTATGGGAAAAGGCCCTCTAGCCAACTGAGTATGCGACAACCATCAAGCATCCATTTGCACTAATCCCTTTTTTAAAATTCTTCCCACATTCTCATCAACTTCCCCCCCCCCCACCCCCACCCCAGATTCTACTACTCAAGCAATTCATAGCATCCAAGTAACCTACCAACCCACCATATCTTTTGGAGTGTGGAAGGGAACAGGAGCACCAAGAAGAAACCCATTCAGACACAAGGAGAACATGCAAACTACACATAGAGGTCTGAATTGAAACTGGGTCACTGGAGCTGTGAGGCAGCAGCTCTACTAGCTGTGCCACTGTGCCGTCCTAAATTAATTAGCACCACAGTCAACAGTCATCCTGCCTGGTGCAACTGTTATGGTATGCTCCATCTGACTGATGCATCTTGCTTGCTGATGTCATCAGAAGTGATAAAGCTATAGGTGTTTGGATAGATTGAATGACTGTTTGTCTCAGTGTTAAAGACCAGAGGTGCCAATGCACTTCCTTGGGACAGGCTGTTGGGTTACAGACCCGGAGGTTGGGTTTTCCTTGGAGTTTGGCATAAAGGTAGCAATTTTCACTGAGTTTGATTCCTGTGGATCAACTGGTTCTTCATCGTATTGTAGGTTTTCCAAAGCAATATATAATAATTAAGTGTCATATGCCACTGGAGGTAGATTAAAAGCAACGCAATCAAGTTTTTCTTAGTCAGCTTTGATATATTTGATATAATTTAGTGGTTTGCTGGAAACCACACTGTTTGGACGTGTTACTTTTCTAGAATGACAGAATCAATTTGGGGCAGGGGTGGCAAAGCAGAGAAATAGGTTGAAAGCTCTTGGGGTCTGATGAGTTCTTACCTGGCTTCAGAAGCACAGGAAGGCAAGCTTTCCTTAGGAAAACAATCACACCTCATACAGGCTTCTGACTGCCTCAGTGGCCAGGCCCTCATCACTGTCACAAATTCATCTGTTCAGTGCAAGTTTTGTAATGACCTGTGACCATGATTGCATCATTGGCTTTTCCATTTCGGCTGGTGTGAAGTAGCTATTTAAATCGAGGTCACTCTCCGTGTTATGGCAGGGTTCCATTCATGTGAATTGTTCATTTCTCGAACAGTTTGCAAGTTGGAAATGCAGCTGCGAACCAGTTTCCAGACAGCAGAAGATGCCTGCAGCAGCCGGCAAATTCATCCCTCCGGTCTCCCAAATGTTCGTTTGCATGTACGGGCTGTACATAAGTTAGGCATCCGTGAGCTGGGGAGGACCTGTATGTTGTTTGTCTTTCATTCTCTCTTATGCTTTTGTGTGTTTGTATTTTGTTTTTAAACAATTTGTGTGCTACCTAGTGAACTCTTACGCAGTCATGTTGCTCTGCTTTCTGTTTTAATTATCAACTGACCTTTCTTGCTGTTGCCTTCCACATCTTTATTTTCTACTAGTTTCTCCAATGCCATACTACTATGCCAATCCAGCAGTAATCTCTTATTTTTGTCACCATTTAGAATATGCTTACGATTATTGGCTTCAATGCTCTAAAAGCAGTCCCCACCCGCCACCCCACCCATGTTATTTCCTTCACTCGTAACATTCCTCATATTTCTGTACCTTGCTGGGCATTATTATCAGGCTGAAAAAGGACAGAAATATTGCCTAAATTTTTAGATGCTGCTTGGACGTTATTTGCTGTATCCTCTTTTTGGAATGTACAAAGTGATTCCTTTGTTTTTTTTTCCACTGATCACCTGCTTGGCAAGTTGACAAAGTGCCAATAAATCCAGGGCTAACACAAGGAAAATAATGAGAGAAAAAAAATAAGATGTTGTAGAATCCTGTGAACTTAAAACATAGAATGAGGAGTAGGCCATACAGCCCCCTCACCCTTCTCTGCCATTTAATAAAGGAAAACAAATAAAACTGCAGATACAGGAATCTGAAAGTTGATGCAAGTAATATATGTACATTCAAGGGAAGGCTGGAGAAGCAAATGGGGGAAAAGGAAATGGAGGTTTTTTCTTGATGGATTTAGATGAACTATGGGAGGAACTTCGAGTGGATCACACATACTAGCTGGACAGTTTGAACTGCTTGTTTCTGTACTGTACATCCTATGTAACCTGTCATCATTGGGCAACTTCCATCTCAATCAATCTAGTAATCTGACCTTTTGTTGGGAAAGAGCTAGAACATATGATTAAAGGATTTGGATTAGGATATGATTAGGATATGAACATATGATTAGGATTAGGGTGAATTTGTGAAGGGTGGATCATACTTGACAAATCTGCTTGAATTATTTGAAGAGATGTAGTAGTGGATGGGGGTATGTTGGTGGATGTTAGTTATGTACACTTCTATTACGCATTTAATAAGGTTTTTCATAAGATGCAAGGACTCAAAACAGATGAAAGGTTTTCAACTTAAAATGTTAACCCTCTTTCTTTCTCCACAACAGTTGCCTAACAAGCTGAGTATTTCCAGCATTTTCTGCTTTTATTTCAGATTTGCAGCACTTTTTTTGGCTTATTGGTTAAAATATCATTGGCAGGTACATATAAGGATCAAAAAGCTATTAGAATGCTGACATTTAATTTTGGAGGACTGGAATTAAGGGGCAGGCACGTTAGAGTAGCGGTTGGCGTAACACTATTACAGTGCCAGCGACCCGGTTTCAATTCCTGCTGTCTATAGGGAGTTTGTACATTCTCCCTGTATCTGCGTGGGTTTCCTCCGGGTGCTCTGGTTTACTCGCACATTCCAAAGACGTACAGGTTAGGAAGTTGTGGGCATGCTATGTTGGTGCTGGAAGCGTGGCGACACTTGCAGGCTGCCCCCAGAACACTCTAAGCAAATATGCATTTCACTGTGTGTTTGATGTACATGTGACTTAATAAAG
The DNA here is from genome assembly GCF_009764475.1 of Pristis pectinata. NCBI lineage: Eukaryota > Metazoa > Chordata > Chondrichthyes > Rhinopristiformes > Pristidae > Pristis > Pristis pectinata. The sequence goes on from NC_067405.1 coordinate 83,791,482, forward strand.
AAATCTTATATAAACAAATCACTGGTTAGAGAAACCCGCAGTCCTGAGGGTACATCTGGGCATGGTAGCTTGAGGAGGAGTGCAATGTGCTTTTACTAGGACGATACATGGACTTGAATGGAGAGGTTAGAGTTGAGGCTATACAAGCTGTGACTCTATTGGAGAAATTTAGAAATTAAACTACAAAGAGAACTATAGTTTGGGAAATCTACAAATGGGAGTGCAGTCTGAAGTTCAATGATAGCCCTTTCAGGACTGAAGTTTGGAATGCCTGTCTGCAAACAGCTTAGTTATTAGCTTTTAAAATCGATTTTTGTTAAGCCAGGTGTGTAAGCAATATCAGGAAAGTCTGGTATATGAAGTTGGATCTTGGATCAGCAACGATCTCAGTGAATGATGGGCTCAAGGAGCTAAATGGCTTACTCTTTGGGTAAAAAAGAGTTTAGATTTCTATTTCATAAATGTTTATAAGAATATAAAATGCTTATAATGAACAGCCTTGAAACTATTTTATATATTTTTTTTGCATCTTATTTTTGAATTATTACTTGGCTATATTAGAGTCATAGAGTAATACAGCACAGAAACTGGCCTTTCAGCCCAACTGGTCCATGCCAAACTAGTCCCATTTGCCTGCATTTGGCCCATATCCCTCTAAACTTCTCCTATCCATGTACCTGCCCAAATACCTTTTAAACATTGTAACTGTACTTGCATCTACAGCTTCCTCCAGCAGCTCATTCTATATACCCACCACACTCTGTGTGAAGAAGTTGTCCCTCTGGTCCCTTTTAAATCTTGCCCCTCTCACCTTAAACCTATGCCCTCTAGTTTTAGAATATAGAACACTACAGCACAGTACAGGCCCTTCGGCCCACAATGTTGTGCCGACATTTTATCCTGCTCTAAGATCTATCTAACCCTTCCCTCCCACATAGCCCCCTATTTTACTATCATTCATGTGCCTATCTAAGAGTCTCTTAAATGTCCCTAATGTATCTGCCCCCACAACCTCTGCCGGCAGTGCATTCATGCACCCACCACTCTCTGTAAAAAAAAACAAACAAACAACAACAACTTACCCCTGACATCCCCCTTATACCTTCCTCCAATCACCTTAAAATTATGTCCCCTCATGTTAGCCATTGTCACCCTGGGAAAAAGGTCTCTGACTGTCCACTCGATCTATGCCTCTTATTATCTTGTACACCTCTATCAAGTCACCTCTCATCCTCCTCCTCTCCAAAGAGAAAAGCCCTAGCTCACTCAACCTATCCTCATAAGACATGCTCTCCAATTCAGGCAACATCCTGGTAAATCTCCTCTGCACCCTCTCTAAAGCTTCCACATCCTTTCTATAATGAGGCGACCAGAATTGAACACAATATTCTAAGTGTGGTCTGACCAGAGTTCTGTAGAGCTGCACCATCACCTCGCGGCTGTTGAAATCAATACCTTGCCTGACGAAGGCCAGCACTCCATACACCTCCTTAACAACCCTATCGACCTGTGTGGCAACCTTGAGGGATCTATGGGCGTGGACCCTCTGTTCCTCCACACTGCTAAGAGTCCTGCCATTAATCTTGTATTCTGCCTTCAAATTCAATCTCCCAAAGTGTATCACTTCACACTTATCTGGGTTGAACTCCATCTGCCACTTCTCAGACCAGCTCTGCATTCTATCAATATCCTGTTGTAATCTACAGCAATCTTCTACAGTATCCACAACACCACCAGCCTTTGTATCATCAGCAAACCCACCCTTCCACATCCGCAGGGATCTGTCCCAGAACAGATCCCTGTGGAACACCACTGGCCACCGACCTTCAGGCAGAATACGCTCCATCTACCGCCAATTCTATGGGTGAGCCAATTCTGAATCCACACAGCCAAGTTTCCCTGGATCCCATGCCTCCTGACTTTCTGAATCTGCCTTCCATGAGGAATCTTATCAAACGCCTTACTAAAATCCATGTACACCACATCCACTGTTCTACCTTCATCAATGTGCTTTGTAACATGCTCAAAGAATTCAATCAGGCTCATGAGGCATGACCTGCCCCTCACAAAGCCATGCTGACTGTCCCTAATCAGCCTATGCTTCTCTAAATGCCCATAAATCCCATCTCTAAGAATCTTCTCCAGTAATTTTCCCACCACTGAAGTAAGACTCACTGGTCTGTAATTCCCAGGGTTATCCCTACTTCCTTTCTTAAAGAAAGGAACAACATTTGCCACCCTCCAATCATCTGGCACTACTCCTTTGGTGTCCATCCTCTCTAACACAGGTAGATATGAAATGTATTGATCAAGTGAGATGGGATTGGAGGATAACTGATAATTTTGACCAGGACACAAACATAATTTGGTTAGCATTTTGCAGTTTGAACATTTTAACATTTTACATTTATCTGCTTCCTGAACTCTTATTTTAATATATATTTAATAATAGCTTTGAATATGTAGGTTGTCCAAAATTACAGGGGGATCTTGTTCAGTTAGGTAAGTGGGCTGAAAACTGGCAAAATGCCTTCAATTCAGATGTGTGAAGTGTTGCATTTTAGCAAGTCAAACCAGTATACAGTGAATGGTCGGGCCCTGGGGAATGTTGTGGAACAGAGGGACCTAGATGTATAAGTACATAGTTTGCTGAAGGTGGCATCACAGGTAGACGTGGTGGGGAAGAAGACATTTGGCACGCTGGCCTTCATCAGTCAGTATATTGAGTATGGGAATTGGGATGTTATGTTGCAGTTGTACAAGATGTTGGTGAGACTGCACTTGGAGTATTGTGTACAGTTTTGGTCACCTTGTTGTAGGAAAAGACATCATTAAACTGGAAAGAATGCAGAGGAGATTTACAAGGATGTTGCCAGAACTCGAGGGCCTGAGTTATAGGGAGAGGTTGGGCAGGCTAGGACTTTATTCCTTGGAACATTGGAGATTGATGGGTGACCTTATAGAAGTATATAAAATAATGAGGGATATAGATAGGGTGAATGCACATGTTTTTCCCAAGGAAGGGGAGCTAAAAACTTGAGGGCATAGGTTTAAGGTGAGAGAGGAAAGACTTAAAAGGGACCTGAGGGGCAACTTCACGCAGAGGGTGGTGTGTATATGGAATGAGCTGCCAGAGAAAGTGGTTGAGGCAGCTAAAATAACAATATTTAAAAAGACATTTGGATAAGAATGGATAGGAGGGGTTTAGAGAGAAATGGGCCAAATGTGGGCACCATGGTTGGCATGGATGTGTTGGGCCAAAGGGCCTGTTTCCATGCTGCATTACTCTGACTCTATGTATTAAAAAGATAGGAAATAATTCCACTTGCTGTTAGCATAGATGCTGTTGCCTTCTCTATCAAAAATTCCATCCTTGCAGTTTTCAAGATACCAAAAAGTGAAATGTTTGCTTATTTCTCTCCAGGAAAGATTGAAGGTGGTGACAGTTCTTGGCGCTGGGCTTCTGTGTGGCACTGCTTTAGCAGTCATCATTCCAGAAGGTGTTCATGCACTCTACGAGGATGCTCTGCATGGTAAGTTTTAGACTCAGAACCCAATGTTGCTTTGAAAGTATGGGAAAGCTCATAGTAAAGGTAATTGAATGGCCTATGAAGCTCAGTAAAGTTGACTAGGAGTGATCCATCAGAATCCAGAGTACAGTTAGTGGTTTAGGTTAAACAGTCATAGGTATTGGTCAGGATCTACCGGATCCAGCCTGCATAGTGGTCTCATTAATCTCTTGTGGATATAGAGAGCCAACCAAGTTATCTCTGAGATAGCCTTTGGACACCTCTGTGTTGCCAAAGATCTTTGAACTGATTTTTAAATGTCCTTGATGTTTATAATCTGAAATAATCAAAGAGAGTAGACAAAAGAATAATAACTAATTAAAAAAACTTTAAAGTAGTCGAATTTAACAAAAAAAGTAGTTTTTTTTTAAAAAGCACTCACGATCAGCAACTCCCTTCAGTGAATGAGGTGGTGCTACTTAAGTCATCCATGGGTGACATAAAGCTGAGGGGCTGCAGGCAAGGTGGATCTGGCCTCTATCCTCAGCACAATAGTGCTCTGCTGCTGAAGTCGGTAGCGAGTCTAGTGTCAGTGCAGAACAAATCCCAGCTCATTTTGGCTTTCATGTTCCAATGCACATGCACAGAAATCAGATAAAACAACCTGTAAGACGGTTCTCTACAAAGCCAGAGGCAAGTAAGGTTCAATTCACAATAGACGAATTGGGAACATCAAATATCAATAGCATTTTATTTTTGGATTATTACTTGGCTGTATTACTGTCCTACACAAGTAGAAATGAAATGTATTGATCATTTGAGATGGGATGAGAGAATAACTGGTAATTTGACCAGGGCATAAACACAATTCAGTTAACATTTTACTGTTTGAACATTTTGACATTTTACTGCTTCCTGTACTCCTTATGGAAATTGAAAATTTCATTACCTTTGCTTCCAATTTTCACCCTGTTCCTACTTTCATGTGGTACATTTCTAGCTCTTGCCTTTCTTGGTACCTCCATTACCATCTCAGGCTAAAGATCAGCAGCCAATCAGTATTCATTGCTGTTATTTTGTGGACTGCACCTCCTCCCACCCTGCTTCCTGTAAGGGCCTCATTCCAAGTCTTTCGGTTGTATCTCTTCTAATGACAAGACCTTCCACACCACTCTGAGATGTCCTCCTTGCTCTTTAACCATGATTTCCCCTTCTCCTATAGTTGATGGCTTACAACCATGTCTCCTGCACATCTCTCACCTGTTCCTCAGCCAGAACAAGGATAAGGTTTCCCTTATCCTCGCCTTCCACCCACCAGTTTCCACATTTGATGGATCACCCTCTATGATTTCCACTAGCTTCTAACATCAGCATCTACTCCTCCCCTCTCCATAGATCATTCTGAAAGGACTGTTCTCTCTCTGGTCCAATCAGTCCCCTTCTCATTAGCACTTTCCCATGCAAATGCAGGAAATTCAGCATCTGTCCTTTTTACCTCTGTCTCCCCTCTTTCTTTCCCACCACCACCACCACCCCCCCCCCCCCCCCCCCCAACTCCCCCATCCCACTTACGGACTCAAACAGCTCTTTCAGGTGAAACAGAAATTCACTTGCACTTATTCCAGCCTAGTGTATTACATATGGTGCTTGTGATGTGATATCCTCCACATTAGAGTCATAGAGTTGTACAGTGTTGGGAGAGGCCCTTTGGCCCAACTGGTCCCTTCTGAGCAAGGTGTGTTTCTGAGTTCATCACGTTTGCCCATATCCCCTCTAAACCTTTCCTATATACAGTACGTACCTGTCCAGTGTCACTTAAACATTGTAATTGTACCTGCCTTCGCCACTTCCTCTGGTAGCTCATTCCATATACCCACCACCACCTGTATGGAGGAGAAACCTGTCTCTCAGGTCCTCTTTAAATCTTCCCCCTCTCATTTTAAACCTATGCCCCCTACTTATAGATTCCCCTACCCTGCAAAAAGACTGACAATCCATCTTCTCTATTCCCTTCATAACTTTATAAACCTCTATAATAAGGTTACCTTTTGGCCTCCTTCACTCCAGGGGAAACAGTCCCAGCCTGTTCAGTCTCTCTTTTGTAATTCAAGCCTTCCGATCCTGGCCACATCCTTGTGATTAAGCTAGAGAGAGTGCAGAAAAGATTCACCAGAACTACACAAAATATTCCAGGTGTGGTCTCTTGTACAGTTGTACCATGACGTGACAAATTTCATACTCAGTGTACCATCTGATGAAGGCAAGGGTGCCATACGCTGCTTTCACCTTATCCACCTGTATTGCCGCTTTCAAGGAACTATGTAGTTGTACCCCAAGATCTCACTGTTCAACAGCACTCCCCAGGGTCCTGTCATTCACTGTGTATGTCCTGCCCTGGTTTAACTTTGCACTTTCAAGTTAAATTTCATCTGCCATTCCTTTGCCCACTTTCCCAGATGATCTAGATCCTGTTGTAACCTCAGATAACTACCTTCACTGTCCACCACACAATCAATTTTGGTGTCATCGGCAGGCTTACTATTCATGTCACCTGCATTCTCATTCAAATTGTTAATGTAGATGATGAACAACGCAGGTACCGATCCCTGCGGTACACCACTGGTCGCAGGCCTCCAATCTGAAAAACAGCCCTCCACTATCACCAAGACACCTTTGCATCTAATTTGCTATCTCACCCTGAATCCCATGTATTTTAACTTTCTGGAGCTAGCCTGCAGGACCTTGTCTAAAGCTTAAGTCAAAATCCATGTAGACAATACTGTCCTATGCTCGTCAATCCTCTTGATCACCTCTTCAAAACTCAATTAAATTCATGAGGCATGATTTCCCAAGTACAATGCCATCCTGATTACCCCTAATTAATCCTTGCTGATAGACTCTCTCTCAGAATCCCTTCCAGTAACTTTCCCACCACTGATGTTAGGCTCACTGGCATATAGTTCCCTGGTTTGACCTTGCAGCCATTCTTAAAGGCACAATATTAGCCACCCTTCAGTCTTTTGGTACCTCGCCTGTGGCTAAGAAAGATACAAAAATCTCTGCCAGGGCCCCTGAAATTTCATCTCTTGCTTCCCACAACATCCTAGAATACAGGTGGTTGTGTCCCGGGGATTTATCCACCTTTGTGCACCTCAAGACAACCAGCACATCCTCTTTCATAATGTTAATGTTTCAGGTCATCACCATTCTCATTCCTGAATTCCCTAGCTTCTATGATCTTCTACATGGTGAGTACATCGGAGTAATTAAATACAGATTAATTGACTGCTTTCCGGAATACCTCTGCTAAGTCTATAAGGGTGAGCCTGATCTTCCAGTTGTGTGTCACTTTAATTTTCCATCCCATTTCCAGTTGGAATTCTATCTTCTGCTCTCTACATTGCTCCAATGATGCCCAACATAATTCACACTGAGGAAGTGATTCTGGGCGGTGTCATTCTGTATAGTTTTAATTAAAGTGAAACAGCAAACCTAAGCAATTTTTACCAGAGCTGCCAGATAATGCATGAGGGACTGTTACTTTTGATGAAGCACTTAATCAGGACAAAAGGTTCTTAATGCATTGAGCTTCTTTATTGCAGTTGAATGTTTGCACTTTTTTTTTGTGCATTGTAGTGATAAATGTCCCATTAATATAATGGAGTGTACTGCAATGGGCAGTTTCTACAGAACCTGAAAATATAGCCTAGGTTTTCTTTGTTTATACTTAATGAAAATCAGAGCCTCACAGGATGAAGGATCACTCAGCCCATCGTGTCTGTACCAGTTCTGAAAAAAATAAGTTACTGCTAGTTTCTTCTTTCCTGTTAGCCTTGCAGTTTCTTTCCAAGTATCAGCCAATCAGTTGAAGGTGATGTAAGCTGTCTCTTGTACAGTAAACAAAGTCAGTTTACTTGGAAGTCATTGGGGGAAGCACAAACCTTTGAGCTCCCAATGAAGTGGCACTTTTTCTAGAAAATTGCATTGGTGTGTATGTGATTTATACACACAAAAGTAATCTCATCTTTCTGAATTGTCACCAGGCTTGATGGGTATTCATCAATTATTGCTGCTTTGGCTGTCTATTGTGTTGCCACTATATCACCACCACCACCACCCCCCCCACCCTTTTGTTTTCATCCAATTTCCTTTTGTTAGTTAATATTGAAACTGCTTCTCCCAAAGTACTGAATTCCAGATCATAATATGGATGTGATAATGGGGGATAGTTTTTCAAATGCTGAGCAGTGAGACCCGATTGGTGGAGTGGTCTTACTCGGGATCTGATAGAACAACTGAATTGTAGTATACTGTGCCTGCTACAGTCACTGATAGAAGACAACAGAAGGATATGGCAGTCTTTTGGTTTCCCATCACCTGTTCTGCATAGGTTTGTTGCAAATTGTAAACTACTAGATGGATTGCTGTGTTCCTGTGCAGTGCTGACTGACTTGGAAGAATAGAGAAGGTAGTTAAAAGATTTAATTGAAGAATGACATTTCAGATTCCCACCTGCATGGAAGATTTCAATATTCTGCTTTCAGTAGTAGAGAAGAATTAACAAATCTCAGTCTGCACCATGGGAAGTGGCACTGAATTAATTATTTATTTACTTTACTCTTTAGATAAACACCTCCATGGAGATGAAGTGGGGAAAGCGGAGGGTCCATTAAAGACGGGACAATCGGCAGAGACCAAGCATGATCACGAGCATGTTGCTTTGCATGCATACATTGGTGTTTCACTGGTCCTTGGATTTGTTTTTATGCTTCTAGTGGATCAGATAGGAAGTTCTCATATGCACTCCAGCGATGGTAAGAGGCACAAAAATTCAGTGCTGTTCTGAGGAATAATGCTATGCAACACAACGAGATGTAAAGGATGCAAAATATCAATGTGGTATGCTAATATAAGGTACTTTCAGCTTAACTGGCCTGTAGTTGTATAGTATGTCTGATTCTGAGTTCCTCCTTGGGGGTTTAGGGGTTCAGGCTTGGTTTGTTGAGATCGGCCAAAAGGTTAAAGAAATTGATGTCTTGCTAAAGAAGCACTAGACTAAGGTTCTAAATCCAAACTAGTTGTATAGCATCCAAGGTTTTGTTATGGTCTGTGGGCACTCTCAAATAAAGGTTGGAAATGGTAAGTTTCAAAATGTCTGGAAGGCATCTATCAAATGAGACTTCCAATGTTAGCCAGCCATATGTTTCAAATTAGGTTGTCACAAGTCTAGGGTATAGTTCTTTTTGTGCTGTATTTAGACTGGTAGGGTTGAAGTACTGCACCCACCCTCAAACCCTGCACTGGTTTAATTTTCTCTTCCTCATCTTGACGTTCTATTCTGCCATTTCTATCACAACCAGTATATTTATAGTTTGCTGTGTGGGGGACAAGGTTGGGGGGAGGGGGGTTGGTGGTGGATACAGGCCTTTGTTCTTTCTCTTGTCTTCCTATACAGGGTGCCTTAAATGAGGGTTGCACAATGTTTATAATATGGGTAGAGAAATGTGTGAAGAGAATTGGCCCTTTTTCCTTTTGTCAGCTTATCCAATTATCCCTTTTTCGTCACATCTATGCAATTCCTTCTTGTTACTTTTTACAACCCTTTCAGCTGGTACATTTCGGATTATATAGTCTGCAAAATCAAAACTTCCCCATTGGTCTTAGTGAAAGGAAGTATAAATACAATTTATCTCCAATAAAGTCTTTAATGGCTTTGATCACTGTATCGTATCTGCATGTCCTCCAGTATTTCCACCCCTTTAATTTTCTGTGCAGTAGAAGAACAATACCAGATTTGCTGCTCCTGCCAAGTTGTCATTCACTCCCGACACCATTCCTGCAAATATTAACTGCATTCTCTTGGTTGTTTGCATGCGTGTTAAAGTATGATGCCCTAGATTGATCACAAAAATCCAACTGTGGTTTTTTTAAATGGTTAGCATAATATCCTTACTTTACTACCCTGCCTTTATGTTTAAATCTAAGGGTTCTATATTGCTTTTTAATTGTCTGTTTAACTTGTCCTGCCACCTTCATTGATTTATGTATGTATGCTGCTGCCATCCTATTCCTCATGTCCCTGTGAAACTTGTTTACTTTGTTGTCTCTCCTCATTCTCCCTGACAAAATGAATTGTTTGGGTGTTAAATTTCATCTCATGTCTTCCCATTTTACCAGCCTGTCTACTTTTTACTACATTTGAGTTTCATGTCACCTGCAAATTTTGTAAGTTTGCCCCCATTAAAAAGATTAATAATCCTGAACTTCAGATATTTTCAAAAAAAGTGAAACCAGAGTGAGTGGTTATGAATAGCACAGGAGGAAAAAAAAAACATGGTGATATAACTAAAAGTGGGGAGATGGATAAGTTGTCCATGGAACGTAATTTAATCTATGCACAACAAAGTAAGTTATAAAGCTAAAAATTGTGCCAATAATGAAATGCACAAACTACAAAAGATTTAATTAAACTGGATTGGATAGAGATAGCAGTATTTGGAAGGTGTGCTGAAACTTTACCATGTGGGAGTTTGTGGAGAGCATTGCAATCCCACGTCTACTGCAAGTATTGGTGACTTAAGGAATCTCAGTTCAGATTCCGGAGCTAAAGTCCGAAATGCAATTGTTGTGAGGCATCAGGCAGGGGAGGAGTTCCCTGGGTATTTTGATCCAGGAAATGGTCATAATCCTTGGGTTTGATTGTGGTACAGACTTGTTTAGTGGTAAGGGACAGGAAGGTATAATTAAAAGTCAGGCAGGTAATGGAATCTCAGTTACAGAGATGGGGGTTCCTTGGTTTTTGGTCATGGAAGGTTCCTGCCTTTCTTGTTGAGGACATAGTGCACAGGGTCTTGAGCCAACTGAGCATGGTGTTGTAGAACAAGAGGATGCTCCGATGGAGTGAAAAGGGATGTGGTTGAGGATAGGTACATGTTGCAGTCACAGTCACCGTCACCAGTTCTTAAAATTGTGTTGCCTGCCTGATGCCTGGATTAAGAACGTATCTCATCAGGAGTGGGTGGAAAAGGATCCAATGATCTTGGGCTGGTTTATGAACAAAACCATTTGGCCCATCAGGCCATGCCAGCTCCCAGCAGAGCAGTCCCATTCCCCCTCTTGTTTCCATGTAGCCCTGCAACTTATTCTCTTCCATATGCCCATTAACCCCTCCCCCCCCTTTAATTCTTTTTACCACTTACCGAGGGGCAATTTACAGCAGCCAATTAACCTACCTTTGGGGGTGGGAGGAATCCAAGGTACCCGGCAGAAAGCCATGCAGAGTGTATGAGTTTTAGGAGCTGGGCTTCAAACTAAAACCTTGATCTTCATGTGTAATGATCTGTGGTCTGTTACTTGAGCCCTGTTCTAATTCACAGGAGTATAAATGGATTAGCAGTTGAATCGAGTTTGTCATGTGCACAAGTACAGAGAGGTACAGGTACAATGAAAAACTTGCACATCACAGGCACATAGGTACAAACAGAATATAAATTATACAAGACCATGAAGAGAGAGAGGGGAAAAAGGCACTGCAAGTGCAAGACCTTGGTGTAAAAAAAAGACAGAGACAAGTCCATGGTGATGCAAGAGGTGGTCGTAGTGTTCCATTGCTGAGGTAGGGTTAGGGTTGTGCAGGTCGGTTCAAGAACCTGATGGTTCCTAAACCTGCTTCTATACCTCCTGCCTGATGTCAGCAGCGAGAAGAAGGCATGACCCAGATGCTGGGGATCCTTGATGATAGATGTTGCCTTCTTGAGGCAGTGCCACCTGTAGATGCTGTCATTGGTGGGGAGGGCTGTGTCCACTGCTCTCTGCAGCCTCTGGTGTTCCTGTATGTTGGAATTGCTGTACCAGGCCATGATGCACCCAGCCACCATTCTTTCAACAGTGCATCTGCAGGAGTTTGTTGGAGTATTTGGTGACATGCCATGCCAGATCTCCTTAAGCTTGTTAGAAAGTCGAGGCACTGTCCAGCCTTCTTCATCAATGTGCTGGCCCAGGTGGTTAAATGTGTATCGTAAAAAGCATTGTGAAAGACCTGGTTTCAATTTACAGCACATTGATGTCAATGCTGGAGAAAAGGGAAGTTGTTCCATTTGGATGGGCTCTGATAGCAAAGGGCCCCCTAGGGTGGGTTCCAGAAGCAAGGAACTTCCCTAACAGAAGAGTAGCATTATTGAATTAGTTTCCGAGTTAGAGTGCATGCTCTACCAGCAAGGGAATTTGAATTCACTAAATCTGGAATAAGAGGCAATAGTTGTAATGGTGACCATGTAATTAACCAATTGTCATTAAAAACAAAGAGTGCTCCTGTACACACATCAGTGTGCTAATGTTTATATGTGGATGCAACAAGTAATTAAGGTCCTTTTCTTGTATGACTTGCATGCAGCTGAGCTCAACAATGTGGTTGACTGTTAACTACCCTCTGGAAAACTGAACAAACTCCACAATTTCAGATTGGGGGATAATCTGTCCTTGTTAGGGATCTCAATGTCCTGTCAAAAAAAAGAAAAATACTCAAACCAGGTATATCCTGTCAATTCAAAAACAGGACAATTGATAAAATCTTTATTGAAGGGTGGGCAGTGATTGCATTAACAACTTATCTCATCAGGAGTGGGGGTGAAAGAGTCAATTCAAAAGGAATAAGAGTAATGCAGTGTCTGTTAAAAGTAGTAATGTAGATACTTCTTATAAAAAAAATGTTTAGTGAAGAGGAGTCTAAACAAAACAAAATTAACAGAGTATAAGTCTATGGTGGTATTTGGGTGGGGGGGAGTGGGAGAATAGAAAAAGATTGAAGCATTATCAACAAAATTGATGACCTATTAGCACAATTAAATGTTTGGTTGGTAGCCATTCCAAGATGTGATTGTAGTTAGGATCCATGTGTTTCTGGATACTTGACATTTAAGAGAAATGGGCAAAAATGGACGTGGTAAAAGGGTGATAATGGATGGGATAAAGATAGCAGAAAGAAAGGATGTTTGCTTGGAAACTGAAGGTATCATGGGATTTGGGATAATATGGTAGTCCAGATGGAGGATTGTGGGAGGCAAGGATTTCAATAGATAGAAGATTAGTTAACAGAAGAGAGTAGGGATAAATGGTTCATTTTTGGTTTGGCAGGTTGCAAATAGTGGTGTACTGCCAGGACCCGTGCTTGGGTCTCAGCTGTATGACTTTATTGGAATTTGCTGATGGTACAAAGATAGGCATAAAGGTAAGTTGACGAGGCTGCAGAGGGATATTGACAGGTTAAGTGACTGGGAAAGAAGATAGAAGATGGCAGATGGAATATAGTATGGGGAAAAATATGAAATGTTCACTTTCGTAGGAAACATAGAACTGCAAATTTATTTTTAAAATAACAAATTGGGTAATGTTGGTGTTCAGATGCACCTAGAGTGCTCTTGTACACACATCTGTGTGTTAATGTTAATATGTGGATGCAATAAGTAATTAGTAAGATAAATGGTCTGTTGGCATTTGTTTTGAAAAGTTTGGAAATTAAGAGCAAGGATGTCTTGCTGCTATTTATATAGGGCCTTGGTGTTGTGTTTGGGTCCTTTTACCCAAGGAAGGATATTCTTGCTTTAATGTGAGTGCAACAAAGATTAAATTGACCCTGTAAGATTTACACTCAAAGGATTAGAAGCCAAGCAACCAATCTTTAAAGTTTAATCCTTTAAACCTTGATATTATTTTAGTGATATTTAATCATTTTCTTTACAAAATCACAAAAGCTCTCTATTGGTGTGAGAAGGCTTCCAACAGAAGCATGAGGTTGTATTTAGTAGTCTAGTTCATGAACTGGTCTCACCTCAACTTTCCCAATGAGTATAACAGTAGCAGACATTTTTTTCCCCAAGTTGTCAGATTTTATGGTTGTTTTATCCAAGTGAGAAATCTGGGGTGTTAAAATTTGTTGAAAGACAGGTTAATACTTTGTGTTTAAAGGCTATTAAAAGTTGGTAAAAACTTTTAGGAGTTACTAATGAGTGTCAGAGTTACTAACAGTATTTCTCTCTCAAGTAATATAGCAGGGTTGCAGCATGTTGAGGTGAGAGAGATTTTGCTGGTCAGTTACCAAAAGGTAATGGTTATGGCTGCCAACAATTGAAAGGACATGGGAGTAAGTGGTGGTATAAAGTGGGGGGTGGAAGCTGTGTCTATGGAGATGTTGGGGACCATTATGTGTGAAGTTATTTAACTAAAAATGAATGAAATTATTTAACTAATGTTCAAATTTACAGAAGATATCTGTGTGTTTGATTCTGTTTTGTTTTCCTTTAAGATCCTGAAGCTGCAAGAACAGCAAATAGCAAGATCACCACCACGCTTGGCCTGGTGGTTCATGCAGCAGGTAATGTTAATTCTACATGCCTTGTGACAGCTTTAAAAGCATCACTTCAATGTTGGTTCCATTCTTTCTAAAATACTCCAAGATTTCAGAGAGATCCCACCCAGATCTCTACTTCAGAGTAAATAGAGAATTTGAATCTTTAGCACTCTCTTCAGGGGAAGAGAAAAGTATTATCAGGGTAGTCACTATCTTGTGACTCCTGCCGAGAAGTATGAAGAGTAGACTTAAAACATTCAATCATGGCTGCTTTGAAGTTGTTGTCCAACAGCAAAAAGACCGCAGAGCTCCAGCAACAATGCAAAAAGAAAAAGGAGTGAGGGTATATGCGGGCCCCATGCAGGCAGCGAATGGAGAATTATAGGGAATAAGGAAATCCAGAAGTTTTAAACAAATACTTTCTTTCCTCTTGCTAGACAAGATAAAAAGTGTAATGGAAATTCTGGGTTTCGTGAGAACTTAAAAGGAACACAGGTCCTAGAATCTTGTACCCAAATCACAAAGTTGATGTGCAGCTAAAGCAAACAGGAGGAGCATTATTGTTAAGCTTTATTGCAAAAGAATTGGAGAATAACTAAACTTGTAATTAAATAGGAACTTGGGGAGCTCATGCCTGGAATACAGTATCAAATTTTGGTCTCCTTCCCTAAAGAAGGGTACACTTGATTTAATAGAAGCTCCCCAGTTTGACTGTTAGGATAAGGGGCCTGTGTTATGTGGAGAGACTTGAGTAAATTGCTTTACATTGCCTTAAACAGAAAAGTAGAAGTGGTCTCATTAAAACTTTTGAAAAGCCTGGCCAAGATAGATGCTGAGAGGGTGCGTCTCTTGGCAGGTGACTGTAGGGTTGTGTGTCAGTCATGGGTTAAGGAGTCCACCTTTGTAAAGTGAAATGAGGAGGATTTTTTCACGGCTGTAAATCTTTTGAATTCTCTGACCCAGATGGCAGTGAATTGAAGACTGGGATGGATAGGCTTTGTACATGGAGGAATCTAACGACATGGAGATTAGAGAAAGTGGAGAAGGAAGATTCAGCGTTAGTTCTATTTCTTATGTTCTTGGGCTATGTGTGTACATGGAGTTCATAATGGAGATCCCTGTTTTCATTACTGAGATCACAACACTTGATAATAGAGACTAAACCAGCACATCAGGCAATTATCTCTGTCCCAGTGAAATGAAAAAATTTCCAATTAGCACTTTTCCACCCTTTTTTGTCCATTGCCCTGCAAATGTTGGATTTTTGCAAAGAAAACAGAGACTTGGTTGAGAGAGGGACAGGAATAGGTGCTTAATGTTCCAGGGTTTTGAAGTTTTAGAAAAGATAGGGAGTAGGGACATGTTCGGCACAGCTTTGTGGGCTGAAGGGCCTGAATTGTGCTGTAGTGGGTGTAGTGGGGGGGGGGGGGGGGGTAGTTGCACTACTAATCAGGGACAATATCAGCAATATCAGGGACAATTTAATAACAGGGGACATAATGGAAGGCTCATCCACTGAGTCTATATGGGTAAAACTCAAAAATAAGAAAGGTGCAATCACTGTGATGGGATTACACTACAGACCTGCTGATAGCCACCAGGATATTGAGGAACAGTATGCAGGCAGATTAGGGAAAGGTGTAAAACTAATTGGGTTGTTGTCAGCGGGGACTTCAACTTCCCTAATATAAACTGGGACCTCTTTAGTGTAAGAGGTTTAGACAGGGCAGAATTGGTGCATCCAGGAGGGTTTCTTCATATGTCGGTAGTCCAACAAGAGGAGGGGCCATACTGACCTGGTGTAGGGTAATGAGCCTGGCCAAGTGACTGATCTTTCAGTGGGAGAACAGTTGGGGAACAGTGACCACAACTCCTTAAGTTTTAAGATAGCTATAGATAAGGATAAGTATGGACCTTGCAGGAGAGTATTAAATTGGAGCAGGGCAAATTATGGGAGCATCAGGCAGGAACTAGGGAGAATTAATTGGGAACAGCTGTTTTTGGGCAACTCCACGTCTGACATGTGGAGGGTGTTTAAAGACCGACTGTACACGTATGTTCCAGTAAGAAGGAAGGACAAGAATGGCAGGGTAAGAGAACCTTGGGAGTTGAAAGAGGTGGCACATTTAGTTAAGAAGAAAAAGGAAAAATATGTAAAGTTTAGGAAGCTAAGATCAAGCAGCACTTGAGGATTATAAAGAAGCCAGAAGGGAACTTGAAGGGAATTAGGAAAGCCAGGATGGGCCGTGAAAAGTCCTTGGCAAGTAGGATTAAAGAGAATCCCATGGCATTCTATACATACGTCAAGAGCAAGAGGATAACTAGGGAGAGGGTAGGACCACTCAAGGATAAAGGAGGGATCATGCGCTTGGAAGCGGAGGAGGTGGGTGAGGTCCTTAACGAGTACTTTGCATCAGTATTTACCAAGAAGAAGGATGGGGAGATCAGTGTGGAGCATGCTAATATGCTAGGGCATTTTGAGATAAAGGAGGAAGTAGTGTCAGATCTCTTGAAGAGCATTAAAGTCCCCAGGACCTATGGGATATACCCCAGATTATTGAGAGAGGCAAGAGATGAGATTGCTGGGGCCTTGACCAATATCTTTGTGTCCTCTCTAGCCACAGGCGAGGACCTAGAGGACTGGTGAGTAGCTAATGTTGTTTCATTATTCATCAAGGGAAACAGGGATAAACCTGGTGACTATAGACTGATGACTCTCATGTCAATGGTAGGGAAGTTACTGGAGAGGATACTTAGGGATAGGATTTATGAGCATTTAGAAAACCATAGCCTAATTAGGGACAGTCAGCGTGGCTTTGTACAGGGCAAGTCCTGTCTTACTAACTTGATTGAGTTTTTTGACAAGGTGACAAGGGTGATTAAGGTAGAGCTGTGGATGTTGGCTACATTGATTTTAGTAAGGCATTTGACAAGGTCCCTCATGGGAGGCTCATCCAGAAGATTAAGATGCATGGGATCCACGGCGAATTAGCCATTTGGGTTCAGAACTGGCTTGCCCGTAGAAGACAGGATAGTGGTCGATGGGACTTATAGTTGGAGGTCTGTGACTAATGGCGTTCCTCAGGGATCTGTAGTGGGAACTCTGCTGTTTGTGATGTATGTAAATGACCTGGATGAAAATGTACATGGGTGGGTTAGTAAATTTGCAGATGATATGAAGACTGGTGGTGTTGTGGATAGTGTAGAAGACTGGCAAAGGATACAGCAGGATATAGATCAGTTGCAGATATGGGTGGAGAAATGGCAGATGGAGTTCAACCCGGCCAAATGTGAAGTGTTGCACCTTTTAGAGATCAAATGTAAAAAGACAGTACGCTGTTAATGGCCAGACCCTTAATTAGTGTTGATGAACAGAGGGACCTTGGGGTCCAAGTTCGTAGATCCCTGAAAGTGGCTACACAGGTTGATAGGCTGGTAAAGAAGGCATATGGCATGCTTGTCTTCATTAGTCGAGGCACTGAGTTCAAGAGTCAGGAAGTTGTGCTGCAGCTTTATAAAACTTTACTTAGGCTGCATCTGGAGCATTACATTCCGCTCTGGTCGCCCCATTACAGGAAGGATGTTGAGGCTTGGAGAGGGTGCAGAAGAGGTTTACCAACATGCTGCCTGTATTAGAGGGCATATGCTATGAGTATAGGTGGGAGAAACTTGGGTTGTTTTCTCTGGAGTGGGTGGAGGCAGACAGGAGATTTGATAGAGGTTTATAAGATTATGAGAGGCATAGATAGAGTAGACAGCCAGTATCTTTTCCCCAGGGTTGAAATGTCTAATACCAGAGGGCACGCATTTAAGGTGAGAGGGGGAAAGTTTAAAGGAGATGTGCAGGGCAAGTTTTTTTTTGCATAAGTTGTGGGTGCCTAGAATGCACTGCTGGGGTGGTCATGGAGGCAAATATGATTGGGGTGTTTAAGAAGCTCTTAGATAGGCACATAAATGTGAGGGAAATGGTAGGATATGGACATTGTGTAGGCAGAAGGGATTAGTTCAGTTGGGCATTTTATTGCGAATGTAATTGGTTTGGTACAACATTATGGGCCAAAGGGCCTGTTCCTGTGCTGTATTGTTTTATGTTCTATGTTCTAAATACTAGGAGTCCTGTAAATGCTCTAAATCAAAACTAAACACATTCAAAACACAAACAAATATAGATTTGGATATCTTGGATTAATTGAGTACCACGGACAATTTATTGTTACACATTTCAGAATAACTCCTAAATAACTATAACTTTCTCAGTGCTCCAGCAAATACTTATGTAGCATTTAATTTTTTGTGCAATGCACCCTGAATGTTTTTGTCTTTTAAGCCACTCTCTGCTCTGTTCCTGTAAGGCCAGTTAACTTTTCTAGTTTGTTCTTATGTGGGAGCGGTGAAGTGTGCAGTTGCAGATTGACTCCCAATATGGATGAAACACTGCTGACTGAGACCCCAGTCTTTTCAGGCACATAAGACATAACTTTAAAAGATGTCTATGCTGCTTGACTTCAGATCCTGTTTTCTTTAGAATGCAAATCAAGATTCTGAAAAAGGCAACACGTGTGATTTAGGATATTTAGTTTGATTTAATATAGAATAAAAGATTGTTCATTTTGTGGTGTGATTTTTTTTTTTAACCCATTGTTTCCTCTTTCTGCCTGTTAACCTAATGTCAGAATTTAAGTGCTCTATGCACTGCCCTGTAGAGTAATCCAGTTGACTACCCAGTGATGTAATCTGCAATAAATACTTTAGTTGAACAAATTGTAAGTGACAATAATAATTTTTAATTTGTCTGTTATTCCCATTGCAGGGAGTAATTGCTACTTTTAAAAAAAGCAGCATTTTTCTCTTTTGTATTTCCCACATTCCCCTGTACTACTTGACTTCATCTATTCCTCTCCCTTACAGCGGATGGCATTGCATTGGGTGCAGCAGCTTCCACATCACAGACGAGTGTACAGTTGATTGTATTTGTAGCTATTATGTTGCACAAAGTAAGTATCGGAAATTTGGATTTCCTTTATTACTGCATTCCATATGAGGGTTTGAGAAATGTTCAGTGATTGGATCTAACAGATCATTTTCCCTTTTGGATATGGATACATTAATAAAGTGGACCAGGAATTCAGCAGTTTGTCTTAGATGGGAATGTGGTAATGGTATTACTGGATTTGCCTACAGCCTGGACTATTAATCCAGAGGTGGCAGAGAGAACCCCACCAGGTGAAGTAAACTGTAAGGGATATGGACTAGTTAAGTGATGGGTAGTTGGATTGTCAGAGTGCAGTGTGAGGTAGAATGGAAAAGCAGAATATTTCCTTAACAGGTGAAAGAGCGGTTAATGTTAGTATTTGGTGGAATTTAGGTGTCCTTTTACGCACACCACAAACTAAGAGGCAAATAGGATGGCAAGTGATGTGTGACCTTTAATGCAAGTGATATCAGTAAGGAAGTCCTGTTACAATTGTACCACAACTGGAATGTTGTTCACCATTTTGACTTGCTTACCAAAGGAAAGGTAAGCTTGTCGTGTGGGAAGGGTGGTGTGTGGAACGCATTCACGCAGTGGATTCCTGCTCTGAGAAAGCTGTCCAGTGAGTAAAGAGTGAAGGGCTGAGAGGATAGAATGAGAAAGTGGAGTTCATGCAGTTATTTTATGGGAAGTATGTGAACTTGAATTTAAAAATCTGTCAGCTTGTAATAAAAGCCAGAATGATTCCCTGATGTCCTTTTGAAGAAGGAAACCTATCACCATTCCTGCTCTGGCACATGTACAATTCCAGACCTACAATAATGTGGCCAAATCTTAACTTTCCTCTACAATGGCCAAATGTTTCAAACTGAGTTGTACCTATTGGCAATACAGAGCCACCCATGGTAGTGGCACAGTGGGAAAGGAAAGGCTCTGGACCTCAGGAAATCTGAAAGCTGCAGGGTCAAGCATGGGCAGCAAGGAAATTTTCTCCTGATGACCACCTGTCACCATCATTTATGAGCATTCTTCCACAATGAACATAACTTGGAGGAGGCACTGAGTGTATCAAGGGTACAGAATGCACTCTGGACAGGGACAGGACTTCATTGTCTTTCACCAAGTGGATTGGTATTACCAACCCTGACAATGATGACACGGTTCTGAAAGACATAGCTACCATTTGGGATGGTTTGTGGGAGAACAACACAAGGGAAAAACCTGGTTGACTTCATTCTAACTAGTCCACCTCCCACAGATGTGACTTGATAGGAGACAGTCTTTGCAGAGATGAAATCCTGTCTTTAATATAGATTGTTTTGTAGATACGACACTCAACAACAAGTGATAGAATCAAAGTAAATATTGGAGCACAGACTTGAGATCAATGATGCATTGTGGCCAACCAACAGGAGAGTAATTGAATTCTACCGTCATCTGTCCTCAGCCTGACACTATTGTTCTGCTGTTGTGATTCAGCTAGAAGCCTGGTTCAGTGAAGATGTAGAAGAGCATGCCAGAGGTAGAACTAGGCACATCTAAAGATGAGGTGCCATCTTACTGTGGCAAATACAAAAGACTTCAGGCTTGTTCAGCAGCATGCTGATAAAATATAACCAGAGAATTGGACAAACTCATCAGCCCTGCCACACCCAGTTATGAATAATAGGTGAATAACTAAATGAGAAACCTCGGGTGGGGGGGAAGAAGAAATACCTGTGTATATCAATGCAATGCACAAGGTTAAAGTGTTTGCAAACATCTTGGATGGAAAACTCAAATCAGTGATCCACTTGAGCCCTCTTGTCTCATCACAAAAGCCAGTCTTCTGCCAATTTGATTACTGCATTGAAATCATAAAATGACTGAGAGCACTGGATAGAGCAAAGCCTGTGAGACCCAGCAATACTCATTGAGCACACACACAGGGCTTGAAGATGTATTCTAGGAAAAGCCAGGACAGTTCTAACGAAATTGGGTATGGCCTGGGTACATCCTGTCCACAAAATTCAGACCAAATTCAGTCCACCCAATAGTTTCCCATTCATTTATTCTCAATTGTTGGCAAAGTGATGGTGGTAATCAAGTGGCACTTGCATTAACCTGCTGACTGTTGCTTGGTGAAGGTTTTGCTAGGAGCACGCAGTTCCAAATGAGTGATGCATGTGATGCAAACATGACCAGAAGAGCTCAGTTACGAGATGAAATGAGAGAGAATGCCCTTGATATTAAGACAGGACTTCACAGTGTGTAGCAGAAGGGAGGCCTGGTATATCTTGTTGCCATGAACTGGGACAATCTCTCCATTGGCTGGACTTTTGTCTGTCACAAAAGGATATAGTTTTTGGTGGGCAAGATCTAAGAAACTACTGGTGTTCCTCAGCATAGTGACCTCAGATGTTTCATTCATCTTCTGTCCACTGAGGTCAGACATGAGGACGTTTGAAGATTGCATGGAAGTGTTCAATTCATAACGTCCAGTCTCCAGGAAATAACATTTGTGGCATACAAATGCCAGAGGATGTCTGGCCTTAACAAGAGAGTTCAATCATGCCATCTTGACATTTGGTAGTATTGCCATTCATTGACTGCCAAAACATCAAAGATTTAGAAGTCACCAGTGCCCAAAAACTTAGCCAGCTGCATAAATACTGCCACCTATAAGGCTTGAGTCAGTGTAGTAATTTCCTGAGATTTTGTTTGACTGTATGTCAACACTTGTAAATTCTGCCATTTAGAAGGCTGGGAAACAGGTGCATGGAAACGTGTTCCTTTTCACATTGGATGTTATCCTGACATGGAAGTGTGTTACAAGTCAAAATCCTGGAACTCGCCATCTTGCATCATTATCCATCAGGCCTGTATCAGCTTAAGAAACCAATGACATGTTCCAGGGTAAATGGATAAGTCTGGTCTGAGTGGGTCATGTCTGAGGACAGGATCACAGACAAGGGTTCTAATCTCAACATTTGTGAAATAAGATATCTTTAAATAAAGATCCAGAAAAGGTGGGAGGGCTGGAATCAGTAAACACAACTATAAAGTTGTCAGATTGTTGTAAAATCCCAAGTGGTTCGGTGATACTCTCCAGAGAATTCTATCCTCAGTTGTTGACCTTTAACTGCCTTCTGAAAAGGGCAAATTGCCACCAGCAATCAAAGCCATTCTACCTCAGCCACCACCTGTATTAGAGATGGGTAGTAAATATTACCCTGCTCCCCTCTGAATTGACTTTCAGTCTGTTTGAAGCAATTAGATTATTTTCCAGAGTTAAATCTACAGCAGCCTTTCTGTAGTGATGTTGAGACAACATTTATATGTGCATTTTGACGAAATTCCTCCTTTATGGCTTTTTTTTTAAAATCTCTCACTTCTCAGTTGGAATGTTGGGTCCAAAGCCCATTCCAGTGGTTTGACTACAGAATCTTCAATGCAATAGTGTGGAAGGACTGCACTGTCAGAGGTGCATTCTATCAGATGAGGTGTTGTCTGCCCACTTAGTTATAGAGCCATAGACCCTTATGGTCCAAAGAGAATTAGTGGCATTTTTCCTGGTGTAACAGTGAGATAGTATTCCCCTTGATTCCTGTAACAAAAGAACAGGGTGGGAGGAAACTATTAGGGCAAGAATGTGTGACAGTGTTCTGAAGAGGTTCTCTCCTTCAACAGGAACAGCTTTTTTTGAAAAGGTGCCTCATTTGGGACCCTATTCTGGTTTCCAAGCCTTGTATTTGGAAATATCATAAATTGCTTATCTCTTCAAAGATCCTGTGTTCTCAGTGGACAATACCAGTTACGTACACAGTTTGCCTTGCATCTTCAATGTACTGCACCAACAGTGAAACACTTTGGGAGGTGCGAAGGGCGTAAGGTTACACAGAGGAAATGTTATGATTCATGCAACTGGAAGCAACATGTATGGACTGTTTAATGGTGTACTGCAATCATTGTGTTCTTTCCCTCTGCTTTAGGCTCCAGCTGCTTTTGGTCTGGTTTCTTTCCTTATGCACGCAGGGCTCGAAAGGAATAGAATCAGAAAACACCTACTGGTGTTTGCTTTGGCAGCACCGCTGCTCTCCATGGTCACTTACCTGGGCCTGAGTAAGGTATGTAATGCTTTTCTGGAAAAAAAATGGTATTTATATAGCACTTTCTCACCATAACATGCTAAAGCAGTATGCTAAGAAATCACAATGGAGTGACTGTTACATCAGCAACATACTGCATACAACCAATACCTGAATGATCAATTGATTGAGTTTTAATATTGTTTGTGAAGTTATTGATCAAGGCACAAGAAACACATCTTGCTTGTTTTGCACTGAGACCTTTACCCTCAACCTGAAGAAGCAGAGAGACCTTTGGTCTGACATCTCATCCAAGGATGGGGAATGCCTGACTGACCTGCACTCTGTACTCCAGTGGAGTTGTCAGCTTAGATTATACAGTAAGACTTTGACCTTCTGCTAAAACACATGAACAGAAGGTTCCTGACTGAGAGGTGGGAATGCTGCCAAATGAGCCAAGCCATCATGTGGCAATTGTAGAATTTCAGGTAGTAGTTAATTGAAGCTGTTGTTGTTGATCTGCTATAAAACAATAACAGAGCAGGTGATGTAATTCAAGGAAGGGAGGTTTTCCTCATTAAACCACGGGATTCACACTAGATCACTGTAAAAAAAATTGTTTTATTTGTCATTTATTGCTTTAAGGTCTTCAGTTTTTGAAATGGTGAGACCTCTGTCTAACTGAAGTGCACTGACTCCTAGGGTTTTCTGACATGGTGTGAGGAAGCTGAATTGATGTATGTTAATGTTTCCATTGGTGCTGGAAGCTTTTGTCTCTGGTGCAGTCCCCTTGTAAAATGGAACTTGACAATGCCTTTAACCTGATTCTGCCCTTCAACTCTTGCTGAGCCACAGGTTCATGCCCTGTGTAGCCAGGGAAACTGCTGATATTTCATACTATTGCAGGTATGCGAGTCTATGCTGTGATTATGCAACATCACAGCCAACTGTCTCGCATGCTTTCTAGTAGGGATACAAGAGAAAGCAATTGTCCTGGGAAACCTCTGACTACTGACTATTTTGCACCCTTTTTTTTTGAAGTGTAGACATGACTGTGGTGTAGATAAGCATGTCAGCCAACATCCCCCAAATGGCTGGTGATGCACAGCTAATCTGTGTATTTGGTGATGGTAGTTGAGTGAATGAAGTTGGCAAGGATTCTGGCAAAACTTTGTGAGCGGAGAGTTTCATCATTGGATCTTTCACTCCCATCTGATCATGTAACCAGGCCTTCAGGTTAACCCCTCATCTGAACGATTGCTTCTCTAACAGTGTAGCATTGCTTCGGTGCTGTCCAAGAGTGTTGGTGTAGCAGTATGTGCATTAGTGAAAACTCAGCATCAGAGCCAAGGTGACTTTTGTGGATGAGATCAGGAGATAGCAGTGGAAGCATAGAACCCATACTGACTACATTCTCCCTCTAAAAGGAGCAGCAGTTTAAGCACACGTTCCACCATTTTGGATCGTGGCTTGATCGGTATCTTAACTCCGCCTACCTACTTCAGTTCTGTAAATCTTGCCTGACAAAAGTCCATTGGTTTTGGATTATAAATAGTAAGTTGTGCGCCCTAGCCTCAACATCTCTTCTGCTCTGCTGGAAGCACGGACATGATGGGCCACATAGTCTCCCTTGATGCTGTAACCATTCTATGATCTGAGAGTATTTCTGATTTTCACTACCCTTTATTGAGAATGGGGCTTCTGATGTTGCCTCCGAAGAGTCTAGCTCTCATTTTAAAATTACTTTGGGTTCTCCCATTGGAGCAAATAATTCCTCCCTATCTTATTAAATCCCCTAATCATACAAACTTCAGTCAGGTCACTCCATAATCCTCTATATTCAAGGCTGAAACATAAACTGCCCTCGGTAATATCCTCCTCTTGAATCCTGAAACTGTTTGGTGAATCTACAATGCAGTCACTCCAAGGCCTGTATATCCTTGGTAAGGTTTTGTGTTTTATTTCTGACTACACTAGTCCGGGGGGGGGAGGGTGGTGAGAGAGATAGTAAAGATCTGAATGTAAATTTCACTCCTTTGATTTGAGATAGAAATGTCAGCTTTCCAGAATCTTTTTTTAAATCTTGCTATAAATTGAGACAGTAAAAACAAGTGCAAACTAATGATCAGATTGATAATTCTACACATTCTCAGGGCTTTCCAGCAGTTTATCAATGTAAGGAAAAAGTCTGTTTTCCTACTTTTAAGACTTCTGTTCAAATGGCAGAGGAAGAAATTTATTTCATTTGTAATGTATGGAGCAATTTCAACATGCTAGAATTTTTCCAAATCAAGTTTTAATAACCTAGGACATAGTTTGTATCTGCATTTGAACCTTTGTGATTGCTAATTTCTGAAAGACGCAGGATCCAATTAAACATCAAAGCATTTTAATTGGTGATGTGTTTAATTGCAGTTTTTATGTAAGTTGGCAGGTGCATTTTCCTACATTGTTACAGTAGCAACATTTCAAAAGTGCTTTGTTGGATAGATAGGACTTCAGAGTGTCTTCACCATAGAAATGCAAAGATTTTTTCCCCCAATGTCATCAGAGGTATGCTTCTTTCCCACTTCCAAGTTTAGTTGCTAATTAAGTTAGACACAGTTTGACACTTGGCATCTGGATTGAGAGGACCTGATTGCCATTCATGTGAGAGTGATCTACCATTTTATTTTCCTAATATGGTCTCAATTTAACCAACTAACTTTAAAAGGAGACAAGGTATGGCAGATGCCGGAACCTGGAACAAAAAAAATGAGCTACTTGTGGAATTCAACAGATCAGGCAGCATCTGTGGAGGAAAATGGGCAGTCGATGTTTTGAGTTGAGATCCTTCATCTGGACTGAAAGAGTAGGGTGATGACCAGTGTAAAGAGGTGAAAGGGGAGGGGTTGTGGTAATGGGTCTCGGTGAGAACAAACAGTAGAAAGAATTTGGTCAGAGCTCTTTCCCCACCCATCTCTTTATACCGGCTACCTCCCCTGTACTCTCAGTCCCAATGAAGGGTCTCAAACCAAAATGTTAACTGTCCATTTCCCTCCACAGATGCCGCCTGACCTGCTGAGTTCCTCCAGCAGCTTGTTTTTTTTTTGAACTTTTTTTTAAATTGACGTTTTTTGTTGAAATACTTTTGAGAATTGAACATTGTGATGTTTGCTGCTCTCCCAACAAGGTAATACTAATGTGCATTTCCTTCTCTTCAATGTTTGTTTTTGCAGAGCAGTAAAGAAGCACTTTCAGAAGTGAATGCCACTGGAATTGCCATGCTGTTTTCAGCAGGAACTTTCCTTTATGTAGCCACCGTACACGTGCTTCCGGAGGTGGGTGGCACTGGTCACAGTCACAAGACTGAGTCGGGTGGGAAGGGACTCAGTCGACTTGAGGTTTGCACCCTCGTCCTGGGCTGCTTGATCCCATTGGTACTGTCGGTGGGTCACCAGCATTAACCAACAGCACCCCAGCAGGAACCTGGATAACAAGGGTCTGTCAGCACTCCCATGTTGGTTGGCAGGATCACTACACATACTGGGGCTTTGCCCCTTCATTTTTTTTTCCCCGTGAAATTCCAAATGAAATAGATTGGAAGTATAAATTAAGTGAAATTGTAAATAAGTTGGAAGGAATTCTGGCAATGTAGCCATTTTGAAAAGTGAGTTTTGTTTAACATATCAATGGAAATTTCTGAACTTGTTTCAACGAAATGAGAGAATGTAACTTTAGTCAAATAGTGTCTAGTTACAAAGGATGAAGTACAGGCACTTACTAAATTAACAGTGAACTTGGGGCTGCATTAGAGGTAATCCAGGGCATTAATTAAGCCAAGGGAATTGACATCGGGTTTGAGTATGTGAAATAATTTTTACTGGGTTTTATTCATAAGTGTACAGTCTTAAATAGTTTGTTAGCCTGTAAGCTTGGTGCCTGCTAGTTCAATGTCTGTGTGTTTAAACGATAGGATTTTTGACAGGCTAATGTATTTGGGAAGAATTTTTTTGTTCAAAGTGCTTTGTTAATGTATATGGGGTAAGGAAATAAAAAAAAACTGTCTGAATCATTAATTTTAATGGTCAAACATATCATGCAGTGGGTAGATGGGTGTAGGATAACAAAATGTTTCCTAGGTCCATGGAAGTGAAGTATGAAGAATGAAATCCCATTGCTATGACTTTGCTGACTTGTGAATATTCATTGTTCAGTTGCTTCAGGTAAACTGAAATCATTCCATTGACAATGGCCTTATCTTTCCAACTCTTTGTACACATTAACAGATCTTGCAGATTTTTTTTGTTTTTAAGATGTATATCTATAAATAAATTTTTAATAAGTGGCCATTCTTTGTTTTGTACAACTTTTCTTTTATCCCATCTCTTATAAAGACCTCTTTGAATTGAAAAAGCATTCTACTTTGACGACATCTCCACACAAAAAAAGGGGAGGTATTTCTAACAACAATCCCTTAGGAATCTTGCATTGCAGAAGGGGACTACTGAGCTGATTGTGCTGTGCCAGCTCTTTTGAAAGAGCTATTCAGTCATAAGTCCTGGAGTCGTTCAGTACAGAAACAGGCTGTCTGGCCCACCATATCTATGCCAGCCATTGTACTTACCTATAGAAGTTTCATTTGCTTGCATTTGGTCCAAGCTTTCAATGCCTTGGCAATTTAAGTACTAGCCTATAGCTTCTTACTCAGTTCAGTCCTGTTCCTCTTACCCTGTAGCCCTGCAAAATTCCTCCCCCACCCCACCTCCAAATATTTTTCCAGTTCCCTTTAAATATTGTAAAGGATTCTACTTCACCATCCTTGTGGAATGAACATTACAGATGCCAGAACCTAGGTGCATTAAAAAAAAATGCATAATCTTCACTCATGGTCAAGTGGCTCTGTTGCTTGTGAAAATTCAAAACATCCTTTGTTATTTTGACTACATTTTTTGGTTTTATTAGATGTTGCCTACCATTATCTTGCTTCATCTTAATAAACACTCAAATCAGCCTGACTAACTGGGTCATTATGGAGAGTGCAAGGAGCATTGCCCTTTCATATGGCTTTAATAATGGGATGCTACTTGCTTGTGCTACGGATGGGTTTAGTGGATGGGTCTCTTTGTTTTTCATTGTCCCACAGCCTATTTCTGCATATGCCTTTTTGCTAGAACGTTTGAGATGGCTTCATCAGTAGCCAAGTTCTGCGTTGACCAGGCTATGTTTCTGTCTAGATTCCTTATCCACATACATGCATGTTGTTCACCAATCTATAGGCAAGCAACAATGCTAAACAAAGGTAGTGACACAACTCAAACTCTCCTGCAAGCTTTCTTACTCAAAGAAAATTTGTTTTCTAGGGAATGAAAAACATGGATGCGGAATCACTTGGTGGAAATTCAAATGCTGTTCTGGGCATTTTATTGTTGCTTATGGAGCTGCTTGACCCCAAGTTACTGTGTCAGTGACTTGGCTTGCCAAAGCCAATTGTGTGTGACACGGTGTTATAGTAATACTTATCCAATCAATCTCACATGTTTAAACATTGATGAAAAAATTCAAAGTTCTGATTTTAAACTCCTGACAACTATGTTGTGTGGAAAATCTTGTGCAAAAATATGCTATATTTTCCTCATATGCTCTGAGTATTTCAATCCTTTCAGATAAGGTGCATGAGGCTAAATGTTTTGTTTGAGCTGAAACTACACAGTGAACAGAGTTTTAAGGAACAGAGGGGCCACTGTGTACAAGTTCAAGGATCCCAGAAGGTGGTGGCAGATAAACTGGTGAAGTAAACATACAGGTTACTTGCCTTCCAGAGCTGTGACATAGAATATAAGTGCAGGAAAGTTATGGTACAACTTTATAACATATTTAGACCAAATCTGGAGTATTGTGTGCAGTTCTGGTCACCACTCTAGGATGGACCTGCCCTAGAGAAGGTGTAGTGGAAGTTCAACTACACCAGTGGATGTAGTGTAGGGAGACAAGAGACCGCAGATACTGGAATCTGGAGTAAAAGAACAACCTGCTGGAGGAACTCAGCAGATCGAGCAGTGTCTGTGGAGGGAGAGGTATGGTTGATGTTTTGGGTCGAGACCCTGCATCAGGATTCCTCTACAGCTGCTGTTTGAACTGCTGAGTTCTTCCAGCAGGTTGTTTATCGCGGTGGATGTAGTGCAGTTGGAAAGCCTTTGATAAGCTGCGACAAATGAGATTGTTGAACAAAATTAGAGCATTGAGGATTGCTTACATATGTGGAAAATGAAATATAATCTGGGAAAATCTGAGGTCATCCACTTTGGTGGAAAAATAGAAAGGCAAGAATTTTGTTTACATGGTGAGAAGTCGATTGGGTGTTAGTGTTCAGAAGCATTTGGGTGTCCTTGTATAGTGAACATGGAGGTACAGCAAATAATCAGGAAGGCAAACTATATGTTGGCCTTTATTGCAAGAGAGTTTGAGTACAAGAGTAAAGACATCTTCCTGCTGATGCGTAGGGCCCTAGTGAGACCATGTTTGGAATATTGTTTGAGTCTGGTCTCCCTACCAAAGGAATTGTATACTTGTGATAGAAGTATTGAGGCAGCTTCACCAGCTTGATTAATGGGGCGGGGAGATTGACCTACTATCTTGAGTTTAGAAGAATAAAAGACAAGGAGGCTTGGTTAATGAATAGAAAATAACTTACAGGTTGTAAGGCTGTGATCACTGGCCACTGCTGTTCACCATCTGTATCAATGATTTGGATGAGGGGACAAAACTCTTACTGAGTTTGGCAAGTCAGGTGCAGGGGAGACGTTTCCCCAGGTCTGAGTGATGATGACCAGGACTGTGTTTCAATGAAGGGTTGGCCATTCAAGTTGGAAGAGGACGGTGAAATTCACTACCCAGGAGGGCAGTAGAGCCTCAGACACTGTGTATATTGAAGAGATAGACAGATTTTTGAATATTTCAGGAATCAAGGGTTACAGATTAATAGAGGAAAGTAGTTCTGAGGTAGAAGAACAGCTATGATCTTATTGAATAGCAGAGCAGGCATAAGGGGATAAATGTCCCACTAACTCGTGTTGTTAAACAGAAAATTAATGAGCTGACGATATTGCCTTATGATGTCGACAGTTATATATTGGCTAGGACACAAGGAACAATTACTCTGTTCTTTGAAATAGTGTTGTGGAAAATATGTCCTCTTGGTAGCACCTCAATGATGCAGCATTCCCTAGGCTGGTGATAGCAGCTTATATTCATGCAGCTCAGTTAATGTAGCAAAATATCCCAAGGAGTGTTCTAAAACAAAATTTGACTGAATGCGTTAAGGTAAATTACTAAAGTTTGATCAGAGGTTTTAAGGAGTCTGGTAAAGGAGCAAAGAGAAGATATGGGAGCAAATTCCAAAGCAGTGACACAGTGGGTAGAGCCACTGCCTCACAGGTCCAGAGATCCAGGTTCAATCCTGACCTCAGGTGCTGTCTATTGTAGAGTTTGCACGTTCTCCTTGTGACTGCGTGGGTTTCCTCCCACATCCCAAAACCATGTGGGTTGGTGGGTTAATTGGCCCCTGTAAATTGCTCCTACTATGTTGGTGAAGAGTAGAATCTGGGGGGAGTTGATGAGAATGTAGGGAGAATTAAAAGAATGGGGTTGATGTAGAGTGTTACGAGCCAGTTTGCTACTTGGTGAGTCTCCCTTGAAAGCATCTGGACAATAGTGTAGTAGTGTGTGTGTGTGTGTGTGTGTGCGTGGTGTTATCTGACTTCGGCAAGTGAAAAAAAGACTATAACTGGAGCGTACTGGCTGTTGCACAGGGAGACAGAGACTGACTACCGGTCTCTGTATCTATGGATGAAGGACAATAGCTGTGACTGTCACTATACAACCCATGTATGGATTTTTGGAGCACTCTGTGGAGTCCACTTTGTCGTTAACCTGTACTGGAAAACAGGTATATCTGTGGGCGGCCACGTATCAAATGCCCTCGGTGTGGCAGATACTTTGGAACAAAGCAATGGAGATCATCAGTGATTGAGGTGTCGTATGGGTTCCATCATGGAACTTGTGGATTTCGTAAATTTTCTCTCTACATTTTCTCTACATTCTACTGTGGTTTTCAGAAGTCTTTGCTCATCGTTCTACCTTGTGACTTGCTGAACTGAACTTTAAGAACTATTCCTAGACTTGGGGTTTGGGATCTTGCCACACACACACTTCGGGTTTATTTTGGGGGCAATGTTTAATATCTAATTTTTTTATTTCTCTTATTATTACAAGTAGTTATTAATAAATAAATTCTAACATATACACGGCTCTTTGTTTCTATTGTTGCTGGTACGTAATGAGAGATGCAAGAAACTGCAGATGCTGAAATGCAGAACAAAAAATCAAGTGATGGAAGAATTCAGCAGGTCAAGCAGCATCTGTAGAGGGAAAGGGATCAATGTTTTGGGTCGAGACCCTCCATCAGGACTGAGTGTGTGGGGAGGAAGATAGTCATTGTATGAGGGAGAGGTGAGACAGGCTGGAACCGAGAGGGGTGGAGGAGGATGGAGCCAGGTGGGGAAGTGTTGAGACTAAGGATGGAAGGTGATGGGTGGAAACAGGTAAGGCAGGGGGTGATGGGCAGGTGGGGAAGGATAATATCCTGGTAATCGAGGGGATGTGGAGGGAGTGGAGGGGGGAAGGATAGAAATGGTGAGCAAAGGGAGAGAGACCCTGGGAGTGGTGGAAGTGGGAAAGGAAGTGGAAGTGTGTGGGTTTCTAAAACTGGAAAATTCAATGAAAATTCACCTAGACAGACCATGAGATGCTGTTCTTCTCATTTGCATCTGGCTTCACAGTAGCAGTGGAGAAGGCCGAGGACAGACAGGCCAGTGTGGGAATGGGAAGGGGAGTTGAAACTGCATGCAACCAGGAGCTTGGATGGCCTTTGCAGACAGTGCAGGTAATCTGCAGAACAGTCACCAACAAACACAGGAGCTACATCGTGAGGACCAAATGCAATAGATAAGGTTAATCTTTGCCTCAGCTGGTAGGGATGTTGTTTAGGTCACTGGATGGTGGTGAGGGGGGAAGTGTAGGGACACCTATGGTTGCAGGGTAGTCCCTGCAGAAAGAAGGGGTGGGGGAAGAGGAGAAGATGTTGACTGGTGGTGGGATCCTGTTGGAGTTGATGGAAATGGCGAAGGATGATGTGCTGGATGCACAGGTTGGTGGGGTGAAAGGTGAGGAGCAGGGAAACGTCTCTTTTGTTTGGGGAGGGGGTGAAGGTGAGAGCAGATGTGTGGGAAATGGAGGAGATGCAGGTGAGGGCTCCATCAACCAAAATAGAAGGTGAGCCATGTTTCCTAAATAAGGAAAAGATTTCTGGTGTCCTGGAGCAGAAAGCCTCATCTTGAGAACATACGCAGTGGAGGTGATGAAACTGGGAGAAAGGGATGGAGTCCTTTCAAGAGATGGGCTGGAAGGAGGTGTAGTCTAGGTAGCTGTGGGAGTCGGTGGGTTTATAGTAAATATCAGTGGATAATTTATCTCCTGAGGTGGAGACAGATCCAGAAAAGGGAGATAAGTGTCAGAGATGGACCAGGTGAATTTGAGAGCAGGGTGGAGTGGAAGTTGGTAGCAAAGGTGATAAAGTTGGTAATTTCCGCATGAGTGCTGGAAGCAGCACCAATGCATTCATCGAAAAGATAAGATATCTTCATTGGTCACATGTACATCGAAACACAGTGAAATACATCTTTTTGCATAGTGTTCTGTGGGCAGCCCGCAAGTGTCGCCATGCTTCTGGCGCCAGCATAGCCCACAACTTCCTAACCCATATGTCTTTGGAATGTGGGAGGAAACCAGAGGAAACCCACGCAGACATGGGGAGAACATACAAGCTCCTTACAGACAGTGGCCGGATTTGAACCCGGGTCGCTGGCGCTGTAAAGCATTACGCTAACTGCTACACTATCATATCTGCCCGATGTGGTGAAGAAAGAGTTGGGGAGTGGTGCTGGAGTAGGTTTAGAACAAAGACTGCTCCATGTAGCTAACAATAAGGCAGGAGTAGCTGGGGCCCATGTAAGTGCCCACAGTTACACCTTTGATTTGTAGAAAGTGGGAGGAATCGAAAGAGAAGTTGTTCAGGGTAAGAACCAGTTCTGCCAGATAGAAGAGAGTGTCAGTGGAGGGGAGCTGGTTGGGTCCTGCAGGGGAAAAAAAAACAAAAGGTCCCGAGCACTTCCTGATGGGGGATGGAGGTGTATAGAGACTGGATGTCCATGATAAAAGGACCAGGGATGGTGGAGGGCATGAGAACTTCCTGGATGTAGGTGGGAAGAGACTAGCTGTGGGGGGGGGGGGTGTGGACAGAATAGAGACAAGGTATGAAGAAAAGTTCAGTGGGGAAACAACAGACAGAAACAATGGGTCTACCCAGGTGTAAAGTGAGCAGATGGTTGCATGTTGGGAGGGGGTGAGGTTGGAGTGGGTGAGGGAAGTGGAGAGGTCAAGGCGTTTGATGTGACATCGGCAGTTGGAAATGAAAAGATCAAGAGAGGGTGAAAGGCTGGGGGGGGGGGGTGGAATCCAAGTAGAAGGGGAGTGGGCAAAGGGGTCATCAGTGGGAGGTGAGGATTCCCTGCTGGGATTAACGTAGGATTGGGGTAAATGTGTGGCTGAGGGTCAGCATGGACTCAGTGGGCCAAAGGGCCTCTTTCTTTGCTGTGTCTCTTGACTCTTTCTATAATGTGGGGACCTGGTGGGAATGGAATTCTGGATTCCCAAGGGGCTGGCACTGAAGGAGCACATTATGGAGGGTGATGATCAGAGTGGCTGAGGGAGGGAAAGGCTAAAGAGGGAACAGAAAATTCAGGCAAAATTTATTGTGTATCCAGAACCTTTGTGAAGCACAACACAAGTGGTCTTGTTCTAATTTGCGTGAGTTACTCGTGAATTCCCTGCCTAAAGTTCTTGTCCTCTGAACTACTCCTTGGACCAAGCTGTCCCTAATGTAGTGATACCAGTTTGTGTCTTTGAACATTGTTGTTAAGTGCCTTTTTGTCATCTAATGCAGCTATATAATTGCAGGTTGTTGATGTTTGATGTTTTGCGAGTCTAGGAGACTTACAAATTGCAATCTTTAGCATTGCACAATAAAGATAACCTACTGCATCAAGACAACATTCCCAAAATTTCATCAGACTTGATATGAGGTTTATTCACCGGCTTGAAAGTGGGTGTGATTTAAGCTGCTCTTTGATGTCCTCACCATTACTTTCCGTTAAGGTTCACATGAAGATTTACTGTATAAATTGCTGTGTTTCCTGCATTGCTGCTGTGACTACTGCAAGAATTTCATTGTTGAAGGGTACTGTAAAAATGCAAATATTTCTGTTAACAAGATGAAATTGTTAAGAAATTATTAGTTTTTCATAAAATGGTATAGAATGGGGAATTAACTGACCCAGCTAACTCCAGTGCAAACACAATCAATAATTGCTACCACAAGAGCAGGCACTCAGGGTGTTTAACCAAGATGACCTTGCTGAATGAAATTCTGAATTATCCATAATCTATTGAACCTGCCACAGCTAGTGATGCATTGAATGTGAACTGCTGATAACAATGCACAAGATCCTTTCAAAATTGCATCCTGTCTTTGAACGTCAGTATCTAACTATTCAACTGTTTTGCAATTGTTGAATCTCTTCTGCACTCTCTCCATTTCAAACAGTTGCCCTCCAAGCCCCACACCATCCTGACTTGGAAATATATCGCCGTTCCCTCACCAGCACTGTGTCAAAATCCTGGAACGCCCTCCATAACACCCACACCTCAAGGACTGCAGCAGTTCAAGAAGGCAGTTGGCCACCATCTTCTCAAGGGCAACTAGGGATAAGCATCTAAGTGCTGACTCAGCCAGAGAAGCCCTCATCCCCTGACTATTAAAAAAAAGTACTTCCGATAAGTGCAGCAACCTGACCAGCCAGTGTGTTATAAAGAGAAACAAAGGACTGCAGATGCTG
This sequence comes from Pristis pectinata, assembly GCF_009764475.1. Classification (NCBI taxonomy): domain Eukaryota; kingdom Metazoa; phylum Chordata; class Chondrichthyes; order Rhinopristiformes; family Pristidae; genus Pristis; species Pristis pectinata. The sequence goes on from NC_067405.1 coordinate 83,826,368, forward strand.
GAATCTAGAAGAAAAACACGATGATGCTGGAGGAACTCAGCAGGCCAGGCAGCATCCGTGGAGAAAAGCAGGCAGTCTTCTTCAGGACTGAAGATAGGAAAAGGGGAAGCCCAATATATAGGAGGGAAAAGCAGAGCAGTGAGAGGTGGACAAAAGAGGGGAGGTGGGGTGGGCACAAGGTGGTGATGGGTAGATACAGGTAAGAGACACTGATAGGCAGGTGCAAGGGAGGAGGGGAGAGCAGATCTACCAGGGGGATGGGTCAAAGGTAAGGAGGGAAAAAAAGGGTTAGAAAAAAGGAGAGGCTAGGAAAGGGAAGAAAAGAGGCATGGTTGGAAAGTTGTTCCATAACTTCCCTGTCCTTATATTTTATGTCCTGCTAATGAAGGGACCTATCCCCAATGTTTCACCTTCTCAACCTATGCTGCTGCTTCAGGGATACGTGAACGTGTTGACCAGCTTCTTGTAGGGAAATGGACAAATGACTGTCGGTGTAGTTACACTGGTTCCTGCTCTCCCATACCAGCACCAGTACTAAAACCTCTTGTATAAAGACTGTCAGGTACAAATGCAAAATACCACAGATGCTGTAAATCTGAAAGAAAAAGGAGATACTGCTGGAAATATTCAGCGGGTGAGACAGCATCTGTGGAGAGAGATGTTTCAGGCTGAACACCTCTCATTAGTCAAACATCAACCCTTCCTCCACCCACAGATGCCGCTGGATATCTCCAACACATTTTATTTGTATTAACTGCAGGTACCATGTAATCTGATCGTAAACCAGCTTGACCAGGTGAGTTGGAGCTACAAAAGAGTAGTAATTTGCATCAGGCCAGTAATCAGCTGGGGCTCCCTAGTGACCTCTGGTGGAGAGTGGAAATTACAACTGCCTGCATTTTACCTGCTGTCAATGGTGCAGCGCAGGGAGTGAGTGGGTGAACGTAAGGAAAGACGGTGGGACATAGGTCCAGTTGACAGAAGGGATGTTGCAAAACAATGGGAATTGAACCAGGACGACAATAATTGTAACATTTGAAGCATTTGAGACATCGGGAGTTGATGTGGATCGGCACTGATGACGATCTACACAGTGAGGGTGAAGGTGGTGTTTTGGATCAGAAGTTTACAGAAAGTAATGACGAGAGACCAGAGAGGTATACACTGGGTCTGTGAGGCCTCGGCTGCCAGGTGACCATCTTGGAGAGGTAAAAATTGGCAGTTGTGGAGTCCTACCTAAATCTTAGGAGATTTACAAGAATGTTGCCAGGACTCAAGGGCCTGAGTTATAGGAAAAGTTGGGCAGGCTTGAACTTTGTTCCTTGCAGCGTAGAACAGTGGGAGGTGACCTTATAGAGGTGTATAAAATAGGAGGGGCATAGATGGGGTGAGTGCACACAGTCTTTTTCCCTGTGCTAGGGGGAGTCTAGAACAGGGCATAGGTTTACGGTGAAAAGGGAAAAACTTAAGAGGGGCAAGTTTTCACACAGAGGGTGGTGGATGGGTATGTGGAATGAGCTGCCAGAGGACATGGCTGAGGCAGGAGTTTCAAGTTCCCTGAAAGTAGCAATACAGGTAGACAAGGTGAAGGCAGTGTATGGCACGCTTGCCTTCATTGGATGAACACCGAGTACAAGAATTGTCATGTCATGTTACAGCTGTACAAGGGACTGCACCTGGAATATTGTATGCAGCTCCGGTTGCCATACTAATTGGAAGGATATGATTAAGCTAGGGAGGGTGCAGAAAAGATTCACCAGAATGTTGCCAGGACTGGAGGAGAGGCTGGATAGGCTGGGACTGATTTCTCTGGAGTAAAGGAGGCTGAGGGGTGCCCTTACACAGGTTTATAAAACTATGAGGGCCATGGATTGTCACAGCCTTTTTCCCAGGGTAGAGGAGTCTAGAAGTAGAGGGCACAGGTTTAAGGTGAGAGCAGAAAGATTTAAAGGGGACCCGAGAGGCAAGTTTTTCATTCGGAGGGTGGTATGTGGAACAAACTGCCAGAGGAAGTGGTAGAAGCAGGTACAGTTACAATGTTTAACAGACATTTGGACAGGTTCATGGATAGGAAAGCTTTAGAGGCAGGCAAATGGGGCTAGCTCAGGTAGGCAACTAGGTTGCCATGGATGAGTTGGGCCGAAGGGTCTGTTTCTGTGCTGTATGATTCTATGACCCTTCTTCAAAACTGGGGAAGTTCTAACAAAGAGTCATGGACCTGAAACGTTGACTCTGTTTCTCTCTCCACAGATGCTGCCTGGCCTGCTGAGTGTTTCTTGTATTTTCTGTTTTTATTTCAGATTTCCAGCATCTGTGGTTTATATTTTTATATTTTGACCTCCAGTGTGCTATGATAGACTGTGCCACCATAATGTTATTATTTTGTAGCCTATAGAGAACTCCCACCACTTATATTTTCCCTTTACTGTTCCTAAGGGCAGACATGGTAGTGTAGCAGTTAGCGTGATACAGTGCCAGAGATCCGGGTTTAATTCCGAACACTCTATGCAAAAGATGCATTTCACTGTGTGTTTCGATGTACATGTGACTAATAGAGAAACCTTATCTTTTCTTGAATGTACAGGAAGAGAATTATGCAGCAGTACCAAAGAAGAGGATTGATCCCTCAACTAATCCTAACACAAAACTTTAGGAAGGAGGTAAAGGGCCTAGAGAGAGATTTACTAGAACTTCATAATTTTAATTATTATATACAGTGGCATGCAAAGGTTTGGGCACCCCTGTAGTAGGAGAGCACCTTTGTTCCTGAACCTGGAGCACATGGCTGTCACGTGACAGTAACGACACTGACCCCCGCTGGTCGGAGGACAGCATTGCTCCTCGGATCGGAAGTGACACCACTGTCAATCAAGGTGTGGCTCCACCCCCACCCATCAGGTGTGGGCATAGGGTTTGGTCTAGGAGAGCACCTTTGTCCCTGAACCTGTCTGACCATTGGCCATGGCAGGCACCTTTGTCCCTGACCTCCAAACCATTGGCCTGTCTAAATTACCTGGCCAGGCTCCACCCAGCACTATAAAGAGTGTTGCAATCCCCTGGCCCTCCCTCTTTCGACTGCCCCAGGAGTAGTGAAACCACGCTGCAGAGACCACTGGTAAGAGTGTGCACCACCATGTGGTTTGGGAGCGTCTTAGTCAGATTCCAGGGAGTGTTAGAGCCAATGCTTGTTTGGGTCAGGGTATTCAGGCATTGGAGTGTTCATCTCTTGATAAGCTGTACCTTGTTTATTGTGTATTTGTGTGTGTGTGTGTGTGCGTGCGTGCGTGTGTGTGTATCTCATCCTCATTGCGGTTCCCCCTCATGTTCGCGGTCACCCGTGTGTGTGAGTGCAAGTGTGCATCCGTTCCCATCCATTCTGTCCCCGCGTTTGTCTTTGTAAATAAATTTTCCCTTTTTAAAATACAAAGACTGTGTGTCCGGATACCTCTATCTTTGAGATTCCACAAGAACCTTTTCACACAACATTTGGCGCTGCGAGCAAGGTCTTGAAGATCTTGGCTGGACACAGACGCAGGGAGAATGTTTTGGAACCGGGGGTATAAGGCAAGCGCAGATACAGAGGAGAGAATCCCTGGATGGATAGATGAGAGTGAGGGATTCGGGAGCTTGCCAGCATGCTGGCAGACCACGGTAGGCCAGTGAACTGGGCCTAGTAGTTAGACCCACGTGGTGAAACACAGGGACACCACGTGGTGGCCCTCTCCAGAAGTCAGGGTACCCCAGTGCCAAGGGGAGCCAAAGGGGACCCTCTGGCTCCTGACATCCCTACTGAGGCGCCAGGTCTAGATTACTGGCCAATTGCAGGAAACCTGCCTGCAGAGGGAAAGAGAGACAGAGATCCTCCGGCAAAGTTGCTGCACGCTGCAAGAGGCAGTTGAAACGGCTCAGACCCGGGTCAGTGACCTGGAGGTCAGGGGTACTGAGGTCGCCTGCTGGCTGGTTCAGGCACATCAGGCACAAGCCGCCCGTGGGGCTGGTTTGCAGACAGATCGATTAAAATTCCGAGCCCTGGTCCGGCGCGGCGACAGGCTGGACGCATGGCTGCGGGATGGGGATATATGGATGTATACGGATGATGTGGGCGCGCCCGTAGAGCAGGGGCTCCCTCGCGCCCGCCCTCCCCCCTACCCACCCAAGCCTCTGCATGCTAGACCCGTCACCATGCGGTCCCAGCTCCACCACAGGGTTCCCGCAGGGGGAAGTGCCCGTGGTCCCTTCGAGACGACGGAGGCCTGGGAGTTCTCCATCAAGGAGCTAACCCAGCTGGCAGACCGGTACCGCCAGCGGCCGGGCGAGCACCTGGCTACATGGCTGCTCCGATTGTGACATGAGGGGGGCCCCAACGTGAGCCTCTCTCACCAGGAAGAGAGCGCCCGAGGGAGCTTGTCTGACAAAGAGAGCATTAACAATGTCCTGCGGGCGCCACATGGAGGAACTGGGTAAAACCAATACCCTATGGGATCGGGTAGTGAACGCAGTGAGGGTCCGGTACCCTACCCTGCTCGAATGGGACTTAGATGGGCGACCGCAGTGGAACACTGGTCAGTGAGGGCACCAAAGTGGGCAGGCATCTCTGAAAGGCCCGGCGATCGTGGGTTGTTAGAAAACACAAGGGTGACCAGCGTGCTAATGGGATACCTGGTTACCACCGCGTGCCCCGATTTGAGGCCAGTTGTTCTGCCCCTCATGGGACCTGCTAATGAGAAGACCGTGCGGGATTCCATCACCCTCCTGAAAGGGCTGGAGTTCTTGCAGCGGGATAAGCCCACCCAGCTCTGCAGAGCGGACACGAGGGCTGGGGACAAGACCCCCCGTCCCACGCGCAAGCAACTATACCTAGACCTGTTGCGCGCAGGGGTGGACCACGCCAGTATAGACGAGGTCTCAACCTCCGCTCTCCAAGCGCGTTGGAAAGAGCTCTGTGGGCGGAATCCAGGCTGCGGGAAGATCCACAGTCATCCTAGGTCCAAGCACGACACAGGGGGTTCCCCCAACCGCCGCTACACGTGGGCTGCAATGCTGATATTGCTTCCGCCCTTCCGCCACCTGCAACAGTCTCCCCTGCGCTCATGGCTCAGCTCCAGGACCTGCTGAGACAGGAAATACGCCATCTCCGCCAGCAGGAACCTTCACCCACGGGGTGGCACACCCCTACCCCCCTCACAGAATGAAGGCCAGGGTTCGCGGGGCATTTGTTCCACCTCCCTCTCCTGCCTGGGAGACCTGAGGCCACATATACCTGTAGCGATACACTGGTTAAAAGGGAACGTGCAGAGGTGGATGGCATTCATCGACACGGGTGCCCAACACACCATCATCCCGGGTAACCCTGCTGCGTGGAAGGGGCCACAGATGCAGATAGAGGAGTTGGGGGTGTCCATGTTGACCGCGAGGGAAGTCAACGTCCTCATGGTTGTCTGGAATCATCCTCCTCGAACTGTAGCTGTCTTAATTGCAGATTTGCCTGAATGCATACTAGGGATGAATGTTTTAAAGGGACTGTCCCTGCACACCAACCGAGGCAAGTTCACTTTTGTAGTCGCCCGTGCTACGGTGGTGTCGGAGCGGCTAAATGGGAACAGGTTGTTGTCCGCCCTCCCTCCAAGGTCGTCTGCAGTCGGCAGTATAGGGTGCCCGGGGGACATCAAGATATGACAGAGGCCGTTGAAGCCGTGCTGCGGAAGGGAGTCTTTAGGCCCGCATCCTCCCCTTTTATTAGACCGGTCTGGCCCGTCCGCAAAAAGAACGGGATATGGCGCAGGACGGTGGACTACCGACACTTGAACAAGGCTGCCCCCACCCCCGCTTCAACTTCACCTAGGGTTGGCAGCCACCCATTACATTGGACCTCCTCAGAAGGGAGAAGTCATTGTGCGATGTCCCGGGAACATTCGTTGGGTCGCGATTCCGGGTCGAACTAACTTGTCCTGTCTCCATACCCAACACTTGACCCTCCAGGAATGAGTTTGTCTCCCCCACCCCGGCTACAGGATGATGGCACTGTTCCACCCCCTCCTCCTGCGGACCGCGATGATTGGCGAGACGTCTGCTTAAACCTCCCTCGAAATCACCTACGAATTCGCCAACACCTCTAATATGTCGAACGGTTGGATGTACCTCCCAACCCCAACACACGCCGCTGAATCTCTGCCATTGATGACGATTCCCTTGGATACCTTGTCGAAATGAGCTTTTAACATGTACTCTTATTTTTCTCTCTGTTGAGCGGGTTCGGTATATCGCTTTTTAGGGGGCGGGGGCGGATGGCAGTTCCCCACCACTTCCCCCACCACTGCAGCACATCCCTTCCAGAGATTCCGAATGGGGTGGGTGTTTCAGGAGTTGCATTTCCCTTCATACAATTTGACCTCCACGCGAGTCCCGAACCTCAGAGGATTCCACAGTCACTGAGTAAGCCAAGGCAGTGGTGGTGTAGAATCCAGAATGAGCACAATTCCACCTTTTTAGTTGGCCGTTGTGAGTTTCAGCGAGACTGCTTCCGGGTGTTTCCACAACCACTGCCAATGGTGCTGCTAAGCTGGGACTCCCTAAACTCTGAACGAGACCAACTGGATATCCGGCTACAGTAACTAACCGTGCCCCCCCCTACTGGCCGGCACAGTTGCTGTTTTCCAGTGTTTGTGGTACCCCGAACTCACGCTCGATGAACATGAGGAGGACCCAGCATAAAGCGGGTACAGGGACAGCAGGGCCATCGTGGAGGCGGAGAGTCTCTAGAGGATAGCCTGCCCCCCGTATTGCACGGCAAGACTGTCCCATGAGAAACAACGACGGCAGCGGAGCTGTCTGCCGTCAGGCTGGTAGCCCGGAAGACTCGGAAGGCCCTAGATGGTCCACTCGCTGCAAATGATGGTACATATGCGGTGATTACAAAGGAGTACTGCACCTTTATCTCTGATAAAATACAGAAACCCCTTCAACCTGACTGCTCACTTTAGGGACTCGGTGGACAAAACGGAGAACCAAGGGACCAGCTCCTCCAGCACGACACCTTCTGGGGAAACAGGTGGCTGTTTGGGTCACAGGGGGATGTTGGGCAACTGTAGCCCACTGACCACTGCCCTCATTTTAGTTATAGTTTTTTGTGTATCCTGCTACCCTTGAAAGTTATTAGTACCACATTTTGACGCACATTTCTTTACTTGGTTGTAGCTCTCCCTTGACTGGCGGCTGATCTAACTTCCGAGGGGTGGAATGTAGTAGGAGAGCACATGGCTGTCACGTGACAGTAACGACACTGACCCCCGCTGGTCGGAGGATGGCATTGCTCCTCGGAGCGGAAGTGACACCACTGTCAATCAAGGTGTGGCTCCACCCCCACCCATCAGGTGCCTTGCATGCACTGCTTTTTTGAGGTCTATCCACAGACTTTCGATGATGTTTAGGTTGGGGGACTGTGAGGGCCATGGCAAAACCTTCAGCTTGTGCCTCTTGAGGTAGGCCATTGTGGATTTTGAGGTGTGTTTAGGATAGTTATCCTGTTGTAGAAGCCATCCTCTTTTCATCTTCAGCTGTTTTACAGACGGTGTGATGTTTGCTTCCAGAATTTGCTGGTATTTAATTGAATTCATTCTTCCCTCTACCAGTGAAATGTTCCCCATGCCACTGGCTGCAACACAAGCCCAAAGCATGATCGATCCACCCTCGTGCTTAACAGTTGGAGAGGTGTTCTTTTTATGAAATTCTGTACCCTTTTTTCTCTAAACTTTCCTGCATTCTCACCACAAAATTCAGCGTCAGAAGTTTGCAAAGGAACATCTAAACAAGGCTGATACATTTTGGAAATAAGTCCTGTGGACTGATGAAGTTAAAATGAGAACTTTTTGGCTGCAATGAACAAAGATATGTGCAGTGCATGCAAGATGACCCAAGAATCTCACAGAACTAGAAGCCTTTTGCAAGGAAGAATGGGCAAAAATCCCTCAAACAAGAATTGAAAGACTCTTAACTGGATACAGAAAACGTTTACAAGCTGTGATACTTGCCAAAGGTGGTGTTACTAAGTACTGACCATGCAGGGTGCCCAAACTTTTGCTTCGGGCCCTTTTCCTTTTTTGTTATTTTGAAACTGTAAAAGATGGAAATAAAAAAGTAATCTTGCTTAAAATATTAAAGAAATGTGGCATCTTTAACTTTATGCCTTTTGGAAATCAGGTCATCTTTTACTCGCTTAGCTATTCACAGTAACAGAAATTTTGACCAAGGGTGCCCAAACATTTGCATGCCACTGTGTGTGTATATATATATATATATATATATATATATATATATATATATAGATAGATAGATAGATAGATAGATAGATAGATAGATAGATAGATAGATAGATAGATAGACAGATAGCGAGAGAGAGCGAGAGGGAGCAAGAGAGAGAGAATAGTTATATTTATATTTATATATAGACTGGTTCCAGGGACGTGATACATTTCAGCAGAAAGGTTAGGCTGTTGGATGGGATCATTCCCCTCGGCCCAAAGAAAATTGAGTGGAAACTTTGACTGGTCCAGATGTGCTAGATGGACCGAGGTTCTTCCTATCAGTGGACCAGATGACATGGGTTTAAAGATACAAAGGGAAGAGCTGAGGGAAAAATGTTAGGCAGGGAGTTGTTATGATGGGGAGCTCACTGACTGCAGGAGTGGTGGAAACTGGATCAGTCAGGGTGTTCAGAAAGATACTAGAAAAAGAATAGTTTGCAAAACTGTGGGGAAAGAGTGGTGGGATGTGACTGATGGGGCCTACCAGGGTACCACAGTTGAGAACCAAGAATATCAGGTGCACTGTGAAACCCAAAAAGCAAAAGACAATGGCCTTCCCTACAATACCACCGTGACTCCACTCAAAAAGCACTATAATGGTTATATAGATATAGTGAGAGGCACTGTTTTTTATTGCACATCAGGGTGAACAGGAGAAACATATCGATTGCATAAACTGCAAGGTGCTGTTTCTCAGTACGTCCTGTGCAGTCCTGGTTCAGGTATCAGAGCATGGAGCCAAGTGACAGGTTACGAACACCCGACTCATGGACATGTGAATGAGTGTTCAGGAGACCGGCGGGATGGATGGGGATGGATTTGCTGGCTGCTGCGGGGCTGCAGGCATCTTCTACCGGGTGAGAATGGGACATTTCCGTGTGCCTTCCCTTCCCTACCTGAGTCACAACAAGCAGGGGCTGGGTGGAGCCGAGCAGAGCTGGGAGCGCTGAGCAGACTCACTCACTCACTGAGTCAGTGAGGCCGGCTGGCGGCTGCACTTCCCGCACCTGCTCACCCTCCCATTTCTGTGATCCTCTCTCACGCACTGTTTCTGTTCATTTCTGACTTAGAACAGTTGGGTTATGAACAGTTCTCAGGAACAGAACCCTGTTGTAACCCTGGGAATGCCTGTGTTGTGTGCTGGTAAATCTGGGCTGTCAGAGCAGGGAGAGGAGAGTGCAGTGGCTCCATCTGACCAGCTCTGGGCACTGATTAATCAAATGCTCCCACTTAAATAGAAGGTGGTTCGGTGGGTGGGGGTGTGCTCCATCTGTTATGGGACCAAGCAGCCAGAACAATCAGTAAACTTGCACTTCTTACACATCTCAGGTTACAGTAAGGTCAAGGGGAAGGCACACACACATCTTGTGTATGAATCTGGCAATCATAATCAGTGATGACACTAGAGACTGCAGATGCTGGAATCTAGAGCAAGACACAAGATGCTGGAGGAACTCAGCAGGTCAGGCAGCATCTGTGAAGGGAGATGGACAGTCGACATTTCGGGTCGAGACCCTTCATCTGGACTGAAAGATAGAGGGGAGATCGCTGGTATAAAAAGGTGAGGGGAAGGGGTGGAGCAAGAGCTGGCAGGTGATAGGTGGATCCGGGTGAGGAGGGGTGATGGGCAGATGGGGGAGGGGAGAGTGGGAATAGTGACAGAGGCTGGGAGGTGATGGGTGGAGGTGACAAAGGGCTGAAGATGGTGGAATCTGACAGGAGAGGAAGGTGAAGGTGCTGATCTACGCACTGGAACTGCATCTCTCTGTATTAACATTCTGCCCCAGTGATGGTCCTCTCTGTGTAATACAAAAACTTGCCTCATAAATCTCCTTTAAACTCTCTCCCCTCTCACCTGAAATCAATGGCCTCTAGTATTTGTCATTTCCATCCTGGTAAAAGGAATCTGACTATCTACCCTATCTATGCCTCTCATAATTATATAAACTTGTATCAGGTCTCCCCTCACCCTCCGACACTCCAGAGGAAGTAATCCAAGTTTGTCCAACCTCTCCTTATAGTTATACTCTAATCCAGGCAGCATTCAAGTGAACCTCTTCTGCACCCTCTCCAAAGCCTCCACATCCTTCCTTATATGCAGCAAGAAATTTAGGAAAAGTTAGTAAACAAGCCTTTTAAGTTATTTGTAATGAGACCTTACTGAGAAGCTTCTGAAAATCCAAATACCACATCCAATGAATGTCCTCACCCAAGTAATTACAGCCTCCAAAAAATGATTTGTCAAACATGAGTTCCCTTTTATAAATCTGTACAGATTCTATATTGTTATTTTCTCAGTATCCTGTTACTACTTCCTTATGGAGAGGTTCTGGTATTTCCCCTGCTGCCGATATTAGGATGGTTTTGGATTATTGATTAAGAACTGAACCAATGTGTTGTAGACCACAGGGATCACCCCAGGCCAGTAGGTGACTCCAGTCCTCTGACAGTGTGGCTGACTCTTGCCTGCCAAGAGTGCCATGTTGATGGATGCACCAATACCACTACCTTCTCTGGGCAATAAATCCCAGGCTCGGCACCCACACCACAGACCGTGGACTCTACCAGCACTGCTGGAGGCACCTCCCCCCAGCTGATCTGCTGTATGCCTTTGAACCTCTGCATCAGCTGCAGGCTGTGGGAGCTGTTGTCTTGCTAAGGAGCAAACTGGTTCAGCACCTCAGCTTCTGGCCTGATGCCCCCACATTCTGGAACAGACACTTATGCCCCAGTGACAGGGAGAAGTGAGGCTTTACACACTCACTGGATCAATGTTGCAACTGATGCAGCAGCTGCCTCTGATCCCAGTCCCCAGGGTGGAGGTTTGCAGGTTTGTTTAATCAGCTGACTGCTTTAACCCTCACAATGAACAGGCTGGAGGGGCTCTGAATAGTTCAACAAAGTACATGTCTTTAGCAGAGCTGTCCTGTCTCCCTCCTCTCACCCAGCATTCTCTCTCCCTCTCTCTCCCTCTCTCCTCCCCATCTCCTCTCCCTCCCCCCTCCTCTCCTTCCCTCTTGTCACCCAGCATTTCTGTCTCTCCCCCTCTCTCTCTCTCACTCACACTCTCTCTCTTTCCCCTCCTCTCGATACCAAACCATGAAAGTACTACAGCTTTAAAAGGGACCGGGCTGTAGGGGGTGACCTTGGATGGTGAGGGGGTGGGCAGCGGAGAGGCAGGTTGGAGCTGGTCTGCTAACAGGCTCGCCAACAGCAGAGCAGCACATGTTATGTACACTCCGAATGGGCCCAGCAAGTCCCTCAGTTGTAAAAGACACATCACCGGCTTCCCAAGGGGTAGCTGGGCAGGGGCAATAACTGCCGGCATTGCTGCTGGTGTCCCGATCCTGACATAAATTTTAAAAAATGAGAAGCAGACAGGGGTTGAAATGGCAATCAGTACCTCCCGCTGTCCTGCACTGCCCACTGTCAGCCCAGGACTACTCCCTGCCAGCCCTGCCCTCTGAACCACCCTCTACCTGCTCAGCAGTGTCCTATCGACCCACTGACCCACAGCCTGATATCCCACCATCCCGTCTCCCTCCCTTTATCCTCACTGTGCTCTCTCTCTCCCATCCCTGTCCCCTCATCCTCCCCTCCCACTCTCCCCCTCCCCATCCTCCTCCCTCTGCCCTCATCCTCGCCCCTCCCATCCCGACTCTCATCATCAATCCTCCCTCCCCTCTCATCCTCCCTCCCCATCTTCTTCCCCCTCCCCTCATCCACCCCCCCATCCTCCCCCTCTCTCCCACCCCTCATTCCCACTCAGCATTCTCCCTCCACTCCCATTCCCCTCATCCCTTCTCTGCCTTTCCTCTCCCTCCTCTCACCCTCTCTCATTCCCTCCCCATCCTCCTCCCCCTCCCCTTCTCCCTCCCCTTCCCCCTCCCTTTCATTGCCCTTCCTTTCACTCCCTCTCCCCTCCTTCCCCTTGCTTCTTCTTCCCTCCCACTCCAACTCCCTCCCCCTCTCCCCCTCCCCCTTCCCCCCTCCCCCTCTCCCCCTTCCCCCTTCCCCCCTCCCCCTTCCCCCCTCCTCTCCCTCCCCCTCCCCCTCTCCCCCTTCCCCCCTCCCCTTCCCCCCTCCTCTCCCTCTCCTCCTCTCCCCCCTCTCCCCCTCCCCCCTCTCCCCCTCCCCCCTCCTCTCCCTCTCCCTATCTCCCTCCTCTCCCCCTCCCCCTCTCCCCTCCCCCTCTCCCCTCCCCCCTCTCCCCTCTCCCCCTCTCCCCTCTCCCCCTCTCCCCCCCCCCCTCTCCCCCCTCCCCCCTCTCCCCCCTCTCCCTCCCCCTCTCCCCCTCCCCCTCTCCCCCTCCTCTCCCCCTCCCCCTCTCCCCCTCCTCTCCCTCTCCCCCTCGCTCCCAGTTCTGCCCTCCGCCCCTCCCTCCGCCAGCCTTGCGCTGTGTTTGTAGGTCACACCCTCCCTCCCTCCCTCTCTGACTGGGACAGTGAGCGCCGCCAGCCGCTCCTCTCCTGTGTCCCCGCCGGGTGATGTTCAGTTCCAAGTCCTCTCCCATCCTGCCGTCCTACTTCAGCGAGGGTTCCGAGGCGGACAAGCTGGACATCAGCACCAAGGTGCAGCTGCATGGCGTCCTGTGGAAGCGACCCTTCGGGAGGCCGTCCGCCAAATGGTCCAAAAGGTGAAGCTCGGCGCTGCCTCTGCCCACCGGCTGGGGTGTCCTGCTCCCGATCCCGATCCCGATCCCGCCTCCGATCCCCCCTCTCAAGTTTGGGGAGGTGGGGGCACGGGTGAGAGGCACGAACCCCTTTAACGTTTCTTTAAGTGCTCGTTTCTGTGGCTGTCGACGGCTCCAGCACGGTCGGTCCCTCGCCGTGTCCCGGGCTGGTTTACAGGGGAGACCGGGACACCTGCGAGGGCTGGGGAGGGAGTTGTGGTGGGACGGGGGGAGTATCGCAGGGCGCGGGTCCACACACCCGCCCGGTGTGAAGTCTCCCCCACTTTCTCCTAACGCGGAATCTTCAGGATGTCCACGCAGGTTACCGGAGCCCCCCAGCAACCCTGCCTTTAGATAGCGCCGTCAAGCGCTGCGAGGCAGCTCCCCTCAGCGATGTGACCCCGCTCCACGTTCGGGCCAGTGGACGGAAGCTTGGTCCGAGACAGAAGCGCTAAGGAGGGGGAAGGGGCGGGCGAGGGGAGATTGGCACCAATGGTCCTTCAGTGGGACCTAGATGATCCCTAGTTGTTCATTTACTGTTCATTGGGCTTGTGGTCAGCTTGTAGCATCGCTCCTTTGAAATTTTCTTGTGGAACCTGGGCGTCACTGTTAAGGCAGCATTTACTGCCCATCACTGCTCGCCGTAGGGAAGGTGGTGGTGAACCGCCGCAGTCCTTCTGGCGAGTTGCAGGGTGATGAAGGACCGGCGGTACATCTCCAAGTGGGGCTGGTGTGGGACTTGGAGGGGAGCTGCAGGTGATAGTGCTGCCCTGCACCTGCCGCCCTTGTCCTCCTCGCTGTTGGAGTTTGGATTAAACCTTGGGGACCTAATGCGGTGTATTTTGCAGATTACCTTGGGGATTCAGTGGTATTTGTTTGCGGTGATCATCCTGACCTCGTCTTAACACTGAATCCGTCCCTGTTCTGAAAACTGCTGACTCCTCTTCCTGGTTCCCCTGAGGATTTGGCCCTCCCTCACCACCACTACCACCGTCAGTCTGCTGTCAAACAAACTCTGCACCTTGCTGTCTTCCATTGCAGCCTTCCTTGCTCTCCGCTCCTGAAAGGCTCCTCCTGAGTCCCTCTTTCCCAGAGGTCCACCTCTGAATCCCACCAACACTGAACCAACCTGTTTCTGCCAGAGGTCTGGTGATGTCTAATGTTGCTCAACAAAAGCTTTTTCCCTCCTGGACCTCCTCCACCTCCCTGTGGCCTGGGACACAGTCATACCCCCGGCTCCTCTGCACCCCCATCCTGCAGAACTCACCTCGGCGAGGTTGGCCCACGGTGATTTCTCCCCTTCCCACACACACCCCCTTGTTAACTCCCCCTGCTAGCCTCCATCTTTGGCCACCTTCTGCTTCCAATTAGACAATATCTTGATACATGTTCCTGCGATCTTCCTTCTGTCCCTCTGCAATCTTCCCACAGCCACCCAGATACCTGCACTCGTCCAGGTATTGATCACACGTGAATTTACTTGCCCTGTCAATGGGGTCCGCACCCTGGCTACCAGACCCTGAACTTATCACCCCTCTTTCTTTCCTGTAAGAAGCACCTTAAATTTTACTTTGGGGACACAGGAGACTGCAGACGCTGGAATCTGGAGCAACAAACAATCTGCTGGAGGAACTCAGCGGGTCAGGAAGCATCTTTTGGGGGTGGGGTGGGGAAGAAGGAGTTCCCAGTCCCAATGCAGGGTCTCAGCCTGAAACATGGATAATTCTTTTCTCCCTGCAGATGCTGCTCAAACAAGCAGATTGTTTGTTGCTTAACGTTGGCTTTCTTCCTCTGGCCTGGTTTCTCCTTGTGTGGCTCATTTTTGTTTAAAGATATCACTGTAGTTTTGCCACGTTAGTTTAGCGACACTATGACCACTTTGATCTCTTTGCACCAAAATCAACCTTGTTTTTTTTTGTTCTAATTGTGTTTTTTCTTGTAAAAATTGTGTATAAATTATGTATAGTTTGTAATTTTCTTGCGAATGCTGCTTATCTGATGCTATGTGCCTGTGATGCTGCTGCAAGTAAGTTTTTCATTGCATTTGTGCACACATGTCCTTGTGCACATGACAATAAACTCCGCTTTGCAAATGCAGGTTTCTGTTGTAGCAGCGACTCCACTGGTGCGCTCCCTGCATGGCTGCTGAGCACCGATGGTGCCCCACTATAGGGTGCAATATTCAGCAGGATGCGGTCTTTTTCCTGAACAAATGCGACAGAGGGCACAGCAGTAGGGGGCGGGGCTCAGAGCCCAAATGATCAGCTGGTCAACATGCTAGTTAGCACTTAGCAACGCTGTTTAATATGGTGTACACAGTATTAGATAACTGAAGTAGCGATCAGCTTATTACAGGAACTGTTTATGTTTTCACTGACTTTTAAATAGGTAACAAAATAATATTTGGTGCAGCTTAGTAGGAACAGGAGGAGGTTGTTAAACCCATTGAGTCTCTTATACCGTTTCATGAGAACAAGGCCTGTTCTGTAACCGTTGATACCCTTGCCAAACAGGAATGTGTCAATCCCAGCCTGGAACTTGTCAGTTGACCCGAACTGTGACAGCACTTTGGGGAACAAGCAGTCCATATGACTGCCCCTTGTGGCTTTAGGAAGTGCCCCTGACGTTAGCACTGGGCAGCCCAGACCTGGTGTTAAACCAATGCCCCTTTGTCCAGAACTCCTCACCAGAGTTAGAATGATACAACACAGAACCAGGCCCTTCAGCCCACCACATCTGTGTCGACATTTTTGTCCATTTACACCAATCCCATTTGTCCGCATTAGGTCTATGTGCCTTGCCTATTTAAGTCCCTGTCTAAATGCCTCTGAAACATAGTGATTATATCGGATTCCACCACCTCCTCTGGCAGTGTGTTCCAGATATCAACCACTTCTGTTGTAAGAGAAAGTATAATTTCAGTCAGGTCAACCCTTAATCTTCTATATTCAAGGGAATACAAATCTAGTTTGTGAAACGAGTCCTTGTAATTTAACTGTTTAAGCCCTGCTGTTGTCCGACAAATTTCCTCCTCATCCTCTCCAGGTCCATTAGCCCACCTGAAGTGCAGTTTTATGTTAACCACTTTCACAGTGGGGAAGGTTGAACCATCTATCTCCCATGTGATGAATTGTTTATCCAGCATTAATGGGCTCCAGCTGAGATGTTATCGAATCAAGCACAAAAGGACCTTATTTGTAGTCCTACCAGAAAGCTGCTTCGTGTAACTTGGCACAATATGATGTTGTTTCAAGCTCGCCTGACACTGATTCTCAACCTCTTCCTCTTTTTTCCAGGTTCTTCCTCATCAAGGACAGCTTTTTGCTTTATTATGCGGAAAATGAAAGGAAAAACTTCGAGAGTAACAAATACTTCAACATTCACCCCAAGGTCAGTCACTGGATAATGGAAATCTCAAAGACTTGTGCTTCAATCAGAGCTCAGTGGGTCAAAGTTGAGTTTATTGTCACATGCACAAGTACACTTGTGCACAGGTGCAATGAAAATCTTGCAGCATCATTGCAGGCACATAGCATCAGAGACAGTGTCAGTTTAGTCTTGCAGTCAGAGGGTGTGGAGGGGTGAACTTTGGCCAGAACCCTGGGAGATCTCCCCTACTCTTCAAATTAACAGTTTGATGTTTTGTCCGTCAGGTGGTAATTCTGACAGTGCAGCACTCCCACAGTACTGCAGCCAGGGTTACATGCACATGTCTCTGCATTTGGAACCTGAAGTCACAAGCTCTGGGAGGGGAGATCATGACCCACTGAGATGCATTTAACAGCTAAAATAACAAGAAAGCACAGCTTGTCTCCGTCTCAGTTTGAAAGCTCATACTGGATGCTTGTCTCATAGGGACTGGGACAGGGGTTGGGGGGTGCTGGGTCTGGTAGACGTGACAGTGTTACAAGCACTCCCGAGTTTGAGTCATCCAACAGTCCTCGTTCTCCTCAGGGCAACCCTCAGGCATTTGTGAAGTTGGTCAACCTCCCAGAGCAGAGGGCAGATGGCCTCCCTACCCCTGCATCTCCCCGGGCTCTGCTGACATTCAGACTCGCCATGATCTCAGGGTTTGCCGACAGTAATCTGCTGAGTGGTGACTCCTGATTCTACCTGTCCCCCAGGTGCTTCCCCACCAGAGTCAGGCAATGGATCATAGAGTCATACAGCACGGGAACAGGCCCTTCAGCCCAACTGGTCCATGCCAACTAAGATTCCCATCTAAGCTAGTCCCATTTACCTGCATTTGGCCTAAATCCCTCTAAACCTTTCCTACCCATGTACCTGTCCAAGTAGCTTTTAACTGTTGTTAAACCACTTCCTCTGGCAGCTCGTTCCACATACTGACAACCCTCTGGGTGAAAAAGTTGCCTCCTCTCAGATTCCTATTAAATCTCTCCCCCCTCACCTTAAACCGATGCCCTCTAGTGCTTGATTCCCTCACCCTGGGAAAAAGACAGTGTGCATTCACCCTATCTATGCCCCTCATGATTTTATGATCTCTGTAAGATCATCCCTCATTCTCCTACGTTCCAGTGAAAGAAGTCCCAATCTGTTCAGCCTCTCTCCATAGCTGAGTCCCTCTAGTCCCAGCAACATTCTCGTAAATCAACTCTGCACTCTTTCCAGCTTAATGGCATCTTTCCTACGGCAGGATGACCAAAACTGAACACAGCGTTGGGTCTGTCTCCTCAGGACTGTGAGCAGAGTCTGATAGCAGGGCATTTCCCTGAATACTGGTCGGGCTCCCAGCTCTGCGCATCTGCCAGGCCACGTTGAGAAGACGTTTAAAAAGGCACTTGGCATCCTTGGCCCTGTAAACATTGGAACAGAGTGCCGAACCAGATATGTTATGGAAAATTATTTATTGGTTATATCCCCACTAGAGAAGTGTGCTCTATTCTGGGCACCATGCCACAGGAGGGATACTAAAGTCCTGAAGAATGCAGCTGCGATTTTGGACGGTAGAGGGATTAAGGAAGGAGGGATTGTTTTTCTTAAAGCAGGGAAAGTTTAAGGGGAGGATTTTTTTAAGAAGTTTAAAAGTGGGGATCCAGTTAAAGTGATTTAGTGGAGAATTTCTGGTGGAGAGAATTAGATGACCAGAGGGCACAAAGTCCAAAAGGAAGACAAGAAGTTTTCTAATACAGGCCTGGAATTCCCTTCGGAGGGTTTGGTGGAAGCAAATGTTCCAGGGGATGATGGTCCAAACTATCGTAATATATCACAATATAACACTGCCTGCCCCCTGTTGGACAGCTACTAAAGATCCAGGCTGATTTAGTGGAAGAATTCTGCCGTTCGGAGAGATGGTCACATTCCCAGGGAGCCATCCCATCGTACAAGGTGATGTCTCTCTTAGCCAGAATACCAGGGATTCAGCCAACCAGCTTCAGATGCACATGCCAATTCGGGACATTGACTACTTTCTGGGACGGGCTGCACTTCCTAACATCTGACCTTGGCTGCCTTTGCAATGTATTTGCGGCCCCGGCTCTCCCTAAACCATTTAAATGGAAGAATGTTTGTTCACAATCCCTTCCTTTACTTGTCTCATTGCTTTCAATCAGATTGACCTTACCTACATTTCCCTAAAATACAAAGCCCCAGCTGATTTAGACCAGTAAATAAGATGATTCATTGACTAGGCTGTGAGGTCAATTATGTAACGTACTATACTGTGCTAATGCTGCAAAAGGCTAACTTTCATGGCATTTATACCCTGTGTATGTATGCCTATGACAATAAATTTGAACTTGAACCAGAAGGATGGGCCAAATGGCCTCCTTGTTTGCTATCAGGTATTGACTGGCATTGGGACTCTCAGCAAGTGTCTTCGCCCTGATGCAGGTTTTGACCCAAACCATTGACAATTCCTTTCCCCCATAGTTCCTGCTTGACCCACTGAGTTCCTCCAGCAGGTTGTTTGTTGCAGCAAGTGCCTTGTTAGTAGCTGTGGGGAGGAGGTGGCTGCTGTATTTGATGCTGGGGTCCTCTTTGTGACGGGACAAATCCCTTGTCACGGTCAGAATCAAGTTTATTATCACTAACATAGGTCGTGGAATTTGTTGTTTTGCAGCGGCTGTACAATGTAAGACTTAAAAATTATTATTATAAGTCGGCAAAAAAATAGATAAATAAAATATTGCAAAAGAGGAATAATGAGGTAGTGTTCATGGGTTCATGGACCGTTGAGAAATCTGATGGCAGAGAGGAAGAAGCTGTTCCTAAAACATTGAGTGTGGGTCTTCCGGCTCCTGTACCCCCTCCCTGATGGTAGCAACGACAAAAGATATAAGGCCTCCCATCTACAGCCAAGGATCAGCTTCTTGCTCAGCCAGGCCTCAGGTTCTGGCCATCAGTCCTTCCACCATTGATCATTGAAAGCCGTTAACTTTTAACAACCTTGGAACATCCACCAGCCAGCCTCCTGTGACGTGCCCTACAAAACGTACCACTTCTTCAGTTATTAGCTGTGACTAAAAATACAGTGCTGACCCAAAATCTCTCTCCTGGAAAATGTGCAGCATTGAGCAGTGTATGAGGAGCCTGGTGATCTCTGGAAGTGTGAGGCTGCCTGTGATTCGCAAGTGGATTCCTGGACCAGCCTTGAACGGCAGGTCCACAAGAGGCTGAGCTGGTTGGATGAGGGTTCTGACTCTGGGCAGTTGCTCTGGAGGCACAGAACACAGCACATAGAACAAAGAACGCAGAACATAGAACATAAACGCAGAACATAGAACATAAACGCAGAACATAGAACATAGGACGGAGAACATAGAACATAAACGCAGAACATAGAACATAAACGCAGAACATAGAACATAGGACGGAGAACATAGAACATAAACGCAGAACATAGAACATAAACGCAGAACATAGAACATAGGATGGAGAACATAGAACATAAACGCAGAACATAGAACATGAACGTAGAACAATACAGCACAGGAACGAGCCCTTCAACCCACAATGTCTGTGCTGACCATGATGACACTTTGAGCTGCACGTCTGCCTGCTTATGGTCTCTATCCCTCCATCCCCTGCCTGTTCAGGTGCCTGTCTAAATGCCCCTTAAACGTTGCTATCGTATCTGCCTCCACCACCACCCCTGGTAGTGCGTTCCAGGCACCCACCACTCTCTGTGTAAAAAAAGCTTGCCTTGCAAATCTCCTTTAAACTTTCTCCCTCTCACCTTAATTCTATGCCACCTAGTTTTGACACTTCCACCCTGGGAAAATTTTGACTATCTACCTTATCTATGCCTCTCATATATTTATATACTCTCCCCTCAGCCTCTAACTCTCCAGAGAAAACAATCCAAGATTGTCCAAACTCTCCTTATAGCTAATACTCTCTAATCCTGGTGAACCTCTTCTGCACCCTCTCTAAAGCCTCCGCATCTTTCCTGTAATGCAACGACCAGAACTGCACCCAATACTCCAAATATGGCCAAACAAAAGTTTTATACAACTGCAATGTGACTTCCAACTTTTATACTCAATGCTCTGACCGATGAAGGTTTGACATACACCTTCTTTACCATCCTACCTACCTGTGTTGCCACTTACAGGGAGCTATGGCCTTGCAAATGGATGAGGGAAGGATGTACTTGCCTATCAGGTGTCTGTCTCTGAGCTCAGAGGATGTGCACTGGCCACAGGGTGTTGTGGACAGCAACGGTTGTATGAGTGCCACTGAAACAGTTGTGTCCAGGTGTCGAGGTCGCTCCATGCCCTAATGCTTCAGATACTCAGGAGACCCGGATAACAGCCAGACTGGGTGCAACTTGGCTGAAGTTGCAGATTTTCAATTAATTTGTTTCCTATTGCATTGGTTCACAACAGGGAAACTTGTTTGACATGATCAAATAAACAATCTGCTGGAGGAACTCAGCAGGACGAGCAGCATCTGTGGGGGGGAGAAGGAATTGTTGACACTTCAGGTTGAAACTCTGTACCTGAAACATCAACAATTCCTTCACCGTCCACAGATGCTGCTCGACCTGCTGAGTTCCTCCAGCAGATTGCGTGTTGCTCCAGATTCCAGCATCTGCAATCTCTTGTGTCTCCCTTGTTTGATGTGACATTGTAGAATTAATATCAATAACAGCACTGGAGATCAGAGGCCTATTCTTGTTTAAAAGTGGCCGATGGGATCTTTCCATCCACTTGAGAGAGCAAAGAGGGCCTCAGTTTGCCCTCTACACACCGCACCAGAGCATTAGTCAGCCTCCAGAGTGGAATATTATGAGGATATTTTCCTATTGTGATGATGTACCTCCCCTTTTACACGGCAGCATTGTCCCATCGGACAATTAGAATGCAGCTGCGGAAAGCCCGGACAGGGGCCTTGTCCCATCAACCTTGGGTTAATTAAATCCAGACCACGTCATTGCAAGTGGGATGTATTTAAAGGGCCACGCGTCACTGCCAAATCCCAGTCCTGAAGTTCAGTATTCAGGGGGACAAGTTCCCTGGGTCAGCCGTTCTTTTCCAAGTTTTAAATGCATGACCCAGCGAACACTGTGGATTGGGCTCTGAGCTGACCAAGTCCGAATGTTCGGTGCCCCGTTGCAGTGCGGAAATGCTGGAAGGGACATTACACCAAGACCCCAGCTGCTCTAGCC
The DNA here is from genome assembly GCF_009764475.1 of Pristis pectinata. Taxonomy (NCBI): domain Eukaryota; kingdom Metazoa; phylum Chordata; class Chondrichthyes; order Rhinopristiformes; family Pristidae; genus Pristis; species Pristis pectinata. The sequence continues at coordinate 83,847,969 of NC_067405.1, forward strand.
CCTGGTGGGAGGTCTTGAAGAGCAGGAGAGGGTGTCCTGGTGAACACACGTCCTTCAACCAGCTTTGGGAAAACACATCATCTGGCCATTATCTCATTGCTGGGACCTTGCTGTCCACGAACTGGTTGCAACAAACCGTTCCTCCATTACAGTCATGGAGAAGATCATTTTGTTGACTTTAAGTCTCCCACGGCCAAAGACCGTCTTTGGAACTGTACCTACCTCAGTTTATGAGTGCTTCATTCGTGAAGACACCAGGTCATGAAAGACGCTATATAAATGTAAACCCATCTCGCAGCAGGAAGCTGCTGCACCATTAAGATAACTTTACAGATGAGTACTGGAGAAATACTCCACTCCCTTAAGGCTAATGTGCCAGTTTCTTTCTTTAACATTGGGAGCTAGTTTAGGAATTAGCAGCTATGGAGAGGCTCACCACATGCAGTGGGTGAGAATTTCACTCACTGACTGTTTAATCTGAATATTTCCATTTTGTAACAAGCTTCAGATCACTCCTTGGTTAGACCGCACTGTGAGTGTTGTGTCCATATAATAAGAAGGCTATGAAGGCACCGAGGAGGGTTAGATACCAAGATTGTCAGGAGTGACTCACTGAGATATAAAACCCCTCAGGAAAGAATGAGGACCTGGGTCCCATTTCTCCAGTGTGTCGGAGACATGGTGATGTTGGCCTCTGGCTGAAATCATCAGCCATTCCTTGTAGGTAATATCCTCCCTAAGCTTTGTCAATCCTGCTACTGCAGCCCAGGGTATGTGACACAATCCACAATCAATTTTTCTGTATAATTAGTGTACGTTAAAGAGATAATACATCAGGTACAAAATCAGATTGAAAATCAAAAAACTGCAGTGCTGAAAATCCAAAATAAAAACAGAAAATGCTGGAAATCCTCCAGCAACACGCACTGAACACTGGAGGAGCTCAGCGGGTCGGGCAGCATCTGTGGAGGGAAATGGACAGTCGACATTTCGGGTCCAGACTCTTCATCAGGACTGGAAAGGAAGAGGGCAGAAGCCAGAACGAAAAGGTAGGGGAGGGGAAGAAAGAGGTAGAATAAAAAGAAGTCCTCAGCAGGTTGGGCAGAATCTGTGGAGAGAGGAACAGAATTAATGTTTCGCTCCGAGACCCTTCGTCAGAACAAAAGCAGGTTGTTATTGTTCATCTGATATTACGAGCTTTACATCCATGCTTAATCTTCCTGGCCTCCTGGGGGCAGTGCTGAGTCCTGGATATTGTCAACGAACAGTAAAATAGGACAGGAAGTGTTCAGCCCGTCAGGCAGCATCTGTGAAGGAGCAGAGTTTGTGTTTCAGGTCAACAACCTTTCCGATGAAAGGCTACTGAGATAAGGAACTAAAGCAGGAGTGGCCCATTTGGCCCCTCACGTCTGCACTGCCCTTACTGGATGACCTGAAACATTAGCTCTGTTTCTCTCTCCACAGATGCTGCCTGACCTGCTGAGCAGTTCCAGAAATGTTTGACATTATTTCAGGTTTCGGCAGCTGCAGTGCTTTCGCTTTGATTGTGGATTTGGATTTGGTTTTGGTTTGGTTTTGCTTTGGTTTTAGGGTGGTGATGAGGCCTGAGAATCCAGCGATACTGCATGTTTTTGGGGAATAGCCAGTGTTAAATGATTCCACCCTAGACTGAGGTTTGAATCGCTGAGCTTTCTAAACATCATCTGTAAAACTGCAGCGGCTTTTCAAGAAATCAGGATGATTTATTTCCATGAATGAGTTGGCCAGCAGCAGACGTGCTTTGAGACGAGTGAGTCACCACATTACTCAATCAATGGCTTCACCCATGGCAGAGTGACATCTCCTTTCAGTGGAAGACTGAGATTCAGCCAACAGTTGCCTGCCTCGCCGCTGTGCTATTCAACAAAGATGAAAAGCTTATTAATTTTTTTTCTGTTTAATATGACTTTCTATAAATAGACCCGTGCTGTAAATGTAGTTCAGTGTTTGTCCCTTTGACCTTGTCTTTGTGACGGTCCAATCACTGATTCCCGCAGTGCTTACCACAGGCCAATACTCCATGTGGGCTTGTTATGTGGGAGCGTACCTGCTGTAACATTGCTATAACGTGGAAAATCTCTTCACCCAACCATAGACTGTAGTTTACGACCCCTCAGCTCCAGTCACAAGTCCACTTCCTGCCAGGGCCCACTGTGGTTTCTGCTGTGCGGTCTGGAACTAGGGATTGTAAATATAACAGAGCGGTTATTAAATCCAGAGACACAAGAGACTGCTGATGCTGGAATCTGGAGCAACACACAAGATGCTGGAGGGACTGAGAGGATCAGGCAGCATCTGTGGAGGGTAATGGACGGTTGATGTTTCGAGTCATCTGGACTGAGATGGAGGGTCTTGATCCAGAATGTTGACCATCCATTTCCCTCAACAGATGCTGCCTGACCCACTGCGTTCCAGCAGCATCTTGTGTGTTGCTTGAGATTAAATCCAGTAGCGAGTCCTGACCCAGGGAATGGGAACAGCTTGAACTTGCTGCCTCAAGGAAGGGTTGAGCAAGAACCCCAGGGAATAGTCCAGGTTTCAGGAGAACTTGGATAAGCAAAGAGTTACAGAGGAATACAACATGGAAACAGGTCCTTCGGCCCAATTCACTCAATCTGGTAATCGTTGGAACAGGATAAGCTGTGCAGAAGGGACAGCAGGACGCCAGAGGGATGAACAGCCTGCATAGAGAGTAGCAAAAGGTATCAAAGAGGAGGTATCAAGGAGGAGGCATCAGAATAGGAAATAGGGATCAGGGATAGGGAGAAGGATCACATAAATAGGCTTTAAACTAATGGGGGGGATGGTTCCAGTGAACAGAATTTTAATATATCTAAGAGAAATGAGAGCAGTGGCAAAAATAGAGAGGGAAGAATAGAAATCAGAGTGTGACAGGAAAGAGCAGAAAATAATTGGAATTGGTTTATCATTGTCACATGTAGCGAGGTACAGTGAAAAGCCTCTTTTGCATGGCATCCAGACAGATCATTTCATCACATTAGTACATCGAGGTAGTATAAGGGAAAAGCAATAACAGAATGCAGAATAAAGTGTTACAGTTACAGAGAAAGTGCAGTGCAGGCAGACAATAAGGTGCAACGGCCACGACGAGGTAGACTGTGGGGTCAAGAGTTCATCTTTATCATTATGAGAGGTCCATTCAAGAGCCTTATAGCAGTGGGGCAGAAGCTGTCCTTGCCCTGGTGTCATAAGAATAAATGAGTCCTTTTCAGGCTGGATGGAGATAAATAGTGGAGTAATAGACATCAGTTCTTGGCCCTCAGTTGTTTACTGTTTACATGAATGACCTGGAGGAGAGAATGAAATGTAAGGTGTGAGGTCATGCACTTTGGTAGGAGGAATCAAAAGGATTGAAGTGGAGAAGGACTGCAGGTGAGTAAAGTACAGAGGGATCTGGATGTTCTAGTGTATGAATCACAAAACGTTAGCAGGCAGATGCAGCGGGTGGTAGAGGAGGGAAGCAGCTCAGAAGTTCCAGCTGTACTGGGTGTGGGTGTGGGTGAGGCCACAACTGCACAGTTTTGGTCCCCTTATCGAAGAAAGGATACAGTAGGATTGGAAGGACAAGGGACGGTCTTATTAAAACCTAAAATCCCAAGAGGATATGACAGGGTAGATGTTGAGATGTTTTCACTAGTGGGAGAATCTGAAAGGAGGGGTTCACAGTAACAAGATTAGGGGCTGACCATCTAAAACTGAGGTGGGCAGGAATTGTTTCTCACAGAGGGTGGTGAATCTCTACTCTGGAAGGGTGTGGAGGCCAGATCAGTGGGGGGGGGGGATTTAAAGAGGGGGCAAGATAGATTTTTGAAAGATTGGGGAATTGACTGTGATGGGGAACTGGCACAGAAAAGGCATCGAGGCCTGGGGCAGATCAGCAATGGTGGGACAGGCTTGAGGGGCCGTGGCCTATTTCTGCACCTTGCAGAGAGTGGCAGCTGGGAGCAGAAAGTAGAGGAGAATAGTAGGGAGTGGGTGTCAGAGAGTAGGGAGTGTTAGCAGGGAATAGCAGCAGGGAGCAGGGAATACAGATCAGCACCAGGGTGTAGTAAGGGAGCGGGGAGGAAGGAGTGGCAGGGAATCTACAGAGAAGTAGTAGAGTGTAGTGGAAGGGAGATGGATGGAGCATGAATGACTAGGAAGTTGCAGGGAGTAAGGAGCGAGGAATAGGGAATAGCACTGAGGAACAGGAAGCCAGGAAGTAGGGAGCAGGGAGTAAATAGGAATTAGGAATAGGAGTTGGTTTATTATTGATATGTACCAAGATACATAGAAACATAGAAAAACCTACAGCACAATTCAGGCCCTTTGGCCCACAAAACTGTGCCGAACATGTCCCTACCCTAGAAATTACTAGGCTTACCCATAGCCCTCTATTTTACTCAGCTCTATATACCTATCCAACAGTCTCTTAAAAGACCCTGTCGTATCCACCCCCACCACCGTTGCCGGCAGCCCATTACATGCACTCACCACTCTGAGTAAAAAAACTTACCCCTGACATCTCCTCTATGCCTACTCCCCAGCACCTTAAACCTATGTCATCTTGTGGCCACGATTTCAGCCCTGGGGAAAAGCCTCTGACTATCCACCCCATCAATGCCTCTCATCATCTTATACACCTCTATCAGGTCCCCCCTCATCCTCCTTCGCTCCAAGGAGAAAAGGCCGAGTTCCCTCAACCTGCTTTCATAAGGCATGCTCCACAATCCAGGCAGCATCCTTGTAAATCTCCTCTGCACCCTTTCTATGGCTTCAACATCCTTCCTGTAGTGAGGTGACCAGAACTGAGCACAGTACTCCAAGTGGGGTCTGACCAGGGTCCTATATAGCTGCAACAATACCTCCCGGCTCCTAAATTCAATTCTCCGATTGATGAAGGACAATACACCATATGCCTTCTTAACCACAGAGTCAACCTGCGTAGCCACTTTGAACGTCCTATGGACTTGGACCCCAAGATCCCTCTGATCCTCCACACTGCCAAGAGTCCCACCATTAATACTATATTCTGACATCATACTTGACCTACCAAAATGAACCACTTCACACTTATCTGGGTTGAACTGCATCAGCCACTTTTCAGCCCAACTTTGCATCCTATCTATATCCCGCTGTAACCTCTGACAGCCCTCCATACTATCCACAACACATCCAACCTTTGTGTCATCCGCAAACTTACTAACCCATCCCTTCACTTCCTCATCCAGGTCGTTTATAAAAATCACAAAGAGTAAGGGTCCCAGAACAGATCCCTACGGTACACCACTGGTCACCGACCTCCATGCAGAATACTACCCTTCAACAACCACTCTTTGCCTTCTGTGAGCCAGCCAGTTTTGGATCCACATTGCAATGTCCCCTTGGATCCCATGCCTCCTTACTTTCTCAATAAGCCTTGCATGGGGTACCTTATCAAATGCCTTGCTGAAATCCATATACATTACATCTACTGCTCTCCCTTCATCGATGTGTTTAGTCACATCCTCAAAAAATTCAATCAGGCTCGTAAGGCAGGACCTGCCCTTGACAAAGCCATGCTGACTATTCCTAATCATATTATACCTCTCCAAATGTTCATAAATCCTGCCTCTCAGGATCTTCTCCATCAGCTTACCAACCACTGAAGTAAGACTCACCGGTCTATAATTGCCTGGGATATCTCTACTCCCTTTCTTGAATAAGGGAACAACATCCACAACCCTCCAATTCTCTGGAACCTCTCCCATCTCCATCGATGATGCAAAGATCATCGTCAGAGGCTCCGCAATCTCCTCCCTCGCCTCCCCCAGCAGCCAGGGGTACATCTCAACTGGTCCTGGCGACTTATCCAACTTGATGCTTTCCAAATGTTCCAGCACCTGCTCAAGCTTTTCAGCCTGCTGCAAGTCCTCACTACAATCACCAAGATCTTTTTCCATAGTGAATACTGATGTAAAGTATTCATTAAATACCTGCGCTATTTCTTCCGGATCCATACACACTTTCCCACTGCTGCGCTTGATAGGCCCTATTCTTTCACATCTTATCCTCTTGCTCTTCACATACTTGTAGAACGCCTTGGGGTTTTTCTTAAACCTGCCCACCAAGGCCTTCTCATGGCCCCTTCTGGCTCTCCTAATTTCCTTCTTAAGCTCCTTCCTGTTAGCCTTATACTCTTCCAGATCTCTAACATTACCTAGCTCTCTGAACCTTTTGTAAGTTTTTCTTTTCCTTTTGACTAGACTTATTATAGCCTTTGTACACCACGGTTCCTGTATCCTCTTATGACTCCCCTGTCTCATTGGAACATGCCTATTGTAGAACTCCACACAAATATCCCCTGAATATTTGCCACATTTCTTCCGTACTTTTCCCTGAGAACATCTGTTCCCAATTTAATCTTCCAATTTCTTGCCTGAGAGCCTCATAATTCCCTTTACTCCAAGTAAGCGCCTTTCTAGTCTGTCTGTTCCTATCTCTCTCCAGTGCTATCGTAAAGGAGATAGAATTATGATCACTATCACCAAAATGCTCACCCACTGAGAGGTCTGATCCCTGACCAGGTTCATCTCCCAATACCAAATCAAGCAAAGCCTCTCCTCTTGTAGGCCTATCTACATATTGTGTCAAGAATCCTTCCTGAACACACTTAACAAACTCCATCCCATCTAAACCCCTCACTGTCTGGAGATGCCAATCAATGTTTGGGAAGTTAAAATCTCCCATCACAACAACTCTGTTATTCTCACACCTTTCTAGGATCTGCTTCCCTATCTGTTCCTCAATATCCTTGTTACTACTGGATGGCCTATAAAACACACCCAGAAAAGTTATTGACCCCTTCCTGTTCCTAACCTCCACCCACAGAGTCTCCGTAGACAGTCCCTCCATGACGTCCACCTTTTCTGCAGCCATGACACTATCTCTGATCAACAGTGCCACTCCCCCACCTCTTTTGCCTCCCTCCCTGTCCTTTCTGAAACATCTAAAACCCAGCACTTGAAGCAACCATTCCAGTCCCTGAGCCATCCAAGTGTCTGTAATGGCCACCACCTCGTAACTCCAAGTATTTATCCAAGCTCTAAGCTCATCCGCCTTGTTCACTATACTCCTTGCATTAAAATAGACACATCTCAAACCGTCAGTCTGAGCACGTCCCTTCTCTATCACCTGCCTGTCCTCCCTCTCGTACTGTCTACAAGCTTTCTCTATTTGAGAGCCAAATGCTTCTTGCCCAGTCTCTCCAGTTTGGATCCCACCCCCCAACAATTCTAGTTTAAACCCTCCCCAGTAGCCTTAGCAAACCTCCCCGCCAGGATATTGGTCCCCCTGGGATTCAAGTGCAACCCGTCCTCTTTGTACAGGTCATACCTGCCCCAAAAGAGGCCCCAGTGATCCAGAAATCTGAATCCCTGCTCCTTACTCCAATCCCTCAGCCACGCATTTAACCTCCTCCTCATTCTGTTCCTATACCCACTGTCACTTGGCACAGGCAGTAATCCGGAAATTACTACCTTTGAGGTCCTGCTTCTCAACTTCCTTCCTAACTCCTGATATTCATTTTTCAGGACCTCATCCCTTTTCCTACCTATGTTGTTGGTACCAATATGTACCACGACCTCTGGCTGTTCTCCTCCCTCTGCAGGATATCTTGGACGCGATCTGAAACATCCCGGACCCACGCACCTGGGAGGCAAACTACCATCCGAGTTTCCTTCCTGCGTCCACAGAATCACCTGTCTGCCCACCTAACTATAGAGTCCCCTATCACTACTGCCCTCCTCTCTCCTTCCCTACCCTTCTGAGCCACAGGGCCGGACTCTGTGCCAGAGACACTGCCACTGTTGCTTCCCCCAGGTCGGCTGTCTCCCCCAACAGTACTCAAGCAGGAGCACTTATTGTCAAGGGGTACAGCCACAGGGGTACTCTCTAGTACCTGACTCTTCCCCTTCCCCCTCCTGACTGTGACCCACTTGCCTGACTGCCGTGGCCCCAGTGTGACCACCTGCCTATAACTCCTTTCTATCACCTCCTCATTCTCCCTGACCAGCCGAAGATCATCGAGCTACATCTCCAGTTCCCTAACATGGTCCCTCAGGAGCTGCAGCTCGACACACCTGGTGCAGATGTAGCCTTCCTGGAGGCAGGGAGACTCCTGGAACTCCCACATCTGACACCAAGTACAGGAAACCGCACTCATACCCTTCCTTAACTCAAGTCACCTACTTCTCCTCGCCCCTTTATGCCTAAGCCCCTTGAGCCAAAGCCCAAACACTCTGCTCCCTCTCACTCTGCTGCCTGCTCCGACGCTGCCCGCTGGATATGGCGGTTTGCTTTTTAAACTGCCTGCACCTTACCTGCTGATGTCACGCGTTACATCTGGGAATTTGAAGCTCTCAACCCTCTCCACCTCAATACCATTGATACATGCAGGGGTGTGTACTCCACCTCCCTTCCTGAAGTCAATGACCAGCTCTCTTGTTTTGCTGACGTTGAGGGAAAGGTTGTTGTTTTGGCACCATGCCACCAGGCTCCCTATCTCCTTCCTGTACTCCATTTTGTCATTGTTTGAGATACAGCTCGTTACAGAGCTGTCACCTGCAAACTTGTAGATGGAGTCTGAGCAGAATCTGGCCCCACAGTTGTGAGTGTACAGGGAGTAAAGTAGGGTGCTGAGGACGCAGCCTTGTGGGGCACCGCGACAAGGAAGTATGGAGTGGCAGCGGCAAGCACAGAGCAGCAACAGGGAGTAGAGAGTCACCCTTGGGAGCAGGGAGTAGGAAATGACAACAGGGGTGTAGAAGCAGGAAGTAACATTGGGAGCTGGGAGCAAGAAGTAGGGAGTCATTCCAGGGAGCGGGGGTAACTGCAGGGAACAGGGTGTAGGGAGTACCAGCAGGGAGCAGGAAATAGGAAGTGGCACTGGGGTACAGGGATTAGCCAGTAGCAATAGAACATAGAAGAGTACAGCACAGGAACAGGCCCTTCAGCCCACGATGTTGTGCCAAACTAATTAAGCTAATGACGCCTAACTAAACTAATGCCTTCTGCCTGCACAATGTCCATATCCCTCCATTCTCTGTGCATTCATGCGCCTGTCTAAGAGCCTCTCAAACACGTCTATTGTTTCTGCCTCCACCACCACCCTGGCAGCAGAGAACGGTAGTAAGCTGGTTGTTTCCAGCACTGACCGAGAGCTAGGTGCCAGATGCAGGGCTGATGTTCAGCAAGTCCCTCCAGCGGCTCTAGATGTGCCCTAGGTTAGTGGGGCTGGGCTGTGGTGCACAGCTTCATGCTGCCTCTCCCTCGAAGCCCTGAGGGTTTTGGTGTCCTGTTACCTCTTCCTCTTCACCACCAACACCGGGGGGGGAATGGGGGGCGAAGGTGAGAGAATCCGACCAAAACCCAGACATGACACAAGCACTAAAGGGCTGCCGAGACTAAGCACAGACTGCAGCCTGTTACCTTGAGGTTAATCTTACCATCAGCTGCAGTACCAGGCCAGTGGGAGGACACTCAAGGCTGGGCCAGCTTCTCTGCATGCAAATTATAGGAAAAATGGCAAAAGTTGAGTCAAAAAGTACCCAAACCAACTGCCTCCAAATATTGGGGAGGAACAAAAAACTGCAGATGCTGGAATCTGAAGAAAACCATAGGTTGTTGGTGGAACTCAGCAGGTCAGTCAGCCTAATGGAATGCAATATTGAGTTGTCCCATTTCAGGTAACCCTCTCTCCATCTCCTCCCTCTCCCTCCCACTCCCCCAGCTCCCACCTTCTTGGTGCTTCCATGCCATCCCATCCCAGCCACTCCCCTCCCCCACGCTCTGCATTTGTTTTTGATCCTAACTCTACAGCCCTTCACTATTTACCTCCCATACTTGATTATCTTCTAACTTCTACATTATCCCACGTTTCCTGTCTCCACCCTGCCTTGGTGTAATTCACTGACCTGACTATAATTATATCACTGCTGGCCCTGGGTACCCTCCCTCCTCCCCTCCCCCACCCCCTGATTGGCTACAACTGAGCACACCCACTCCTCTCTCTAAGCCCATATGAAGGGTCTCGGCCCGAAACGTTGACAGTTCCTCCACTGATGCTGACTGGCTTGTTGAGTTCCTCCAGCAATTTGTGGTTTGTCCCAAATATTAGCCCTGAATTACCTTGTCAAAGCAAACGTGATCCAGGGTCGAAATGTCAAATACTAGAGGGGATGCATTTAAGGTGAGAAGGGGGTAAGTTCAAAGAAGATGTGCGGGGCAGGTTTTTTTACACAGAGAGTGGTGGGTGCCTGAAATACACTGCCAGGGGTGATAGTGGAGGCAGATAGCATAGGAACGTTTAAGAGAATGTGCAGAGAAGGGAGGGATGAGGACCTTGTGCAGGCAATTAGTTTAATTAGTTTGGCACGGTATTGTGGGCCGAAGGGCCTGTTCCTGTCCTGTTCTATGTTCCATAGAGCTGCTCCTTCAGTGAGCTGGTCCTTCCCTGCTGTGCTGCTGAAGTCTGGGTGTGCAGTCTGTGCTCGCCTTCTGTAAGGCGACTGGGCTCAGGACCAGGGTGGGGGCTGATCTCTGACCGGGCTACTGCAGGTAGTGATGGGACACAGTGTTTACTGGCTGGGAGTGGAGGGTCAGAGAGGTCTGACTGCATAGTCGGGGAGCCAACGAACAAGATGAGGCCATTCAGCCCCTCAGACGCTTACTGCTATTTGGTTGCACACTTTTATTCCTCATTCGTGGGATCTGGATATCACCGGCAAGCCAGAATTTATTGCCCGTCCCTGATTGCCCCCGAGAATGTAGGGTGAGCCGCCACCTTGAACAGCTGCAGTCCTTCAGGAGAAGGTGCTCCCACAGTGCTGCTGGGGGGGGAGATCCGGGACTTAGACCCAATGACGGTGAAGCAGCAGCAGTTGGTGGGGTAAATGGCCGCTGTGAATCATCCCTCGTGTGGGTGAGGGGTAGAATCAATGGTGGGGGGAGGGGTTGGTGGGAATGTAGGGAGAATAGAATGGGAGTAATGCAGGATTAGTGTAAATGGGTGCGTGGTGATTGGCGTGGACTTGGTGAGTCAAAGGGCCTGTTTCTGTGCCTGTGTGATTGTATAAACATGGTGGTGGAGTGGGAAGACACATGGCAAATCAAGTTTGCTGCTGAGAGATGTGAGGTGACGCAATTCGGTGCAAGAATGAAGAGGGATAATATAGAATGAAGGATGTTGTTCTAGAGGGGATGCAGGAGCAGAAGGACCTGGGATTGTGGGTGCACAGGTCATTGAAGGTGGCAGGGCAGGCTGAGAAAACAATTAATAAGGCCTGCACAGTTCTGGGCTTTAGCAACAGAGGCATTGAGTGTAAAAACAAGGAAGTCATGCTGAACCTTTATAACACACTGGCCCCGCCTCAGTTGGAACACTGTGTACAATTCCAGTCATTACTGGAAGAACATGGAGGTATTAGAGATGCTCCAGAGGAGATTTCCGAGAATGGTTCCTGGGACTACAGTGACGGGGAGATTAGAGAGGCTGGGACTGTTGTCTGCAGAGTGGAGAAGGCTGAGGGCAGATGTGAGAGAAGTCTATGTAATGAGGCGGGGTCTGGATGGAGTGGACAGCAGAAGATTGCTCCCGTTAACAGAGGGGCCAAGGAGTAGAAGCCACCAGTATAAACTAAAGAGAATTCAGTGTGACTCGAGGAAAATCCCTTCTCCACAGCGCGTAGTTGGAATCTGGAGCACACTGCCTGCAGGTGTGGTGGAGGAGGTTCCATCATCGCCTTCATCATTGAGAAGTACATGGTGGATAAAAATCTGCAAGGCTACAGAGAAAGGTTCAGGGGTTGGAACTAATGGGCTGTTGTAACAGAGAGCCAATGTGGTCACGGTGAGCGGTGTTGTCGACATTCTATGATTCTGAAAACTGTGCAATGATCAGCAAATATTTTCCCAAAGGTAGAGGTATCAAAAACAGGAAGGCATAAGTTTAAGGTGGGAAGAAGTTTTAAAGGGGATCAGAGGGGTGAGTTTTTTACACCAAGGGTGGTAGATATCTGGAACTCACTGTCAAAGAAGGTGATGGAATCAGATACAATCACTATGTTTAAGAAGCATTCAGTCTAAGAGCCAGGAAGTCATGTAGTTGCTGTTTAAAACTTTGGTTTGGCCGCACTTGGAGTATTGTGTGCAATTCTGGCCGCCCCATTACAGAAAGGGTGTGGGGGCTTTGGAAAGGGTGCAGTACCAGAATGCTGCCTGGGTTAGAGGGTATGAGCTTTAAGAAGAGGTTGGACAAACTTGGGTTGTTTTCTCTGAAGCAGCAGAGGCTGAGGGGAGACCTGACAGAAGTTTAGAAAACCATGAGAGGCATAGATAGGGTAGACAGCCAGAATCTGTGTAGAAATGTCAAATACCAGTGAGCATGCATTTAAGGTGAGAGGGGGAAAGTTTAAAGGAGATGTGTGGGACAAAGTTTATTTACGCAAAGAGTGGTAGGTGCCTGAAATGGGCTGTCAGAAGTAGTGGTGGGGGCTGTTTAAGTGGGCTTTAAGAGGGTTTTAGATGGACACCTGAATATGCAGGGAATGGAGAGGTATGGATCATGTGCAGGCAGTATTGATTTAGTTTTATTCGGTGTTGTATTCAACACAGTCATGGTGGGCCGAAGGGCCTGTTCCTGTGCTGAACTGTTTTATGTCAGACAGACACATAAATAGGCAAGGCATAGGCAATGGACCTAATGTAGGCAAATGGGATTAGTGTAGATGGGCAAGAAGGTCGGCAGGGACTTGGTGGGCCGAAGGGCCTGTTTCTGTGTATATGACTCTATTTCCCACTTCACATAATGATGGAAGGAGGGTCATTGATGAAGCAGCTGAAGATGGTCAGGCTCAGGACACTGCCCTGAGAAACTCCTTTCAGAGATGTTCTGGGTCTGGGTTGGTTCTCCTGCGACAACCACAACCATCTTTGTGCGAGGTTTGACTCCAACCCTTGGAGTGTTTTCCACATTTCCATGTGTTTGTTCCCTGGGCTGGGTGACTGGATTCCTCCTTCCCTCCTGACCTGTCTCCTTTTGAGACGCATCGATGGTCATTAACTCAACATTAACCTACCTCCTCACAACTTTCATAGATTTTGGCAAGTTAGACTAATTGTTATGAATATTTTTCAATAGTTAACTCTGTTTGTTGACAGGAGAAGGAGTAGACCACTTGGCCCCTCAAGTCTGTCCTGCCATTAAATGTGATCATGGCTGGTCTATGCTACCTCATCTCCTCTTCTGTATCAGTTCCCCATATCCCTCAGTTCCCTGATCTTTCAAATATCTCCACCTTACGTACATCTAATGATCTGGACTCCACCACCCTCGGAGGCAGAGAGTTCCAGAGATTCACCACCCTCTGAGAGCAGGAATTTCTATACCCCTCAATTTCAAATGACCAGCCCCTTTTTTGAGTTGTGCCCTCTTGTCTGTGGCTCTTCCACAGGTGGAAACATCCCAACATTTACCCTGTCAACATCTCTCTTAGGATCTCATATCTTTGAATAGGTCACCCCTCATTCTTCTGAACTCCAAGTAATACAAACCCAAACTGCCCAGCCTCTCTCTTGATGGGACAACCCTCTCATCCCAGGAATTCGCCTGGTGAATCCCCTTTGGACTACCCCCAATGCTACTGTACCCTTTCCACCAAAACTATGCACACTATTCCAGGTGCGGTCTCACCGACCCCAGTATAACTGTAACAAAACCTCTCTATTCTTGAATTCCAACCCCTTCACAATAAAAGCCAACATGCCATTGACCTTAACTACTTGTTGGACCTGCCCGCTAACCTTTAGTGATTCATGCACTAGAACACCTACATCCCTCGAACTTCACTCATTTGCAGTCCCTCTCCATTTACATAATAATCCTCCTTTAGATTTCTTTTACCCAATGGTACGACCTCACACTTCCCCATATTAAACTCCATTTGATGGGGTTTTGACCACCCTCTCACTCAATCTATCTAGATCTGTTGCAGAATCAAACTGGCTTTATCACAACATGCCCTTTCACCTAGTTTTGTATTGACACACTTGGAAACCTTACATTTCATTCTCTCCTCCAGATCATTAATGTAAAAGGTAAACAACTGAGGACCAAGAACTGACCCCTGGGGTACTCACTAATTACGTCCCACCAGCCTGAAATGGACGCATTTATTCCAATTCTGTTTTTTCTATGTCACAACCAGTTTTCAATCCTCATTAGCACACGTCCTCCAAAACCTTGGGCTCTTAATTTATGTACCAGCCTCTGATGTGGCACTATGTCAAATGCCTTTTGGAATTCTAAATGCACTACATCTACAGGTTCCCCTCTATCGACTCTCCCTGTCAAATCTTCAAAGGATTTGAGCAAATTTGTCAAACCTGATTTACCTTTCATAAAACCATGTTGACTAGGTTTGATTATATGCAGATTTCCTAAATAATTATTTGTTTCCTCCTTGATTATCGACTCAAGCATGTTAAACTGGCCTATAGTTCCCCACATTCTGTCTCCCTCCACCACCCCCCCACCCCATTTTGAACAAGGCAGTCACATTGGCTGTTTTCCAATCTCCTGGTACTCTCCTGGAATTTAGTGAGTTTTGAAATATTTCAACCAATGGGTCCACTTTGTCTGCAGCCAATTCCTTTAAAACTCTTGGGTGCAAACCATTGGGTCCTAGGGACTTGTTCGCCTTTAGTCTCATGAGTTTCTCTAATTCTTTATCACTTGTGATTGGAATTATTACAAGTTCCTCCCTGTTAGTTGAAAATAACCCATCTGTTATCTTAGGGATGGTGTCCTCCACAGTGAAGACTGATGCAAAAAAAATTAATTTAACATACCTGCCATTTCTTTGCAAATTAATTCACCACCCTTGTTATCTACAGGCCCACAGCTACCTTAGCCACCTTCTTCCTACTTACATATCCATGGAAAATCTTTACTTGTTTTGATATTACACACACATTCTCTGTCAAAATCAATTTTATCCCTTCTTTTGACCATTTTAGTCTTTTGCTGAGTCTCTGGTTATAATTTTGCTTTCAACAATAGGTCAATGCAAAGTTCAATCATTCACAGATGGTGTGGGGAATTGAACCAATGGCCTCTGGTTTACGTGACAGGCTCCACACCACTTGGCAACCTTGGCCGATTGTGAGACTAATGTTGAACCCCAATGTTCCGTGAATCTGGCTGCGGTTGTGGAGTGTCCTCAGTACCTAACTGCGGTCTCGTACTGTGATCTTGTTTTGCAGGGAGTGATTCCGCTGGGCGGATGTATTGTGGAGGCAAAGGAGGAGCCCAACATGCCCTTTGTGATGAAGATTTCTCATGATGACTTCCACGTAAGCCCAGAGCCACTGGTGGGAAAATTGATTGAGGCAGTTGGGGGAAATAGCCCGTGGGTCTTTCCCATGGGATGGGGAGAGTCAAGATGAAATAACAACCAGGAAGCTGGCCGAGGCAGGAGGCAGTGGGTTTAGAGTTGAAAGGGCAAGTTAGGGTAGCTAAAGAAGTCTGTTTCTCCCTGCTGCCCCTTCCCGGTGCCTATTTATCCTCCTACCCCCTTACCCCTTTCCTTCCCATCCACCTTGCCCCCCTGACACACTCAGATCCCCTTTAGGACATAAAAGAACACAACACAGGGACAGGCTCTGTGGCCCACGATGTTGTGCCAAAATAATTAAACTAATGACACCTAATCCCTTCTGCCTACACAATGTCCATATCCCTCCATTCTCTGCACATTCATGTGCCTATCTAAGAGCCTCTTAAATGCCTCTATTGTATTTGCCTCCCCCACCACCCCTGCCAGTGCATTCCAGACATCCACCACTCTCTGTGTAAAAAAAACTTGCCCAAACATCTCCTTTGGACATACCCCCTTTCACCTTAAATGCATGCCCTCTGGTAATTAGACATTTCTACCCTGGGAATAAAATACTGACTGTCTACAGCAACACACACAAAATGCTGGAGGAACTCAGCAGGTCAGGCAGCATCTATGGAGAGAAATAAACTGTCAACGTTTCAGATCAAGACCCTTCATCAGGACTGACTGTCTATCTGTGCCTCTCATAATTTTATAAACTGCTATCAGGTCTCCCCTCAGCCTCCGCCGCTTCGGAGAAAACAACCCAAGTTTGTTCAACCTCCCCTTATTGCTTATACCCTCTAATCCAGGCAGCATCCTGGTAAATCTCTTCTGTACCCTCCCAAAGCTCCACATCCTTCCTATAATGGGGCGACCAGAATTGAATGCAGTACTCCAAATGCGGCCTAACTGGAGTTTTATAGAACTGCAACATAAATTCCTGACTCTTGAACTCAGTGCCTTGACTTTCTTTACCACCCTATTGACTTGTGCTGCCTCTTGTTACCTGGTTCAATCCACGTTTTCAATCCATGCCAACAGACTTCCTCCAATAGCTTGTTCTTAATTTATGTGCCACCTCACACGTGGCACCTTCTCAAATGCCTTTTTAAAATCTAAGTACATGAATGTCCAATGGTTCCCCTCTCTCAGTTCTCCCTGCCCAACATTTAACCCTGGGCGTGGCCTCACTCCACTCTTTCCCACCCAGTCCCCCTCCACAATAATTCTCTTAGAGACCATTTCAGGAACAGTGATAAGTACTTGAACAAATCCACTTTGCTTTCAGACATTACACAACTGGAACCTGACAGGTAAAATCATTGCTGAATATCTTGAGTGATAATCTGTTCTTGATGTATCTCTTTGCGAGAGGTCAGTCAGACTGACTGAATTTTGCCTTGCCTCTCTCTTATACAATTCTAACAAAAGCAAACACTGTCTGGTTCTTGCATAGTTTAATATAAAGTCCTAGAGAGTCATGGAGTCATACAGCACGGAAACAGGCCTTTCGGCCCAACTGGTCCATGCCAACCATGGTGCCCCCAAGCTAGTCCCATTTGCCTTAAGGTTAAGGTTAGGCCCATTTCCCCCTAAACCCCTCGTATCCATGTACTTAACCAATCTTTTAAATGTTGTTATTGTACTTGCTTCATCCACTTCATCTGGCAGCTCATTCCATATAGTACCACCCTCTGCTTTAAGAAGTTGCCCCTCAGGTTCCTTTTAAATCTTTTACCTTAAACCTATGCCCTCTAGTTTTTGGTTCCCCACCCTGTGAAAAAGACTGTGTACATTCACCCTATCTATGCCCCTCATGTTGTTATGCACTCTATAAGGTCACCCCTCAGCCTCCTACGTTCCAAGGAATCAAGACCTAATCTGCCCAACCTCTCTCTATAACTCAGGCCCTCGAATCCTGGCAGCATCCCAGTAAATCTGTTGTGTAGTTTATGATCCGCAGGTCATTGGGTAAATTGCTGAGGCAATAGTTTGGGGAGACAGCTTTAGATTGATGTCCTGTGCCTGAAATCTCAGCAATCCTTGCCCCTTTTGAGCTATAGATGGCCTACAGTGTCATTGAGATCTGTCAGCTGCTTTGGTTTGTCCGTGTGAAAGGTCTTACCTACACTGTAGAATTTCAATAATTAGAAACTGTTCACAGCACGTCAAGTTATGGAAGATTGATATTTAATTTCAATAAATTGCGGTAATTTTCTGAAGTCGGCTTCAGGAACAGAAGGCAGTGGGTCTCCCTTGGGTTGGCAGGCTGTGTGAGCTTTAGGAGTGGCTGAGACTTGGGGTGGGGGAGGTGGCACGGAGATGCCGGGAGTGGCCAAGAGAGGAGTCAGAGACCCCAGGAGTGGTCGGGGAGGGAGGGGGGTGAGGGGGAGGTCAGAGACCCCAGGAATATTTGGGGAAAGGGCTTCAGAAGCCTTGGGAATGGCGGGGGGGTTGGGGGTTGGATTGTGGGTTCAGAGAGTTACTGGAGCCAGCCCACTGCGACTGAGTTCTGATACTGCAGGATCCACAGTTCCTGCAATGTCACGATTTAAATAGGACTGCCAGGACCGTTGAATTTTGATTGCCCAGCTTAATGTATCTGAAACCAATTCATTCAATCATACGCAGTGCAGTGAACATAAACCATTAAGTTAATTACATTATATGTTGGTGAGCTGTGGGGCAGGCAGGAACAATGAGCAAAATGACTTGGGTGAAATAGTAAATGAATTATATTAGAATTCAATAAGTAAATAGAGTCCTGTGAATTAATTAACCTGAGTGAATTCTTTCAATAATCTCTTGGCCTTGTCCAAATCAGTGTGGTCACTGAAGTCTCCCCTCCCTTTCTGTATGATCAGTATGCAAGACAAGTTTTTCACTGTACCTCTGTACAAGTGACAATAATAAACTAATTCCAATACCAGTACCAATTACGCCTTCTCACACTCTAATCGTGTATCCTTCCTACATCAGCAACACTCCTGAAAAGAATCCTTTTGCCATTCAAGGAAGAGTTATTTTCCTTGGAAGGTGTGCAGCAGGAATTCTCCAGGATGACACTGGGATTAAAGGGGTTACACAGAACTTAGAACAGTGCAGCACAGGAACAGGCCCTTTGGCCCACAATGTCCATGCTGACCATGATGCTAAATGAAACTAATCCCATCTGCCTGCACATGGTCTATATTCATCCATTCCCTGCCAGGTCATGTGCCTGTCTAAATGCCTCTTAAACATGGCTATCGTATCTGGCTCCACCAATTCTCCTGGCAGCACATTCCAGGCACCCACCACTCTGTGTGTGTAAAAAAAAAAGCCTTATTAATCTCCTTTAAATTTTCCCCCTCTCACCTTAAACCTATGGTATTTGTCATTTCCACCATGGGGAATAGACTCTGACTGTCCACCCTATCTATACCTCTCATGATATTATAAACCTCTATCAGGTCTACCCTTGACCTCCAACACTCCAGAGAAGACAACCCAAGTTTGTCCAACCTCTCCTTATAGCACATGCCTTCTAATCCAGACAGCATCCTGGTAAACCTCTTCTGCACCCTCTCCAAAGCCTCCACATCCTTCCTATAATGGGGTGACCAGAAATTCACACAATACCCTAAATGTAGCCTAACTAAAGTTTTAAACAGCTGCAACATGACTTCCTGACTTTTATACTCAATGTCCTGACTGATGGAAGCAAGCATACCATACACCGTCTTTACCACCCTATCTACTTGTGTTGCTACTTTCATGGAGCTATGGGCTATGGGTTAAGTGACGTGGGCAGATTGCTGGGGTTCCTTGAAGATTATGGGTGATCTACTAGTGAGGAACAGATCTGATGAGGTTGATGTTCAGAAGCTATATTCTCCAGTGGGACAGTCCAGAGCAGGATAGCAGGACCTTAACTTTTGAGCCCAACAACGCAGGGCTGATGTCAGGAGACCCTTCCTCATTCAGAGGGTGGGGAACCTGACACTCTATCCCAAGCATCTGTGGAATTTGGACACCAATTGTCAATGTCAAAACTGGGATTAATAGTTGATTAAAGGTTAAAAAAAAACCTACAGATGCTGGAAATCTGAGACTGTAATTAACTGAGATCAGTAGTTAATTGTTAGCAAAGGGGGTTGAGGAAATGGAGGTAACTGGAGTCAGATGGTGAATCAGCTGTCATCTCTGGGATCAGTGACCTGGAGGAGCCCCTGTTGTTTTGTCCTCAGTTAAGTGAAGGCCTGGTCCACTGCAATCCAGACACAGGCAAAGCCATAAAGACCGGAATGAAGCCAATTAAAGGATGTCCTATTGCATAAGAGAGTTAGTGCAACTATTATTGAGGGAAATAAATAAAACAGGCAGTTCCTTGTCCCTCCTACAGCCATGAAGTGACCCGGTGATACTGAAAGTACAGGCAAAACCCAGGCCAAGTCAGGAAGAAGATCTGGGAAATGTTTCTTCAACTCCTTGAAGGTTATTAAACTGGAGAGGGTGCAAAAAAGATTCACGAGGGTATTACCAGGAGTGGAGGGTTTGAGTTATAAGGGGAGACTGGATAGGCTGGGACTTTTTCCCCCGAGCGAAGGAGGCTGAGAGGTGGCCTTATACAGGTTTTTAAAATCATGAGGAACAAAAATAGGGTGAATAGTCACAGACTTTTTCCTAGGGTAGGGTAGAATAAAATAGAGGACACAGGTTTAAGGTGAGAGGGGAAAGATGTAAAGGGGACCTGACGGGCAACTTTTTCACACAGAGGGCGGTGGCTATGTGGAATGATCCGCCAGAAGCAGTGGTAGTGGTGGGTACAATTACAGTGTTTAACAGACTTTTGGACAGGTACGTGGATAGGAAAGGTTTAGAGGGATATTGGCAAAATGCGGGTAAATGGGGCCAGCTCAGGTAGGCACCTTGGTCAATGTGGATGAGTTGAGCCAAAGGGCCTGTTTCTGTGCTGTGTGACTCTATGATTCTATGTGTAGGTGAGTAGAATCTGGAGGGAATTACTGGGAATATGGGGAGGATGGAAAGGAATTAGTGTAAAATGAGTGTTTGATGGTTGGCATAGTCCAAAGAGCTTGTTCTTGTTTCTATGACTCCATGACTCTTACAAGAATCACCATATTAATGCAGCTGATAGAGACTGACCCCACTGAACTCAATAAAAAGTGCATAAGCATAACTTGGTTCTGCTGTCAAGCCAAGTTGAGTTTATTGTCATGTGCACAAGTATGGTGAGGTACAGGTACAATGAAAAACTTGCTTGCAGCAGCAGCACAGGCGCCGAGGTACAGACAACACACAGAATCTAAATTATATATAAATTATACCATACAGTGAAAAAACAGACTGTGCAAAAGCAAGACCTTAGTGCAAAAAAAAAGATGCAATCACAGACAAGTCCATGGTAGTGCAAGAGGTGGTCTGTAGTGTTCCCTTGCTGAGGTAGAGTTAGGGTTGTGCAGGTCCGTTCAAGAACCTGATGGTTGTAGGAAAGTAGCTATTCCTGAACCCGGTGGTGTGGGACTTCAGGCTTCTGTACCTCCTGCCCAACGGTAGCTGTGAGATCCTTAATGACAGATGCTGCCTTCTTGCCTCCTGTAGATGCTGTCAATAGTGGAGAGGGCTGTGCCTGTGATAGACCGGGCTGTGTCCACTACTCTCTGCAGCCTCTGGCCTTCTTATGCATTGGAATTGCTGTACCCAGGCTGTGATGCACCCAGTCAAGATCCTTTGTGTCAACCAAATCTAGTCCAGGAGAAGACTCCGGCCACAGTTAGCAGTAGCAAGAGGTCTTTTACCCGAGGTGATCCTTGCCCCTGCAAGACTGGTCTGCTCTTGTGTGCAACTGGATGAACACCATGCAGGGGTGCACAGTTCTCTGGTGGAAAACTATCTCTAGCCTTAGACAGCCTCCATTTGTTGCCCCGGTCCTTCCTAACCTCTTTGTTTGGAAGAATCAAACCATTTCCTTGACCAGTTTATACATTTGACTAGCTCTCTGATTCTCACATGTAGAACTCAGTGCTTTCAGCGTGGTTTAGTGACGAGGATGCATTAATGCAAACTCTCTGCCCTTCCTTTTTAGGGGAATATTTTACTTGCTGCAGAGACCGAATTCGATCAACAGCACTGGCTGCAGATGCTGCAAGAGTCCGGAAAGGTGTAAGTATACGAGGCTCACTGGGGAGCTGGAGGATAGATTGGACAGACCTGTAAAATGGGCCAGCAGAATTAACTTAAACAAGTGAACCTGGTACATTTGAAGAAACTGCAACCGGATTTTAAGTCCGGCAAGTTAAGAACCTTTGATGTTCTTAGAGGCAGCCTGGATATCTGGATGGCCACAGCTGGCCTGGGTGAGTGGACTGGTGCTGCAAATTGTCAGTGACAGCACTAAGATGGAAGGAACAATCAGGAAGAACATGGCTTTCACACCACATTTCACAGCCCGGTGTCTCATATGAGTCAAAATTGGTAATTAGTTTATTATTGCCACATGTACCAAGGTACAGTGAAAAACTTTGTTTTGCACGCCATCCATACAGATCATTTCATCACATCAGTACATCAAGGTAGTACAAGGGAAAACAATAACAGAATGTAAAGTGTTACAGTTACAGAGAAAGCGCAATGCAGGCAGACAATAAGGTGCAAGGCCATAACGAAGTAGATTGTGAGGTCAAGAGTCCATTTTATTATACTAAGGGACTGTTCATAAGACATAATAGTGGGATAGAAGCTGTCCTTGAGCTTGGTAGTACGTGCTTTCAGGTTTTTGTATCTTCTGCCCAGTAGGAGGGGGGAGAAGAGAGAATGTCCAGGATGGGAGGGGTCTTTGATTATGTTGGCTGCTTTATGAGGCAGCGAGAAGTATAGACAGAGTCCACGGAGGGGAGGCTGGTTTCTGTGATGTGCTGAGCTGTGTCCATGACTCTCTGTGGTTTCTTGCAGTCTCAGGCACAGCAGTTGCCATAACAAGCCGTGACGCATCCGGATAGAATGCTTTCTTTGGGGCATCTATAAAAATATGTGAGGGTCAAAGGGGACATGCCAAATTTCCTTAGCTTTCTAAGGAAGTAGAGGCACTGGTGAGCTTTCTTCACCATGGCGTCTATGTGGTTGGACCAGGACAGGCTATTGGTGATGTTCACTCCTAGGAACGAAGTTTTTAACCCTCTTGACCTCACCACCATTGATGTAAATAGGAGCATGTGCACCCCCCCCCCCCCCGAAGTCAATGACCAGCCGTTTGATTTTGCTGATCAAAATCAAAATCAAAAGGTTGTTGTCATGATAACATGTCACTAAGCTCTCTACCTCCTTCCTGTCCTCCGCTCATCATTATTTTAGATATGGCCTACTATGGTGATGTCATCTGCAAACTCGTAAATGGAGTTAGAACAGAATCTCTAATGCATAGGAAACTTGGATGCGCCAGTAATGTAGGAAAGGCAGGAGCTGATTTGCACCGGACGGTGTTCAGTAGCACAACGTACAAATAAGCAGAGAGTTGAGCAAAGTGTGGCCTCAATGTTAACAGCTCATCTGAGAAGTGAGACCTGCGAGAGTGTGGCACTCCTCCAGTAATGCACGACAGCATCAGCCCAAATCCTGTGCTCAAGTTAATGAGGTGGGACTTGGTCTTGTGACCTTGACTCAGAGGTGAAAGGGGGCACCTACAGCGGCATAATGTGCAGGAACAAGAACAGGCGTGTTAAACAGCGCTGTCCTCCGGATCAAAATATTTTGTCTCCTATCTGTCATGAGTGGCTGAGCTTTATCTGGGGATATTATTCCTGCTTCTAGACACTCCATCCAGGGGATGCGCCATCCTATCAAGCCCTGTAAGAATTTCCTAGCATTATACAGAATGGAAACAGGCTGTATAAATCACCCATGCTGCCTAACTGAGCTAGTCTCATTTGCCTGCGTTTGGCCCATGTCCCTCCAAACCTTTCCCATCCAAGTGCCCTTTAAGCATTACTTATAGTACCCGCCTCTACCACTTCCTCTGGCAGCTGGTTGATACACCCACCACCCTCTGTGTGGAAAAAGTTGCCCCTCAGGTCCCTTTTAAATCTTTCCTCTCTCACCTTAAGCCTATGCCCTCTAGTGTTAGACTCCCCTACCCTGGGGAAAACACTGTGACCATCCACCTTATCTATGCCCCTCGTGATCTTACAAACCTCTGTCCGGTCACCCCTCAGCCTCCTGGGCTCCAGGGAAAAAAATTTCCAGCCTATCCCGCCTCCCCTTATAACTCCAGCCCTCCAGTGCCGGTAACGTCCTCGTGAATATTTTCTGCACCCTTTCCAGCTTAATGACATCCTTCCTATAGCTGGGCGACCAGAGCTGCGCACAATACTGCAAGTGTATGTTTCACTGAGATCACCTCCAAACAGTACTGGCCAGTTTGCTTGGTCTTATATAACTAACCACCCATCCCAGGAACCTATATGGCGAACCTTCTCTGCACTCCCCTTTGTTAAATATAACCTCCCTTACGTTTGGAGACCTGAACCCTTCTGATATTCCACGTGTGGTCTCACCAGTTTGGGGTATAATGGCATCGAGAAGTCCTCACTTTTGTATCAAGTCCTCCTGCAATTTGCCTTCTAGTTCCCTGTATACTTGCATCTTATCGTTCAGCGGCGCTGTACAATATCACCCAGGCCCCTCTGAACACCAACACCATTCAATCTCCAACTATTTAAGAAACAGCCTTTTTATTTTCATGGAGTCTTACAGCACGGAAACAGGCCTTTCGGTCCAAGTCCATGCCAACCATTAGCTACTTGTTCACACTAATCCCATTTTATTCTCCCCCGTACTCCCATCCACTGAGCCCAGGGAGTAAACCCACACGGTCACAGGGAGAATGTGCAAGCTCCACACAGGCAGCACCAGAGGACTCGGTTTGCTGGAGTAGTGAGACAGTAGCCACTGTGCTGCTCAAGCCTTGTGTCAGAGTTGATGATGTTATATTTTTCCACATTATATTTGATCTGGCACATTCTTGCCCATTTGCTTAATCTGCCTACATCCCCCAGAAAGTTCCCTTTATCCTCTCATGGTCCATTCTGCCACCCAACTTTGTACTGTTGGAAAACCCGGACATATTACACCTGAAATCTTCATCCAAGTGATGGATATAGATTGTGAACATCCGGGGCCCCAGCATCGTCTCCTCTGGGATCTGACTAAGTCACAGTCTCCCAATCTGGAGATGACTCACTTTTTCCTACTGTCTATTTTCTATCCATTAACCAATCTTAAATTCACGTCACTACATTACCCCCAATATTGTGCACTGTAATTTTGCTGAATATTCTACTGTGTTGTACCCTATTGACAGTCTTCCAAAAGTCCAAAGAGGCACACCAACTTGCCCTGATCTGCTCTGCCAATTGCAACTCAAAAAAAACCCCTAACAGATATATCCCTTTCATAAATCCAGGTTAACTCTGCCCATTACTGTTGATTCTGGTGTTTTCAGTAGTACTGATGTTTCCTAGTTCCCTGCTTCCTCCCTCCCTCCTTTCTTAAACAGTGAGCTTACATTTGCTGCCTTCCAGCTTGCAGGAACCTTTCCGGAATCCAGGGAATTTTGGTGCATCCAGCATCTCCACAAGTGTGTTTCCATCAACATCCTAGGATACAAGTCATCAGGCCTTGGGGATTTATCGCCTTCCCATCCCACTAATCTCTCTAGTACTGCTATTTTACTGTGTCTGAGCCCTTCATTCACCTGTTGTTCTCCATTAACTCCAGGAGGATTTCTGTCTGCCATGAAGATAGGCACAAAATATTGTTAATTTCTCTGCCGTGTGCTTATCTGCCTTGTATAATTTCTCTGTTCTCGGTCTGTGAGGTGCCCACGTTATCTTTAACTAATCTTTTCATTTCATAAATCTGTCAGAGAGACAGGCATGGGGTAGATGAGAGTTGTCACGGTAACCGGTGCAGTGTCTGACTGTGAGCATGGTGTGGTGTGGGCTGGACCGGGGGAAATGAGTGGACAGATGGTGTGGGGTGGACTGGGGTGAACTAGGAAGGTGTGAGGTGGACTGGGGTAGTGTGGGGTGGACCGGAATGACGCGTGACGGACCAAGCCATCGCACTGACCCTTACTTTCCTCTTCCCTCCACAGGACTTGGCAGAATGCTCAACTCGGGGAAGCGATGATCGGAAGCCTGGAGGCCCAAGGCCTGCAGCTGGCCAAGGAGAAGCAGGAGTACTTGGGTCAGAGTCGCAGAGCACAGAAACAGGCCCTTCGGCCCACCGTGTCCCTGCTGACCGTTGTACATCTACACTAATCCCATTTACCAACACTTGGTCTGTGGCCCTCTGTGCCTTGGCAATTCAAGTGCTTGTCATAACTGCTGCGAGAGTCTCCACCTCCACCACCTCCTCGAGCAGCACCCTCCGGATTCCAACCACCCTCTAGGTGAAACCACACCCCCCCAGATCCCCTCTAAACCTACCTCTCAGTTTATACCCATGATCTCTTGTTTTAGACACCTCACCATGGAAAAAGAGATTCTGACTAATTACCCTATTCACCCCCTCACAATGTTGTACACTTCTATCAGGTTGCCGCTCAGATCCAGGGAAAACAAGCCCAGCCTATCCAATCTTTCCTCATAACCAATGTCTTCCAATCCAGGCAACATCCTGGTGAACCTCCTCTTCACTCTCTCCAGCACAACCACATCCTTCCTATAGTGTGGCGACCTGAACTGCACACAATACTCCAAGTGAGGTCTCACCAGTGTTTTGTGAAGTTGTAATGTGGCCTCCCTGCTCTTATATTCTCTGCCATGGTTGATAAAGGCAAGTATTCCATATGCCTTCTTCACCACCCCGTCTAACTGTGCTGCCACTTTCAAGGATCTATGGACTTGTGCTTCAAGGTCTGTTCACCAACACTCCCTAGGGCCCTACCATGTCCTGTCCTGTTTGACCTTCCAAAATGCAACAATCTTGCACTTGTCAGGATTAAATTCCATCTGCCAATGCTCTTCCCGACTTTCCTGATGATCTATATCCTGCTGTAGCCTTAAACGATCCTCCTTGTTTTCCACAACTCCATCAATTTTCATGTCATCTGCAGGCTTACTGACCATACCTCCGTGAGTTAGGATAAGTTGCCATTCAAGGGGGGCCTCCTGATTTGAAAAGATGACCAACAACAGAACCATTCACGGTCAGATTGCCGTGAGCCAGGACCTGTTTCTTTCCCGGGATCCATTTCTGTTGCAGAGTTTAATCTGGGGGTGTGTGGTGCACTCCCTCAGGGACTGGGAGTGTTGCAGAGTGCGGAGCTCGCCGCCCTGTGACTGGCACTGCCTCACCCCGGGTCCTGGCTGTTTCACCCCAGTCTCTGCCTGGGGTTTCCTGACTCCCCGTCCAGCTCCCTCCCCCCCCCCCCCTCCCAGTGCGAGGTACTCCCGATTTCTCCAGCAATCGGGTTGTATCCGGCTAGCTCCCCGTGCACCGCAAAATTCCATTCCTATGGAAAATCGATTGTCAGGAAAGATGTGGGCACTGTGGGTTGGTCCAATTGGTGCTGACTGGTGACTGATGCCTGGGAGCCTGACTATCCCCCCTCACCTTAAGCCTTTGCCCTCTAGTTTTAGACTCCCTTAAAAAGACTGACCATCTACTCTATCGACTGTCCATCTCCCCCCCACAGATGCTGCCTGACCTGCTGAGTTCCTCCAGCAGTTTGTTTTTTTTTACCCTATCTATGCCCCTCAGTATTTTGTAATCCTGTATAAGGTCACCCCTCAGCCCCCTTCACTCCAGGGAAAACAGTCCCAGCCTATCCAGTCTCTCCTTATAACTCAAGCTCTCCAGTCCCGGTAACATCCTCGTGAATCTTTTCTACACCCTCTCCGGCTTAATGACATCCTTCCTATAGCTGGCCGACCAGAGCTGCGCACAATACGCCACGTCGACTCTCACCAACACTTTGAACAGCTGTACCATGACAGCCAACTCCTGTATTCAATGCCTCGGCCAATGAAGGCAAGCATACCACACACCTTCTTCACCACCCTGTCTACCTGTGTCACTACTTTCAGGGGAACTATGTACTTGTGCCCTGAGGTCTCTCTGTTTGACAACACTGCCCACAGGGCCCCACTGTTCATTTTGTATGTCCTGCCCTGGCTTAACTTCCCAAACGCATCAGTTCACGCTTGTTTGAGTTAAGTTCCTTCTGCCATTCTTTTGACTTAGGTCCTGTTGTAACTTTAGACAACCTCCTTCACTGTTCACTGTACCACCAATTTTGGTGTCATCCGCAAACTTCCTACTCACACCACCTACATCCTCTTCCTTCGATTCTTCCCTGACTCGCCCTTGAGGCCCCTCTCCCACCCCATCTCGCAACCTTTGTGTGATGCCATCCCCAGACACCTATCAATTGCCCCCGTGACTACTGACCCGCCCCCCACCCTGACTGCTGACCTCCCAGCAGACCCCACACTATTCTCCCTGCAGCGAAGCCCCCTCCCCACCTCAACCCCCCCCCCCCACCAGCCCTCCATCTTTGCCCCTTCCAGCTGCCAGTCACCCACTGTCAATCAACAGTGCTGGATGCCAACTCTGCCCCCTCAAGGTCCCTGCCTCTGCCACCTCCTCCTCGGCCCAACCCAGGTCCCAGACTTTCAGGTACCTGTCGTATAACGCTGGAGAATGTGGTGGAACAACCTTTGACTCTCGTGTTCCATCCAGCAGCACCAACCCCTTGGCTCACATGCACCCATTCGCTGACCCATGGCACACCTGCTAATGTCCTTTCTCCCCCGAGGCCGATGGACCCAGACAGTGGCCGATATCGTTCAATATCCACCGATATCTACATATCCACTGATATCCTTCGATATCCACCGACATCTTTCAATATCCACCGACATCTACTGATATCCTTCAATATCCTTTGATATCCACCGATATTCACGAATATCCTTCGATATCTACTGATATCCGTCGATATCCTTTGATATCCTCCGATATCCTTCCCTTGCCTGTCCTTCAGGAAGTTAAGATTAATCTCCAAGTCTTTATTTGAAGTAAGATCAGGAAATAAAGAGTCTGACTGAAAGTCATGAACCATCCAATCAGGTATTGATCCATCCATTCACATTCTGGTTGGTAGGGTTGGGGGAGCGCTGTGAGGGTGGACATGCACTCCAATGCACTCTACACTCCAATGGTAGGAGTGTAGAGGTGGGGCCATTGCAGACGAGAGTTCACCTGCAGGAATATGCCCAGCCAAAGGTAGCAACCTACCCAGGAGGATGAGTGCAGCTGGTAGCATGGGACAATCCCCCACCATCGCCTCTCCCTGTAACCTCTATGCGCAGAGAGCTTCTCCAGCCAATGGACCTGTTACAGAAATCCCAACACAGTGGATCAGACCAAGGGGGCATCAAACATGGGATGGTTAACTCTGCAACTTTACCCACCTACAAACCTGATAGAGGTATATAAGATGATGAGAGGTATTGATCAGGTGGATAGTCAGAGGCTTTTCCTCAGGGCTGAAATGGTGGCCACAAGAGGACATAGGTTTAAGGTGCTGGGAAGTAGGTATAGGGGAGATGTCAGGGGTAAGTTTTTTACTCAGAGAGTGGTGAGTGCGTGGAATGGGCTGCTGGCAACGGTGGTGGAGGCTGATACGATAGGGTCTTTTAAGAGACTGTTGGATAGGTACATGGAGCTGAGAAAAATAGAGGGCTATGGGTAAGCCTAGTAATTTCTAGGGTAGGGACATGTTTGGCACAGCTTTGTGGGCCGAAGGGCCTAAATTGTGCTGTGGGTTTTCTATGTTTCTATGTTTCTAAAGCAACTTCTGGGAGAAGTTGTGTTCTCAAGGGCTGAGAGCTGGTTCCCAGTTAATGTGGCAGAGGCTTGGCCTTGTACGAGAAACTGGCATTGTTTGTGTACCTGTGTTAGCTCAGACCCTCAGAGATCCTTGGGAGATCACCTGGCAGTCCATCTTCACCACACTCCCACATCCCTAGCAACGTGAATGGATTCCTCAAGTCGAGTCGAGTTTATTGTCATGTGCACGAGTGCGGTGAGGTACAGGCACAATGAAAATCTTGCTTGCAGCAGCATCACAGGTACATAGGTACAGACAACACACAGAATATAAATTATACAAGACAGTGAAGAGGGAGGAAAAACAGGCTGTGCAAAACAAGACCTTAGTGCAAAAAACACAAGCAGAGACAAGTCCATGGTAGTGCAAGAGGTGGTCATAGTGTTCTGTTGCTGAGGTAGAGTTAGGGTTGTGCAGGTCGTTTCAAGAACCTGATGGTTGTAGGAAAGTAGCTGTTCCTGAACCTGCTGGTGTGGGGCTTCAGACTTCTGTACCTCCTGCTTGACAATAGCAGCAAAAAGAGGGCATGACCTGGATGGTGGGGATCCTTGATGATAGATGCTGCCTTATTGAGGCAGCGCCTCCTGTAGATGCTGTCAGTGGTGGGTAGGGCTGTGCCCTTGACAGACTGAGCTGTGTCCACTACTGTCTGCAGCCTCTGGTGTTTCTGTACGTTGGAATTGCTGTACCAGGCCATGATGCACCCAGTCAAAATACTTTCAACAGTGCATCTGTAGAAGTTTGTTAGAGTATTTGGTGACATGCCAGATCTCCTTAAGCTTCTTAAGAAAGTAGAGGCACTTATGCACCTTCTTCACGATTGCGTCTCTGTGCTGGGCCCAGGAAGGGTCATCTGAGATGTTAATTCCCAGGAATTTGAAGCTGCTGACTCTCTCCATCTCTGACCCACCAATGAGAACTGGCGTGTGGTCTCCCGACTTCCCTGATTGGATGATTCTTGACTTTCAATCCATTCTCAGCAAGTTCAGTGTTTATTGGGCTTCCCTAGTGTTGTGGAATATCCAGGTGTGAGGGCGGTCTGACTGAGCCAGCTGTTGTGGGACAGAAGTCTCTCTCCGCCAGCTCAAAGACAGAAGTTTTCTCTCTCTAAAGTACAGATTTTTCTAAGCTGAATTCTGAACTTCAAAACACCCTGGTGAGATTGAAATGGGATTCCTAGTCCAGTGATGAACTACAGTGAATGTATCCCAAATTTGCCAGTTTTTTTAAAATCCACACTACTGATACTCATAGTGGGCAATGCAAAGAGCTGGGACAGACCTTGGGATGCCCACTGGCAGCATTTAAGTAACAGGGGCTGTGTGGCTGTGATTCACAGACAAATTAATGGAGGAGACTGAAGAACTGTGCCTGCAGCGGGAGCAGAAAGAGGTGAGGAACCTGAACAAAACTAAACCTCTCACATTCTCTCTTTGCCTCTCTGTCTGTCTGTCTGTCTGTCTCTCTGTCTCCCTCTTTCTCTCTCTCTGTCTCTCTCTGCCTATCTCAATCTGTGTCTCTCTGGCTCTCTATTTCTGTCTCCTTTTCTAGCTGTCTACCCCCCCCCCACTCTCATTTATATCCTCATCTTCCGCTCTCTCTAGCTCTCTGTCCTTTTTCTCTTTCTCTTTCTTTCTCCTTCCCTCCCTCCCTCCTCTCTGCTTGCCAGTTTAGCTTTTGGGCACTTGCATTTTCTCTATTGTTTCAATTTTTTGAAAGTTTTAGAAATACATTATTTGTTAAACCTCTGTTTGTGAAGATCCTCAGTGAGTTAAGAAGTGGCTATGAGTGTGAGCAGGTGCTTGTTGATGGCTGCCTCCAGTGTGGCAGAAGGTGCTCACAGGGTTTTTGATCCAACTGCAGGAACTACAGCGGCTAAACCATGTCCTTGAGGCAGAGAAAAACAAGATTGAGGAGATGGTGCAGGATCTGAGGTTGGAGCAGGAACAGATTAAAAGGTAAAGCAACGACGTGCCAGTGGTTTGGACTAGTCACGTCTCACAACCACCAACCTTCACATCACTGCTACCTGCATCCTCCCAGAGCCACTCACCACAACTGGGGCAGATACTTCCACACCCAGCCAGACAGTAGAGTCACAGGCCACCACCCAGCTAAACAAGAGTCACAGCCCACTACCAAATCTCCATTTACACCAATCCAGCGTTAATCCCAACTAACACATTTTGACTTGTCCCTATTATTTCGACAACTAGTTTGTTCTCAAAGAACATTTTTCAGAAGCCTACTTTTCCAAATACCTCTGCTGTTCCTCCAGTGTTGCTGCTTGGAAATTAGGCTTCGGAAAACCGGGGAAATTCTGGAGAGCTGCCCCCTCTGTGTGGCCAGCTGTAGACAGCCAAAATCCTGGAATGTTTACAGTATGTTCCAAAAGGGTTTCCCGATCCCTTGGGATTGCTGTGGAGTCTCCAGGGATAATTCATTCTCCAACCAGTAGCATTACACAACATTGTTCACTTAGACCATAAGATTTAGGACCAGTATCAGGCCATCCGGCCCATCGAGTCTTTTCTGCCATTCAATCATGGCTGATATTTTTTCAACCCCCATTCTCCCACCTTCTTCCTGTAACGGTTAACCCCCTTACCAATCAAGAACCTATCAGTCTCTGCCTTAAGCACACCCAATGACTTGGCCTCCACAGCCCTCTGTGGCAACGAATTCCACAGTTTCACCACCTTCTGGCTGAAGAAATTCCCCCTCATCTCTGTTCTAAATGGACATCCCTTTATTCTGAGGCTGTGCCCTCGGATCCTAGACTCTCCTACTAATGGAAACATCCTCTCCACGTCCGCTCTATCCATGCCTTTCAGTATCTGGTAGGTTTCAATGAGATCACCCCCCATCCTTCCAAACACCACCGAGTACAGGCCCAGAGACATCAAATGCACCTCATACATTAAGCCTTTCATTCCTGGGATCATTCGTGTGAACCTCCTCTGGACCATCTCCAGGGCCAGCACATCTTTCCTTGGATATGGGGCCCAAAACTGCTCACAGTACTCCAAATGTGGTCTGACTAACATTTTATAAAGCCTCAGCATTACGTCCTTGCTTTTATGTTTTACTCCTCTCGAAATGAATGCTAACATTGCATTTGCCTTCCTTACTACCGACTCAACCGGCAAGTTAACCTTGAAGGAATCCTGAGCCAGGACTCCCAAGTCCCTTTGCACCTCTGATTTCTGAATTCCCTCCCCATTTAGAAAATAATTTACACCTTTCTTCTTCCTACCAAAGTGCATAACCCCACACTTCCCTACACTGTATTCCATCTACCACTTCTTTGGCCACTCTCCCAACCTGCCTACGTCCTTCTGCAGACTCCCTGCCTCCGCGACACTACCTGCTCCTCCATCTAAATTGTTCCTCCGTTCATTGTTAGTCAGTTGGAAGGCTGTGGGTCAGAATCCAAGGACAACTTGTGTTGTCCTGGTCCAGCCTCCAGCTGTCTCTTGCCCCCAGCAACTGGGACAACCCTCCCACCCCAGCTTCAGACACAGACCTGGGAACCCAGTGGGCCAGAGATGGCAGAGAGTGGCTGCCCAACTCACCCTGACCAGTGGGGTGGGGTGGAGAGCGTGGAGAGAGGTGGGAGCTGTTGTCCAGTTCATCCCGAGCGGATACTCGGATTGCTGGCTGATTCGGGAAATAGGAAAGTACTTTCCCCAGGGTGACATTGAAACTAAACAGCTGTTGATCTATATCCCTGAGGCCACCTGTCTCCACCTGAACAGCATCATCCAGGTGTAGTTCCGCATCCTCTCACCTGCTGAGTCCACCATCAGTGACCTGTTCATGTGTGTTGGGGAAATGCTGGGATCTATGATCAAGGAAATGGTAACTTCTAACTCAGGAAATGTTAGTAAGATTGGTCACGTAATGTGGATCTAAGAGAGGAAACTCATGATCGGGAGGTTGTTGAGAGTGCAATTTAGCAGAATAGATAAGGGGGAATCAGTGGATGCAGTGTACAGGCTTTCAATAAAGTGAGGTTATTAAACAAAATGAGAGGGCACAGTATTGGGTGTAATGTACAGGCATGGATTGGGGATTGGCTAACAGAGTGAACACGGTAGTTATAAATGAGACATTTTCAGGCTAGGGGCTGTGACCAATTGGTTGCCGTGGGGATCGATCTGGAGACAGATATGTGAAGTGGGCAGACAGGTGGCAGATGAAATTTAATACAGAAAAGCATGAAGTGGGACATTTTAGCGATACAAATGAGAGAAGGACACATTAATGAAATAAGATAAGATAAGATAGTCACATGTACATTGAAACACACAGTGAAATGCATCTTTGCGTAGAGTGTTCTGGGGGCAGCCCACAAGTGTCACCACACTTCCAGCGCCAACATAGCATGCCCACAGGGAGGAAACCGGAGCACCTGGAGGAAACCATGCATGGGTTGGTTCTAAGGAGGCTGCAGGGTCAGAGAGTCCTGGGGTGTATGGGGAGCAGTGTGGGTTTTAATTGAGAGAGAGGAGTGGGGTACAAGTGCAAGGAAGGATGGTTGAACATGAGCTGGAGTGTTGTGACATCACACCTTGTGGAGAAGCCATAGTCTGTGGGTGATACTGGTCAGAATGGCACGAGCAATGTAGGAGCTCTGTCCCACGGAGAGACCTAGGAACATTCCCACCGGAGCAGAAGACGAGGTCGGTCGGAGGTGCTCAAAGTCAGTACCAGTTGCGGTGGAATAAATCGGGAATTATGAGGGAGGGGGAAGCACAGGGCACAGTATCAGGGCGGTGGGCAGGAGGGAGCAACAGGGAATGTTCATTTAGTCAGT
Source organism: Pristis pectinata (assembly GCF_009764475.1). Classification (NCBI taxonomy): domain Eukaryota; kingdom Metazoa; phylum Chordata; class Chondrichthyes; order Rhinopristiformes; family Pristidae; genus Pristis; species Pristis pectinata. Next base: position 83,882,143 of record NC_067405.1, read on the forward strand.
GAGTTACTGTAATCAGGCAGCACTGTCTGCGAGAGTGACAGAAGCAGATTCAGTAACACGGTGCTGAATTTCATTGCACCCTGGTGTATATGACAATAAGCTAATCTAATCTGAAGGAAATGGGCTAAGTAGTTACAATGAGAAGCTGCCGGGAAAGTGCAGGAGAGTGCTGTTAACCAGGTGGCTCCACCAAAGAGAGACACAAGCATAGGCTGATTGAGTTTCCTTGCTGTATCATTCTCTGATTCAAAGAATTGTCAGCCCCTTCGGTCCACTATGGGTGGGGTTTTGCTGACTTTATTTGGATCTTCCCTCTTTTGGTTCCAATACTCACCCGTAATGTGGTCTGTCTCTTACACTTCCTTTCACCCACTTTCTCAAAGTCTCCTGTGATTCATAGGTCCCCTTCACATTACCTACTGTGACTCTTCATTCAACTGAGATATAAGCTACTCTATTGTGTTGTCTGAATCAGTAACGGTGATTGTGAATAGTCGAGGTCAGGGACCAGTTTTGTGAAGGACACCACTCAACACCCTTCCAATGTGAGTGCACAAATTGTTCTTCCTTTCACTGCCTAACCATCTAAACACACTACCAATTTGTCTCCAATTCCATGAGTTTTAATTTCAGCTGATAGTATCACGTGATGGACTTCACTGAATGACTTCCCGAAGACCACATTCAAAACACCTCCCTCTCTGGTAACCCACTTCAAAAATATATTCCAATCTGTTAAACAAGACCCACACTTCACATGTTCATACTGCCTCTGATCAATTTTCTCTGGTAGATCCAGTAATTTGCTAAGTAGTGGTGAAGTGTGTTATTACTGCAAGGTTCTGACCTGTTCTTAGGTTGGTTGGTAAATAGGTTTATTATTGTCACATGTACTGAGGTACAGTGAAAATCTTTGTTTTGCATGCCACCCATACAGAGCATCTCATCAGATCAGTGCACTGAGGCGGTACAAGGGAAAAGCAATAACAGAAGGTACAATAAAATGTTACATTATAAAGAAAGTGCAAGGTGCAAGGGCCATGACGAGGTAGATTGTGAGGTCAAGAGTTCATTTTATAGTACCAGGGGACTGTTCAATAGTCTTATAACAGTGGGATAGAAGCCTGGTGGTATGTGCTTTCAGGCTTTTGTATCTTCTGCATGGGGGGGGTGTGGAGAAGAGAGAATGTCTGGGGCGGGGTCTTTGATTATGCTGGCCGCTTTACTGAGGCAGCGAGAAGTGTAGACAGTGCAGAAGTGCAAAGGTTGACATGCAGAAGTTGTATTGAGTCGGGTGTTGTTATTCACAGGGAGCTGGAGGTGACTGTGAACTCACTAACAGCAATCGAAGAAGAAAAGAAACAATTACACCAACTATCAGAATCCCTGCAAAATAATTTAGAGGTGAGTGTTGAAATGGGCATGGATGAAGGTTGAGTGATGATGGAGAATGGTCCAGGTTACACCGGGAGTCCTGAACCTTAGCTCTGTGTCTGTGCGGTGTCCCACCTGACTCAGCTCAACTCAGATCAGTCAAACCCACACGAGGGGGACTGAGCACAACATCCAGGTTGATGCTTGAGTAAGAGGAAGCAACAAACTCAACGCTCAATTATGTCATTTCATTTCTGGAAAACTAACAACTTGGAGATGCTCGGAATCTGAAATAAAAATAGTGAATGTTGGAAATGCTCAGCAGGTCAGGCAGCATCTGTGGAGAGAGAAACAGAGTTAACGTTTCATTGGAATTGGTCATCTGAGGGACCATTGACCTGAAAGCCTCTCCACCATCTACAAGGCACAAGTCAGGAGTGGGATGGAACATTCTCCACTTGCCTGGGTGTGTTACCAGTTTAAATTGGCATCATGGTCAGCACAGACGTTGTGGGCTGAAGGGCCTGTTCCTGGGCTGTACTGTTCTCTCTTCTGTTCTATGTTCTATGGGTGCAGCTCCAACAACTCTCAAGAAGCTCAACACCATCCGGGACAAAGCAGCCCCTGGAATGGCTCCCCACCCACCACCCCGAACATTCTTTCCCTCTGCCACTGGCACACAGTGGCCGCAGGGTGAACTGTCAGGCTGCTTTGACAGCACCTCCCAGACATCCAGCCTCTACCACCAAGAAGGACAAGGGCAGCAGGTGCATGGCAGCGCCACCACCTGCAGGTTCCCCTCCGAGTCTGACTTAGTCTTGTTCCTTTATCATCAGTGGGTTTAAACCCTGGAACTCCCTCCCCAGTAGCACCGTGGGAGCACCTTCACCAGAAGGACTGCAGCGGTTCTGAGAGTGATTAGGGATGGGCAGTAAATGCAGATCCTGCAATATTGTCCACATCCCGTGAGTGATAAAAGGGAATAGTCCCTATCGATGAGCCTATTACTGAGCCAAGGTGGAGGTGAGGAGACCTGGTGGCAGAGACCTTTGGGAACAACAGTTCCAGAGTTACCTGTTTCCTCTCAAAGCCGCTACACCCATCATGTCTCACAATGCTTAGACATAATATCTATGATTTTCAGATATAAATCCGTGCAGTCAACTGAATGGTACCTGTTGCTTTAATGGTCTCCCTGGGAGACCGGCAGTTCACTTTGTGGAGGGTGAAGAAGGGTCACACCCCCCCCCCCCCCCCCCCCCTTTGGTGAAGTTCCACCATCAACTTGGACTGCAGCTGGTCTGCAGTCTAACTCCATCAGCTCATCCTGTGACCTGTGACACACCCATGTCCAGCAAACTGCATCAGTCTCCATACTGAGGTTTCCTGCCCAACCCCCTAGAACCAGGGTGTTTTGGGGCTAAAGGTGCGAAAAGGGAGAAGGACTCTGATTCTGACCCTAATCCCGTGCCCTCCAGTTTCAGACGCACCTACTATGGGAAACAGGCTCTATCTATGCCTCTCATAAGTTTAGAAACGTCCATCGTCACCTCTCAGCCTCCTTCACTCCAGGGAAAACAGACCCAGCCTATCCAATCCCTCCTGACATCTCTGTGCAGAAGGGCTCCACAGCCTCACCCCTGTACCTTCTAACTTGAATGTCAAGGTTATACCCACTGTGTTGGACCTTCCCAACAGCACCAGAGGAAATGGTTGCTCTTCAACTCCAAGTTAATTAACAACCAAAAGACTTCAGTGACACTAACTCTCTGAGCTCCCAAATTCAAGGCCAGAGAGCTCGATATGTTGACACTACTAGCCCTGCTCTCTATGGTCCGCTAGAGCTGTGGTTTGATGTTTACTGATCCATGCTGTCACTACTGTGTTTACAGAGTCATAGAGTTGTAGAGCATACAGATAGGCCCTTCGGCCCATTGTATCCGTGCTGACTATCACACCAGTCTATACCAATCCCACTTGCCTGCATTAATTCCATATCCCTGTATACCCGGCTCATTCAGATACCCGTCCAGATGCTTCTTAAATGTAGTTACTGTTCCTGCCTCCACCACCTCCTCTGGCAGCTCATTCCAGATACCGACTGTGCTTTGTGTGAAAAATTTACCCCTCCGATCGCTTTTAAACCTCCTCCCTCTCACCTTGAACCTGTGCCCTCTGGTGTTAGGTGCCCTACCATGGGGAGAAGACTCTGACTATCATCCCTGTCTATGCCTCTCATACCCTTATCATGTCAGCTCTTAGCCTCCTTTGCTCCAGGGAAAACAGCCCCGGCCCCATCCAGTCTCTGTTTATAACTAAAGTCTTCCAGTCCAGGCAATATCCTTTGCATTCTCTCCAGCTTAATCACATCCTTCCTGTAAAGTGGTGACCAAGAACTGCACACAGTGCTCCAAGTGCGGCCTAACCAACGTTCCGTCCAACTGTATGGGATGTCCCAACTCTTGTACTCAATGCCCCGTTTGAAGTATGCCAAAGGCCTCCTTCACCACCCTGTCTACCACTTTCAGAGAACCATGTACTTGTACCCCAAGGTCTCTGTTCAAAAACACTTCCCAGGACGCTGCCATTCACTGTGTATGTCCCGCACGTTGTGTCCATCCTGTGGTGTGCTCCCTACGGGCAGGGGTTCCCCAGCTCCCCTCTGGTGGTGGGGCTGTGGGAGCTCACTGGTTAGACCCCACCTACCAGCTTGCACTGACCTCTTGTTCTCTGCCGCGCCAGAGCCTGTCTCAAGAGAAGCAGCGGACCCTGGAGAAGCTGCAGGACAGCGAGCACCACACACAGCAGCTGGCCAGCCAGAATGAGCAGCTGTCCGAGTCCAGCGGAACCTTCCGGGCCATCCTGCAACGCATCGAGGACGACATGAAGAAACTGCAGGAGGAGAAAGTGCTTGCAGAGGAAAGGTGGGAGGGGGATGTATGGGGGGTGTACAGGGGGGTGTAAAGGGTCAGCGGAGATCAGCCGGGGTCAGTGTGGAATTGAACGGGGTCAGACGGGGTCAGTAGGGTGGGATGGGGTCAGCTGGTAAGAGGATCGGACGGGGCCAGGGTGGGTTGGATAGCGTCAGTGGGGGTGGGACGGGGTTAATGGGGGTTGGACAGGGTCAGTGGGGTTGGATGGGGTCAATGAGGTGGTACGGGGTCAGTGGAGGTCGGACAAGGTCAGTGTGGATCGGACGGGGTCGGTGGGGTTTGGACGGGGTCAGTGGGAGTCAGACGGGGTCAGTGGGGGTGGGATGGGATCAATGAGGTGGGACGGGGTCAGTGGGGGTCAGACAAGGTCAGTGGAGGTTGAACGGAATCAGACAACGTGGGACGGGATCAGTGGGAGTGGGACGGGGTCAGTGGGAGTGGGACGGGGTCAGTGGGGGTGGGATGGGGTCAGTGTGGGGTGGAACGGGTTAATGGGGGTCGAATGGGGTCAGTGGGAGTTGGATGGGGTCACTGGGAGTCAGACGGGGTGGGACAGGGTCAGTGGGGGTGGGGCGGGGTCAGACGGGGTGGGACAGGGTCAGTGGGGGTGGGGCGGGGTCATTGGGGGTCGGACGGGGTGGGACAGGGTCAGTGGGGGTGGGACGGGGTCAGACGGGGTGGGACAGGGTCAGTGGGGGTGGGGCGGGGTCAGACGGGGTAGGACAGGGTCAGTGGGGGTGGGGTGGGGTCATTGGGGGTCAGACGGGGTGGGACAGGGTCAGTGGGGGTGGGGCGGGGTCAGGCGGGGTGGGACGGGTCAGTGGGGGTGGGGCGGGGCCATTGGGGGTCAGACGGGGTGGGACAGGGTCAGTGGGGGTGGGACGGGGTCATTGGGGGTCAGACGGGGTGGGACAGGGTCAGTGGGGGTGGGGCGGGGTCAGACGGGGTGGGGCGGGGTCAGACGGGGTGGGACAGGGTCAGTGGGAGTGGGGCGGGGTCAGACGGGGTGGGACAGGGTCAGTGGGGGTGGGGCGGGGTCAGACGGGGTGGGACAGGGTCAGTGGGGGTGGGGCGGGGTCAGACGGGGTGGGACAGGGTCAGTGCGGGGTGAACAGGGCCAGGTTTGGAGAGTGGTTGGAGGGTCCGGAGAAGGAGGGGGTGACGATGAGATGCTGACCCCTCCCCTTGTTCCTGCTGCAGGCTCCGGGAGAAGGAGAAGCGAGCACTGGCCCTGCAGGAGGAGCGGGAGTTCTACTCCACCCAGTCCCGTGAACTCCAGCTCTCCCTGTCCGAGCTCACTGTCGAGAAACAGCAGACCGAGAGCGAGCTGAGGGTGAGGAGAGGCTCACAGAGTTGTCTGTACTTCCACCAACACCACCAACACACACACACACACACACACACACACACACACACACACACACACGAGGAGGGAGGGGGGAAGGTGTGTGTGGGGTGTGGTGAGGGAGGTGAGGGGCTGCTGTCTGGAGTTGACCCCACTACACGACTGACGGCATGTACTGCGCAGAACGGTGAGCAGAGTCTGTGTGAGGAGGGAGCTGAGATCCCTCTGGGTGATGTCCTCTGCTCTCTACATCCCAGGAGTTTCTGTATCTTGAGTCTGCATGTGTTCTCCCACAACCTCTGCACGTGCCTCTGCACTGGCAGGGTACGTCTGAACAGGTGTCCACTGTTGGATCCCAACCTGCTCTGCCACCTTCAATGCACCCACACCCCCAGGTCCTTCTGCTCCTGCATCCCCTCTAGAACGACATCCTTCATTCTATATTACCTCTCATCCTTGGAACCAAACTGCGTCACCTCACTTTCCTCTGACGTGAACTTCACCTGCCACACATCTGCCTGTTTGTCATGATACTGTCATCCTCAAATGTAGAAAGTGTCACTTGCAGACTCATATTAATGCAGATTAAAACAAAAGCCATGGCCCCAACACCGATTCCTGGGGAACGCACACTCTTTGTCCGTTACCTGGCCCACTGCCCAACTGTGCTTTCGATGTCCCTTGTGTACTTCAACTTTGCTGATGAGCTGTCATGCAGCATCTTGCTAAAAGCCTCTGGAAGTCCGTGTCCACCACATCAACTGCATTACCTTAGAACATAGAACAGCACAGCACAGGAACAGGCCCTTTGGCCTACAATGTTGTGCCAAACCAATTACATTTGTAATAAAAAGCCCAACTAATCTAATCCCTTCTGCCTGCACAATGTCCATATCCTACCATTTCCCTCACATTCATGAGCCTATCTGAGAGCCTTTTGAACACCTCTATCGTATTTACCTCCATCACCACCCCTGGCAGTGCATTCCCATCACCCACCACTCTTTGTGCAAAAAAACTTGCCCCGCACATCTGCTCTGAACTTACCACCTTTCACCTTAAATGCATGCCCTCTGGTATTAGCCATTTCAACCCTGGGGAAGAGATTCTGGCTGTCTACTGTATCTACGCCTCTCATAATCTTATAAACCTCTATCAGGTTTCCCCTCAGCCGCCGCCTCTCCAGAAAGAACAACCCAAGTTTGTCCAGCCTCTCCTCATAGCACATACCCTCTAATCCAGGCTGCATCCCGGTAAACCTCTTCTGCACCCTCCACATCCTTCCTATAATGGAGTGATCAGAACTGAATGTAATACTCCAGATGTGGCCGAACTAAAGTTTTACAAAGCTGCAGCATAACTTCCTGACTCTTGAACTCAGTGCCTCGACTAATGAAGACAAGCATGCCATATGCCTTCTCTACCAGCCTATCAACCTGTGTAGCCACTTTCAGGGAGCTATGAACTTGGACCCCAAGGTCCCTCTGCTTATCAACACTAATTAAGGGTCTGGCCATTAACAGCGTACTGTCTCTTTACATTTGATCTCCAAAAGGTGCAACACTTCACACTTGGCCGGGTTGAACTCCATCTGCCATTTCTCCACCCATATCTGCAACTGATCTATATCCTGCTGTATCCTTTGCCAGTCTTCTACACTATTCACAACACCACCAGTCTTCATATCATCTGCAAATTTACTAACCCACCCATGTACATTTTCATCCAGGTCATTTACATACATCACAAACAGCAGAGTTCCCACTACAGATCCCTGAGGAACGCCATTAGTCACAGACCTCCAACTATAAGTCCCATCGACCACTATCATGTCTTCTACGGACAAGCCAGTTCTGAACCCAAATGGCTAATTCACCGTGGATCTCATGCATCTTAATCTTCTGGATCAGCCTCCCATGAGGGACCTTGTCAAATGTAGCCAACATCCACAGCTCTACCTTCATCAATCACCCTTGTCACCTTGTCAAAAAAACTCAGTCAAGTTAGTCAGGCATGACTTACTCTGGAACATTAAGCACCCTTCATCAACTCTCACCGCATCAAAAAATTCTGTCAAATTTGTTCATTGTGATTTGCCCTCAACAAACCTCGCACACCTCAGGACTCCCCAACCAACTCATTCAGAGCAGACGCAGAGACCAACCAGTGAGATGGGAGCCACATCGTCCAATGAGGAGCAGGTCCATTTTGGGGGAAACTGAATGTGGAGTGGACTTTACAAATTGTATTGCACCTGTGTTGATTCTTCTTGGGAAATCCCTCAGGGTTGAGGGTGACTTGCTTTCACTGAGGGTTTGGAGGTGGTCAATGAGGCCAGAATCAGAATCAGGTTTATTATCACTGAATTATATGACATAAGATTTGTTGTTCTGTGGCAGTGTAGGAACCAGTGTGCCAGTGTGGGAAATGGAGACAGGGCAGGAGTGTCGGTTGGACGGGTAGGTAGGCAGTGTGTGAGGTGGTCCACTCCTCCTGCCTTACACAGAGTCCCCGTGTGCTCCTGATGCACAGACTCAGACCCAGTACCATCCCCAACCCTTCTTCTCCACTACAGGTTCCCAGGAATCGGTGGGGGGGGGGAATGTTGCATTTCCTCAAGGAGGTTTTGGGCACAGTGGTGAATCCTTCCTGCTCCCTGGTAACCTCTTCCCGTGACAGAGCTCTGAACAGAGTGTCTATTTCTGGAGTCTGGTGCAAATAACGCAGCCTAACTGAGCGTGGCGGGGGTGTTGTTTTGGGGGAGGACTCTGACGCCCATGTCCTTGGAGTGAATGTGGAGGCTTGGTGACGGTGTGTACATCTGTGGCTGCCCCACACTCCGGACTTAACGCTGTGACACACAGCCCTCAGACCAGAGGGACAGGCCACTCCCAATTATTACTTTCTCACTTAAACGCAGCCTTGTTTCTTGGGCTAGGAGGAAATGAAGTCCCGGGTGGAGCTGGAGCGGAGGCTGAAGGAGGCAGAAGAGGCCCTGCAGCGCCTGGAGCAAGGCCTGGACTCAAACGAGCGCACCATCGAGAAGAACGAGTTGATGAAGGGAGATGTGGGCGAGCTGAGGAGTAAGTGCCAGCCGGAAGCGCCTGCCACGTCCTCGCATGTACCTGCAGCGTCACGAATAGTTTGCTGGTTCGCCTCTCCCCTCTCAGCCAAACCCCACGGTGGTGACTACCCAAAGGCTCCCACAAACTCTGGTTCCTACAGCAGTAGTGAAGGAGCGCTGTGGGAGTGGTGGTCTTACAGCCATGACATTGAAGATTGTCCCCCTCTCTCTGGCGGGAGTGAACAATCCTATGGCACTCATTGTTGAAGAGTCTGGGACTCCTTCCCTGCATCCTGTACAATATTTACCTCTCGGCAATCCGATTGCATTACTGCAGGTAGGAACTTGATGCAACATTCTGCATGTTGTCAGATATTCCTGAGATTGTGGACGGCACTGTAGATATTGGTAATCGGTTTATTATTGTCACATGTACCAAGATGCAGTGAGAAGCTTTTGTTTGCTTGCCATCCAGACAGATCATTCCATATGTAAGTACATCGAGGTGGTACAAAAGGAAAACAGAATGCAGAATATAGTATAAAGTGTAAGGGCCATGGTGAGGTAGATTGGGAGATCAAGAGTTCAACTTTATCGTCTTCCTGCCTTTCTCTCTCTCCAAAGCCCAACTCTGCTTCTGGAGCAGGGTCAACCCGAGTCCCGAGTGCTCTGTGCTTCCAACACTGGGTCATACCCCACATCTAATAACATGTCATGTAAAACTGGACACGAGCCACATGTTGGGACAGGTCACCAAGAGGTTTGTTCATGAGCCCTTCTTAAAGGGGAGGTTTAGGGAGGGAGGGTGGGGGGTCGGTGGCCAATGGTGGAGTGTGGGTCTGGCAGCAGGAATGCAGAGCTCTCTGAGGGTGGTGGGGTGGGGGAGTTTGCAGAAGTACCCAGGGGTGAGGTCATGGGGAGGTTTCAACATAAAGGACTAGAATATTAAAATGGAGGCAGAACCAGTTCTGGGAGCCAGACGGGGTCGGAGAGCACTGTATGTATGGTAGAATATGGAGTGTGTGGTATCCTGAAGGATATCAGGTCCTCATTCAGTCTTTGGGTACATGTGGAGACACCGTCAGCTGCCTGGCCCCCTGAGCGCTAGGTTCTGAATCTAACGCACCATCCCTGTTCTTAGACCCTTCTTCAGACCCATCGTTTGCTCTGGGATCTTGGGTGCCCTCTACCATAACAACCCCCTTGTTCCTGATCCATTCTGGTTTCCAGTACACACTGTTACATACATTGCTGTGAATTTCTTCTTCTCCTTGTGCAATCCCTCGGGATGGAGAGGAACTCGCTTCCACCCCACTTCTGTGGGTTCTGGGATGACTGATGAGGCCAGTGTGGGAACCACAGATGGTGCAGGAAGTGCCTAATCGGGGCTTCTGTGTGCTCCCGGTGGAGGGACTCGATGTTCTCGGTCGTTGCACATGCTCCTTCTCCTCCTTGAGCAGACAAAAGACAGGGACGTTGTGTTTATCCAAGGCAGCCTTGAGAACATTCCTGAATCTTTTCCTCTGTCCACCTGGTAATCTCCCGGAGTTCAGAGTAACGTGTCTGCTCCGTGAGTCAGGTGTTGGGCATGTGAATGACATGGCCTGCCCTGCGGTGCTGACTGAGTGCAACTTGGTCCTTGATGTTGGGGATGTTGGCCTGGGAGAGGTTCGCTTATCCTTCCAGTGAAGCTAGAAGATTTCATGGAGACCGTGTTGGTGGTATCTCTCCTGAGCCTTGAGGTGCCAGCTGTAGGTAGTCCAAGCCTCAGAAACATTGGTGGGCAGGGATCACTGCTGCCTGGTAGACCATGAGTTTTGTGCCAGGTCTGTGGTCTTGATCTTCAGACACCTTTTATCTTATTTGACTAGGGACCGTGCCGGCGTACAGTTCATCAATGACACCCGCCTTTGGCTGAGTGGGCAGCCAAATTTGAGGACGGTGCTTCACGGTCTCTCTTGGTCGATGGTGTCCAACACTTTGGCGAGGTCAATAAAGTTCACGTGCAGTGGCTGGTGATGCTCCACACACACTTCTCATCCTGTTCACTGTACCACCGGGTGGACGAGTCCGCCCTGCGATTTGAGGGGCAGCTCTCTGACCACTGGGTGGAGGAGGTTGAGGAGGACACCAGCAATTACTTCTACTGTAGCGGAGAGCAGGGAGACCCCTCTGTAGTTAACATGTCTTTTCTTGAAGGTGATCAGGTTTACAGCATCGCTGAGGTCCCTTTGGTACATTCTCCCCTTCCCAGCTCTGGGCAGTGGGGCTGTGAACTGCAGCTCTTCATCGCCAAGACATAGGATTTCATCTGCTCGTTATCTCTGAACTGGAGTGTGGCCCTTTGGATAAAATAAACTGCTGTGGACGGGAGTCCAGGGGACTCAGTGCTAAGGACAGAGTTGTGGTTGAGAAGGCCATCCAAGTCTTCCTTCCAGTGACTGCCTCTCTGTCCTTGATGAATTCACTGCCCCCTTCCTGGCTCTCAGTGGGGTGGGACCTTCGATGGTTGGGCTGTCAGTGGTCTGAAGAACCCATGAATTTCTTTTCCCTCCTTGGCACTGAAGTGTCTCAGGAGGATGGGTTTGTCTCCCTGGATTGCTTCAAGATAGGAGCAGATGTCCTCCTTAGCCTCACCTAGAGCCTCAGGGGTTGGGGCTAGTGCTGCTGCTTGTGTCTTGGAGTGAGATGAAGCATCATTGCATTCACTAGTTCTGTAGGGAAGTCACTGGGAGGTCAGACTAGCTCGGTCTCGATGACGAAGATCACACAGTGTGGCCAGCGTTGTCAGACAGTGGTTTTCTGTCAACTGTCCATCTCCTGCCCAATGTGTATCTCTCAGTGCGGCGATGTCAATGTCTGAGTGCCGGAGTTCCCACACTAAGGTAGCGGAGCAGCGTTCCGATCTGCCGCTGGGTTCGCCCGTGACGGCCCTGGCATTCCAGCCACCCAACTTCATCCTGTGCAGTGGGACTTTCCTGTGGGTGATTTAAGGTGGGGGAGCTTTTGTACACCAGCTGCCACATGGGCTTCGTAGACCAAGGTCTTGTCAGCTGCAACCAGGCTCTGCTATAGTGGGGCACTGACACACACAATGGTGTACGGGTACTGCCCTCACTGCCATAGGGTAGTCCACACACCGCTGCACACACAGCCGTGTGGTAGTGTTCACATCGTCATGTACGTTACTGGGTAACTCCTCGAAGGGGATTGGCGGGCCACTCGGTGGGCGACACAGGACTGCAGTGGGTGAACGGAGGGGCAGGTACAGCTCAGTGAAGAGTTGTCCCAAAGCACAGAACGTCCTGTCCCATGGGGGAACCAACCAAGGAAACCAAACTCAACCTGGGTGATCAAAGGTCACTCAACCCGTCCCGAACGCTGCACAACACTTTGCCCATTTGCATGCAAGTTGGAACCCAGTTACAACCAAACTGAGTGATGGTGACACAGTCTTTCTCCAGTAGAATGGCCCGGTCAACGTGCCAGCCATAGGGGAGCTATGGCAACATGTGGCAGAGCTACCCGAACTCAGACTACTCCTCACCACGGGGCTTTGCACCACCTCCCCTCTTCCCCCAAGCACCGCCCATGTTTTACGAGAGGTTTGCTTGTTGTCCACAGGGTTCTTTGAGGAGTGCATCCGGAAGGCAGAGATTGAGGCCAACTTGCCGATCATCATGAAGAACTCGGTCTACGTGCAGCGGGCTGCAGCCCGGAGGATAAAGAGCTGCAGGTTCCGGCGGAGGAAGTCCACCGCTGTTTGGAACTCCTTCGGTGAGTGCCACCCAGTGCAGTGAGGGGGCGGGTATCCCTGCCTGTCCAGGGGGAGGTGTGTCAGTTGTTTCCTGAGGCAAGGGGAGGCCCCACTGCAACCTGGCCAAACGCTGACCCCCTTATCTACCTATCAATGACCTGGATGAAGGGGAAACTAATGTTGCTGCAGGGGAAACCCCTCTGCCTCTTCTCCACGCTCTTCCGCACCCCACCCCACCACTAGAATCACCGGCTGAGGTCCCTTTTTAAAGTCGTCTCTTCGGGGGTCTTGCAGGCATCCTCTCTCCTGGGGTGCGTGTGGGAGTGGAACAGGGGACCCCTGTTGGGATGCCCCTCCCCATGCAGTGGCTTGCTGTCACCTCACCTGAAGGTAGACCGGTGGCTGTTTCTGTACCTCCGCAGGAGGGTTGTGGATGCATTCACAGCCCGACTAATTCTCATACCTGGTGGGGCGGTTGTTGTTTTGGTTACAACACCATTCCCTTAGGAAACAGTGTGAATCAGTGGAAAGATTCACAAGCTGATTAACATTTGACCGATTAACTGTGCATCCCAAAGACCTCCGTGTCTTTGTCTGTGAGGTTCTAACCCCTCAGTTCTGCTGTTATCCTTGCATATTGTTGTGTATCACACAGACCAGGGCTGTCTACAGCTCTCTGACTACGTCCTAACCAAGGCTCAGTGTAAGTCGAACGTAAGTTTTCTATTCTGCCCATCTAGAAGTCAGCCTCAGTCCTCCACTTGCATGTATTGTGGCTTTTTGTTGCTACCTTTAGAGATTTGTGAATCTGTGACCCTAGATCCCTTAGCTCCTCAATTACACTCTCACTTCCCAGGCAGTACGTGGTCACCCGGTGCTCCTGTAGCTGTGACTTTCTGTTGTGTCAGGCCCCAGAGATGGCAACGACATTCGATGAAGCCTTCGCAGTCTACGTGGAATGACTCAGCCTACTTCCCTTCCTGCCCCAGCCCTGTCTAAGTGGCTGAGTTTATTCACGCAGCCAAATGGGTCCATGTTCCATTTGCAATCGCCACTGACTCCACCCAGGGCCAGGGTTGGGGCTTCAACCCTTTCACCCTTCTGCTGCTCTCTCACCACTTTCATTCTGCCATCCTTCTGGGCAAAAATCAGGTCTCCAGTCCATGAATTTAGGACTTTCCAAAGCAGAAGGGGAGGAGCTGAAATCCCACATGGATCTTTCTGTGGGACTGCAGGCTTGTTCTGGTTTAGTTTTTCTTTACATTAACTCTCCCCTGTTTATTTTTATTCCTCAATCTTAAAGTTCACATGGATGTTTTGAATCTCCTTATGTGTCCTCACCCCTCCAGGGCTGCCTTCTAGGACTCGACCTCCCAATCTCCTGCAACCCCAGATCTTTGCTCATCACTTCTCTCTGGAGCCAAGGCTCGAGGCTCTCCCCCTTACCCCTTTGCTCCTTTACACCTTAACCACCTCAGTCCTTGTGTTGTCTCTCCTCACGTGTCATTGTGAAGCATGTGTACGTTTAGTTTGGTAACACCGCTGTCAAGGGCCTGATGATGATGTAGTTCCTTTCTCCTGCGTTTGGTTGGTTCAAGCTCCCTGCCCCTGACCCTCAGCAGCTGGTGCTGACCGGTACACTCACTGGCAGTCCAGCTCCTGCGGATGTCAGGAAGGGACCGAGTAGGAAATGCCAAGGTGCCGTGGTAAGAGCTGACGTGGACCCTGGCCACACCCAGGCTGGGCACCAGTACAGGGCAGTGCTGATGGAGAGGCATGTGGGGGAAGGGGGAGATGGGGCATACTGAGGATGTGCAGCTGGGTCATGGTGCACACGCTTTCTGGGTCATTTCACCCTGACTGGTGATATGCAATGGCCTGCTGAAACCTCCAGTGGTAGAGAGAGAGCGAGAGAGAGAGCAAGAAAGAGGAGAGATAGAGAGTGAAAGCGAGCGAGAGAGAGAGAGAGAGAGAGAGAGAGAGAGAGATGTGCTGCTGGAGGGATTCAGTGGGTCAGGCAGTGTCTGTGGTGGAGAGGGATGGTCAACATTTCACGTCGAGCCCTTCATTAGTCCTGGATCTTCTCCCAAAACGTCAACCATCCCTTTCCCCCCACAGATGCTGCTCGACCCACTGAGTTCCTCCAGCAGACTGTGTGTTGCTCCAGATTCCAGCATCTGCAATCTCTTGTGTCTCTGGTAAACACAGAGACCCCCACCCTCACCCTACACCACCCCACCCTACCCTACCCCCTCTCACCCAACCCAACCCATCCCACCCCCACCTCACCCCACCCCATCCCACCTCACCCCACTCTACCCCTTCACTCAACCCCAACTTCACCCCACCCCACCCTCGCCCACCCATCCCAGACCAGACCCCAGCTCGCCTTCCCCAGGGTGCGGTGCAGACACCGACCGACCTCACCACCACCCCCACCGTTCTCTCTGCAGCCTGCGGCATGAATCATTCTCTGGGGGAACCGGCTGAAGCCTGAGGCAGGAAGTAGGCGGAGGGAGCAGCGATGGGGCAGCTGTTGGACCAGGCCTGAGAGGGCGGGGTCCTCGCCAAATGCGGCAGGGGAGAAGCGTGGACCGTGGGCACTGGCCCCACCGCCGGAGAAGAAGGTCGTCGTCAACTCTCGGCACTTTCAGACACACCGGGAGCAAGGACAGCACCTCCTCAACCCCTCCACCCGCTGACCCCAGTGGCTGACCAGTGTGTGCAGGGGGTCCTGGGCAAACCTGCCGTCTGCTGCCCCCCTCCCCACCCCACCCATCCCACCTGGGAGTTGGAGAAATGCACCCGGCAATTGTGGAGCTGGCAAACCGCTGCCTCCACCCCTTCCCCCACCCCCCCAAGGTTCAAACCCAGAGTGAACAGGGGCATCCGTCTGAGAGAGACCCGTCCCCTGTCCTCAGAGAGAAGGTTATGTGCCTGATATAAGAGATAGTCTTTGCTCTAATTCATTGATTATAAGAATGAGTGCTGTTAACATGCATCTGTTTGGTAACCTGAAAAGTTGTTAGTTGCAGAGGTAAATCATTCGGCCCCTGTCCCTGCTCTGCTACTCAATACCCTCATACCCGCTCTTCTGTCTCTGCCACTTTCCTGCACCAGCCCCATGTACCTTGATTCTCTTAATATCCAGTTGAAAGATGATGTTGGCTGGGTTACCAGCTCTCCCAGTAACACTGTCCTCCGCCCACAGGGACAAGGTTGTGTACCTGGTGTAAGAATAAGCCTTCGTTCTAATTCATTGATAATAAGAAACTAGGCTTGTTCTACTTGCTAGGGGAAAGATGAATGCTGTTCATGTAAATCTATTTGGTAACCTTAAGGGCTGTTGCAGAAATCGTTAAGGAATAAAAACTTTGTGCAGCATTTTCGATGTGACTCTCAGTGCCACAGCTTGCTCTGCAGTGAATATCTGCCTTCCCTGGACTGCAGCCCAGGCACATTAGGGCAGTGGCTTCCTTTACTGGTTCTGTCGGAGGGGTAACGGATGCAGAGAAGGCTTTTTCCATGATCAGATGTAGATGTCATCAGTTAAGCGTTGTTTTTAACCAGTAATAAATCTCACAGGGAATTCAGGACAAAATTCTTCTCCCAGGGAGTGGGGAGAACATGGCGCATGGCAAGTTTGGGCATTGAAGGGAAAGCCGGGTGGGGTTGCCGAGGGAGAAAGGAATGGACGGTACTGCAGATGGTTGGCTGGGGAACCATTGGAGGACGGTCGCGGTGGCCTGTTCCACGCTCTGTAATCTCCAGTTCAGTACTTCTTTGCAAGGCTTCCCATCTCCTGTTCCCAATCTTTCATTTCCTTTGTCTCTGTGTTGGCTTCATTGTTCTGTCTGTCATGTGTTGCCCACCACACTGATATCGTCTTCAAGTCTGTCTTTCTGTTCAGCTTTCCCCACTCACTCTCTCCTGATTCCCAACTCTCAACCCTCCCTGCCTCCTTCAGTTCAGACGATGGCTGCACTCCTCACGCTTCCTCCGGTAACTCTCTGAGATCTCCGTGTCTCTCTAATCCTTGTATACCTGGCTTCTCCACCAGTGGCTCTGATTCTTGCCCCTAGTACTCTGCTGATCTCTGCTTTAAGGACCCTCTCTTTGACCAGGTTCTCGGCCATCAGTCCTTATGTGACTCAACACCTCAGTATATTTTATAACGTCAAAGGAGCACCTTGGGAGGTTGTGCAATGTTAATAACGCTTCATAAATACATGTTGTTTCCAGGCATGTTACAGAAAACAAGCTCAGAGGAATGCTTCAGCATTGTTGTGTTAAATGAGCAAACTCTCCCAGAGGGACCGTACGGTTGACTGGTTGACAAAGGTAGATGGAGCAATAAACTCAGCGGGTCAAGCAGCACCTGTGGGGGTGGGGAGGGGGTGGGGGAAGGAGTTGTCAATGTTGCAGGCTGAGACCCTGCATCAGGACCCAAAGCATCGACAATCCATTTCTGCCCCCGCCCCCCCCACCACAGATGCTGCTCAACCCACTGAGTTCCTCCAGCACATTGTTTGTTGCCCCAGGTTCCAGCATCTGCGGTCTCTTGTGTCTCCATTGTACAGAAAGATCTTCAGGTAAACCAGGCTGTACCCGAACCTAGAAACTGTGAGTACTGGAAATCTTCAGGCAGATGCTGGAAATCCAAAATCAAATGCTGGAAACACTTGGCAGGTCCTGGTGAGACCACTCCTGGAGTATTGTGTACAGTTTTAGTCTCCAGGGTTAAGGAAGGATATCCTGGCTATAGAGGGCATGCAGCGTAGGTTTACGAGGTTAATTCCGGGGATGTCGGGACTGTCTTATGCCGAGAGGTTGGAGAGACTGGGATTGTACACGCTGGAATTGAGAAGATTGAGAGGGGATCTGATTGAAACATACAGGATTATTAAGGGATTGGACAGGATAGAGACAGGAAATATGTTCCAGATGTTGGGGAAGTCCAGGACCAGGGGGCATGATTTAAGAATAAGGGCTAGGCCATTTAGGACAGAGGGGAGGAAAAACTTCTTCTCCCAGAGGGTTGTGAATTTGTGGAATGCACTGCCTCAGAGGGCAGCGGAGGCCAATTCTCTGGGCACTTTCAAGAAGGAGCTAGATAGGTTTCTTATAGATGGGGGAATCAAGGGATATGGGGACAAGGCAGGAACAGGATATTGATTGTTGAGGATCAGCCATGATCTCAAAATGGTGGTGCAGACTCGAAGGGCCGAATGGTCTACTTCTGCTCCTATTGTCTATTGTCAGGCAGCACCTGTGCAGAGAGAAACAGAGAGTAAAGGTTTAAGGTCAATGAGCTTCTGTCAGATCTGGTTGAAGGTTAGAGAGAGAGAGGTTCAGAGTGTCAAGAGGAGGAAAGAGCAAATAGGGGGAAGTCCATGGAAGCGTGGAGTGTGGAACATAAAATGGGATGACAATGAAAGTCAAAGGGATGTGCAAAAGAAACAAGTACATAGAACTGACGTGTCTGGCGCAAGTGTAATGGGGAATAGCAGATCATCATCTCAATCATTAAGATTTACGAGTGAGTCCAGAGGGCTGTAATGATCGTAGTTAGAAGCTGACCTTGCACAAGGAATCATTGTTGCCATGGAAGGTGGATGGGTCAGAGTCAGAGGGAGATGGGGAATTAAAGCAACAGGCAATTGGAAGTGACAGTTATAGACTGAAGGGACAGAAAGCAGTCAGACTGTGCTTGGTCTCCAGAGAGGAGATCACACCAGCTAGTGCTATTCAGGAGGGTTTAAACTAGATTGGTGGGGGGTGGGGGGGGGGGGGGGGGAGGGGTGGTCCCTGAGCAGAAATGAGGCAGTTGAAAAGTTTGGGGGCAAATACTGGAGTTAATGAGAGCAAATTTAAAGGACATGACAGCCCGGAGTAGAGGTTGATTGGGTGAGGCTGTTTGCAGGTAAAGGGACAGCATGTTCCTGTTAGGACAAAGGGCGAGGCTGGCAAGTTTAGGCTGATGAGAGACGCTGAAGCGCTGGTCAGGAAAAAGAAGGAGACGTACATTGGGTTTAGGCAGTCGGGATCAAGCAAATCCCTCGATGAGCATAAGAAGCGTAGGGGTTCCAGTGAAAGGAAATCAGGAGGGCAACAAGAGAGTGTGAGGTAGACCTGGCAGGTTAAGGAAAATTCTAAGCCATTCTACAGGTATGTTAAGAGTAAAAGGGTGGCTAAGGAGAGAATAGGTCCCCTTAAAGATCAGCATGGCCGTCTGTGTGTGGAGCCACAGGAGATGAGCAAGATTTTTAATGAATATCTCTCATCAGCTTTTACTGTAGAGAAGATCATGGGGGGCTAAGGAACTGAGGCAAATGAGTTGTGATATCTTGGGCCATATGCAAACTACCAAAGGGGATGTGTTGGTGGTCTTAAAGCACATTATGGTGGATGAGTCCCCAGGGCCTGGCCAAGTGCATCCTCAGACTTTGTGGAAAGTTAGGAAAGAAATTGCGTGGACCCTTGCAGAGATATTTGCTTTGTCTTTAGCCACAGTGAAGTTCCAGAGATTGGAGGGTGACTAATGTTGTACAGTTATTTAAGAAGCCAACGAACTACAGGCCGGTGAGTCTGACATCAGTGGTGGGTAAGTGGTGGGATCTGTCAGCGTTTGGACAGACAAGGACTGATTAGGGATAGTCAGCATGGCTTTGTGTGGGAAATTGTGTCTCATAAACCTGTTAGAGTTTTTTGAAGAGGTGACCTAGAGGGTAGATGAGGGTAGGGCAGTGGATGTTGTCTATATGGACTTCAGCAAGGCCTTTGACAAGGTCCTGCATGGAAAGCTAGTCTGGAAGGTTAGATCGCATGGGTTCCAGGAAGAGCTAGCTAAGTGGATACATAATTGGCAGGAAGCAGAGGGTGATGGTGGAAGGTTGTTTTTTGGACAGGAGGCCTGTGACTAGTGGTGTGCCATGGGGATCGGTGCTGGGCCCATTGTTGTTTGTCGTTTATGTAAATGATTTGGATGAGCATGTACAAGGCAAGGTTAGTAAGTTTGCAAATGACACTAAAATAGGTATCATAGACAGTGAAGAAAATTATAGAAAATTACAGACATATCTTGACCAACTCGGTAAGTGGGCTGAGGAATAGCAAATGGCATCCAATTCAGATAAGCGCGAGGTGTTGCATTTTTGGAAATCAAAACCAAGGTAGGATTTTCACGGTGAACGGCAGGGCCCTGGGGATTGTTGTAGAACAGAGGGACCTAGGAGTGCAAGTACATGGTTTGCTGAAAGTGGCATCACAGGTAGACAGGGTGGTGAAGAAGGCGTTTAGCACGCTGGCCTTCATCAGTCAGGGCAATGAGTATAGGAGTTGGGAAATTATGCTGGAGTTATAGAAGACGTTGGTGAGGCTGCACCTGGAGCACTGTGTACAGTTCTGGTTACCCTGATATAGCAAAGATGTTATTAAGCTGGAAAGAATTCAAAGAAGGCTTACCATCATGTTTCAAGGGCTCGAGGGCCTGAGTGAGAGGGAGAGGTTGGACAGGCTAGACTTTGTTCCTTGACGTGCAGGAGAATGAGGGGTGGCCTTCTAGAGGTGTATAAAATCATGAGGAGTATAGATAGGGTGAATGCACACAGTCATTATCCCAGGGAAAAGGAACCAGAAACTAGAGGGCATAGGTTTAAGGTCAGAGGGGAAAAATTTAAAATAGACCTGAGAGACAACTTTTGTACACAAAGGGAGGTGTGTATGTGGAATGAACTGATGGAGGAAATGGTTGAGGCAGCTACAATAATGACATCTAAAAGGCATTTCAACAAATACATGGATAGGAAAGGTTTAGAGGGATATGGGCCAAACACAGGCAAATAGGACTGGCTTAGATTGGAATCTTGGTTGGTATGGATGGGGTGGGCCGAAGGGCCTGTTTCTGTACTGGATGACTTTATGACTTTGACTTCAGGAATACAATGTAGGGGAGATCACACTGTGGATAAAATGCAGGACAGATCCCACCATGAATAAAGTGGAGGGAGATAACACTGAATAAAGTAGAGGGAGATCACAACATGAATACAGTGTAGGGAAGATCACAAACTGAATACAGTGTAGGGAAGATCACAAACTGAATACAATGTAGAGGAGATTGCACCATGAATACAGTGTAAGGGACATAACACCATGAATACAATATTAGGGAAATCACACTGAGAATAAGTGTATGGAGATCACACTGTTAATACAGTGTAAGGGACATCACACCATGTATGCAGTGTAAGGGAGATCACACCATAAATATTGTGTAGGGGAGATCACACCGTGAATAGCATTGGGAGGTCACACCCAGAATACAGTGTAAGGGATGACATTGTGAATGCAGTGTAGGAGACCATGAATACAGTATAGGGGAGATCACACTGACAATATGATGTAGAGAGGTCACACTGTGAATATTGTGTAGGGGAAATTACACCGTGAATACAGCGTAGGAAGGTCACACTGAGAATGCAGTGTAGGGTATGACACTGTGAATACAGTGTAGGAGAGATCAGACCGTGAATGCAGCATAGGGGAGATCTCACTGAGAATACGGTGTAGGGAGATCACACGGTGAATATAATGTAGAGGAGATCACGCCATGAATAGTGGAGAGAGATCACAACATGAATACTGTGTAGGAGCAATTACACTGTGAATAAAGTGTAGGGAAGGTCCCAAGGTGAATACAATGTCAGGGGATTGTACGATGAATGCAGTGCAGGGGAATTCGCACTGTGAATACAGTGTAGGGAGATCACAGTGTGAGTACAATGTTAGGAGATTACACCATGAATATAGTGTAGGACATCACACCGTGAATACATTATAGGGGAGATGACACCAAGAATACTGTGTAGGCAGATCACACCATGAAAAAAATGTAGGGGAGATGACACCATGAATACAGTGTCAGGAGATCACCCCGTGAATACGATGTAGGGACATCACACCAAGAATACAGTGAAGGGCAGATTGAACCCTGAACAGAGTGCAGGGAGATCACAACATGAGCACAGTGTAGGAGAGAACAAATCATGAAAACAGTGTAAGGGAGATCACACTGTGAATACAGTGCGGGGTAGATCACAAGGTGAATACAGTGTTGGGGAGATCACACTATAAATGCAGTATGTGGGAGATAACACCGTGAATACAGTATAGGAGAGATCACACCATGAATAGTGCAGAGAGATCACACCGTGAATACAGTGTCAGGGAGATCACACTGTGAATACAGTGCAGGAGAAATTGCACCGTGAATATTGTGTCAGGGCAATCTCACTGTGAATAAAGTGTAGGGAAGATCACAAGGTGAATTCACTGTCAGGGAGATCACACCGTGGATACACTGTGGGGGAGATCACACCGTGGATACACTGTGGGAGAGATCACTCCATGAATACAGTTTAGGGCACATCACACCGTGAATACATTGTAGGGGAGATCACACCATGAATGCAGTTTTGGAGAGATCACACCATGAATACCATGTAGGGAAGGTCACACTGAGAATACAGTGTAGGAGAGAAAAGACCATGAATTCAGTACAGGAAGAACACACTGTGAAATCAGTGCAGGGGAGTTCACACTGTGAAGACAGTGGAGGGAAATCACATCATGAATACTGTGTAGGGATATCACACTGTAAATACAGTGCAGGGGAGATCACACCATGAATAGTGCAGGGAGATAACACCATGAATACAGTGTAGCAGAGATCATGTAGTGAATGTAGTATAGGCAAGATCACACTATAAATACAGTACAGGAGAGATCACACTGTGAATACAGTGCAGGAGAGAACAAACCTTGAATACAGTGTAGGTGAGATCACACTGTAAATACAATATAGGGAAGATCATACCGTGATTATAATGTAGGGGAGATCAAACCGTGAATACAGTGTAGGAGAGATCACACTGTGAATACAGTGTAGGGGAGATCACAACATGAATACAGTGTAGGGGAGATCACACTGTGAATACAGTGTAGGAGAGATCACACCATAATTATAATGAAGGGGAGATTGTACCATGAATAAAGTGTAGGGAGATCGTACCCTGAACACAGTGTAGGTAGATCACACTGTGAATACAATATAGGGAGATCACACCATAAGTACAGTGTAGGAGAGATCACAACGTGAATACAGTGTAGGGGAGATCACAACGTGAATACAGTGTAAGAGAGATCACAACGTGAATACAGCGTAGGGGAGATCACAATGTGAATACAGTGTAGGAGAGATCACAACGTGAATACAGTGTAGGGGAGGACATACTGTGAAGACAGAGTAGGGGAGATCACAGCATGAATACAGTGTAGGAGAGATCACATCATGATTATAAGGAAGGGGAGATTGTACCATGAATAAAGTGTAGGGAGATCATACCCTGAACACAGTGTAGGTAGATCACACTGTGAATACAATATAGGGAGATCACACCATAAATACAGTGTCGGGGAGATCACAATGTGAACAGAGTGTAGGAGAGAGTTAACCATGAATACAATGTAGGACGGACTGCACCATGAATACAGTGTAAGGGAGATTGCACTGTGAATACAGTGTAGGGGAACTCACACCGTGAATACAGTGTAGGGCAGTTCACATTAAAAATTCTGTGAAGGGGAGTTCACACCATAAATACAGTGTAGAGGAGATCACTCTGTGAATACAGTGTAGAGGAGATCGCACTGTGAATACAGTGTAGGAGAGAACAAACCATGAATTCAGTGCAGGGGAGAACACACTGTGAGGACAGTGGGGGGAGATCGCACCATGAATACCGTGTAGGGATATCACACTATAAATACAGTGTAGTGGAGAACATATCATGAATACAGTGTAGGAGAGATCCCACCATGAATACAGTGTAGGTGAGAATGCACTGTGAAGACAGTGTAGGGGAAATCACACCATGAATACAATGTAGGGGAGATTGAGCCATGAATACAGTGTTGGGAGATCACTACGTGAACACAGTGTAGGAGAGAGTGAACCATGCTATTACTGGAAGGGATGTGATGGGGACCAAGAAACTGGGAGAAAGGAATGAGGTCCTTACAGGAAACAAGGCAGGAGAAAGTGTTGTCAAGGTGGTTGCTGTGGTTTTGGAGTGGACAACGGATTAAGCCTCTCTGTAGAACTGGTGGTATGTCAGTCAAGGGTGGGACATCAGAAGTGGCCGAGGCAGAGGTGGGGGAAGAGACACCGAATTTCGATGGTGGGGTGATGATTCAAAGGGAGGGACAAGGAGGTGTCTGAGGGCTGACATCTGGCCTCTGTGAGGTAGAGGTTGGTCCCCCAGAGGTGAGGGATGGGCAGGAATCAGAAGCAAAACAGTGACATGTTGGGACTCAGTTCAGAGCTGGAACTGTGAAAAGAGATGTAGGCAGAGGACCTGGTTGGAAGTGTAACCAAGTACGTTCCACAAAGAGCCAGCTTCCCGCAGCCCAGCAAGGGTCCAACAGCAATATCCACCTTGAAGAAACGACTGGCATTAAATCGGGAGCAACATACAAGATGCTGGAGGAGCTCAGCGGGTCAGGCAGCATCTATGGAGGGAAATGGACAGTCGACGTTTTGGGTCAAGACCCTTCAACTGGACTGATCCCTTCATCAGCCCCCCTCGCTTGTTATACACCTGTTCTCTCACCACCTCCAGGCCGAGATCCCAACGCTGCCACTGGGCCCTACCGCTCCTCTTCCACCACCACTCCCCACCCACCCATGGTGTCTCACACCACCACCTACCCCTCGTCTTCCCCTCACTCCTCTGTGCCCTCCTCTTCCCACCACCTCACCTCCCCTGAGCCGTCCAAACTACTGCCTTCCTCTGACCCCACGTCTGATCCCAGATCCAACACCTGCAATGTCTTCACCATCCCCTCCGACCTCTAGCTCTCTGAGACGGGATGTTCTGTCTCCAGCGGGGGCCTCTCCTTCGTCCCCCTGCGCCTGCACCTCAATAAGTTCTGCTCCCTCCATGACACTGAGCTCTTCTTCCATCGCCTCTGCCTCTGTGCTTACTCCTTCTTCTTATTTCACAGTCCAGATAGAACCACAGACCACTACAGCACAGAAAGCAGGCCAATCGGCCCTTCTAGTCTGTGCCGAAACATTATTCCACTATTCCCATTGACCTGCACCCAGTCCATAACCCTCCAGACCTCTCCCATCCATGTATCTATCCAATTTATTCTTAAAACTTAAGAGTGAGCCCACATTTACCACGTCAGATGGCAGCTCGTCCCACACTCCCACCACTCTCTGAGTGAAGCAGTTCCCCCTAATATTTCCCCTAAACCTTTCCCCTTTTACCCTAAAGCCATGTCCTCTTGTATTTATCTCTCCTAATCTAGGTGGAAAGAGCCTACTTGCATGTATTCTGTCTATACCCCTCATAATTTTGTTAACCTCTATCAAATCTCCCCTCATTCTTCTACGCTCCAAGGAAAAAAGTCCTAACCTGTTCAATCTTTCCCTGTGACTCAACTCCAGAAGACCCGGAAAAATACTAGTAAATCTTCTCTGCACTCTTTCAATCTTACTGATATCCTTCCTATAGTTAGGTGACCAGAACTGCACACAATACTCCAAATTTGGCCTCACCAATGTCTATAACATCCCAACTCCTACACTTAATACTTTGATTTATAAATGCCAGGGTGCCAAAAGCCTTCTTTACAACCCTGTCTACCTGTGACGCCACTTTCAGGGAATTACGTATCTGAACTCCCAGATCCCTTTGTTCCTCCGCACTCCTCAGTGCCCTACCATTTACTGTGTATGTCCTACCTTGATTTGTCCTTCCAAAATGCAACACCTCACACTTGTCTGCATTAAATTCCATCTGCCATTTTCTGGCCCATTTTTCCAGTTGGTCGAGATCCCTCTGCAAACTTTGAAATCCTTCCTCGCTGTCCACTACACCTCCGATCTTAGTGTCGTTAGCAAACTTGCTGATCCAATTTACCACATTATCATCTAGGTCATTGACATAGACAACAAACAACAATGGCCCCAGCACAGATACCTGAGGCACACCACTAGTCACAGGCCTCCAGTCTGAGAAACAATCATCCACTACCACTCTCTGTCTTCTCCCACACAGCCAATTTCGAATCCAGTTTACAACGTCTCCATGGATACCTAGTGTCTGAACCTTCTGAACTAACCTCCCATGTGGGACCTTGTCAAAGGCCTTACTAAAGTCCATGTAGACAACATCCACAGCCTTTCCTTCATCTACTTTCTTGGTAACCTCCTCGAAAAACTCTACAAGATTCGTTAAACACGATCTACCACACACAAAGCCATGCTGACTATCCTTAATCAGCCCTTGGCTGTCCGAATACTTGTACATCCGATCTCTCAGAACACCTTCCAATAATTTACCTACTACTGATGTCAGGCTCACCAGCCTGTAATTACCTAGTTTACTTTTAGAGCCTTTTTTAAACAATGGAACATCATGAGCTATCCTCCAGTCCTCGTGGCTAAGGACATTTTAAATATATCTGCCAGGGCCCCTGCAATTTCTACACTAGTCTCTCTCAAGGTCCGAGGAAATGTCATGTCAGGCCTGGGGGATTTATCTACCTTTATTCACTGTAAGGCAGCAAGCACCGCCTCTTGTTTAATCTCTATATGTTCCATGACACGGTCTCGACCCAAAACGTCGACCGTCTATTTCCCCCAACAGATGCTGCCTGACCTGCTGAGTTCCTCCCGCATCTTGTGTGTTGCTCCAGATTCCAGCCTCTGCAGTCTCTTGTGTCTCTGAATTAGAGGTGCCTTTCAAAGTCTTTTTTTATTATTATCACTGACTTATATGACATGAAATATGTTATTTTGCAACAGCAGTACAGTGCAAAGACATAAAATTATTATAAATTACAGAAATAAATAAATTGTGCAAAAAAAAGATAATGAAGTGGTGATCATGGGTTCATGGACCATTCAGAAATCTGATGGTGGAAGGGAAGAAGCTGCTTCTGAATTATTGAGTGTAGGTTTTCAGGCTCCTGTACCTCCACCCTGAGAGGTAGTAAGGAGAAGAGGGCATGTCTCAGATGCTGAGGGTCCTTAATGATGGATGCCACCTTCTTGAGTCACTGCCTCTTGAAGATGTCCTCGATGGTGGGGAGGGCTGTGCCCGTGATGGAGCTGGCTGAGTCTACAACCCTCTGCAGCCTCTTGCCGTCCTGTGCTCCTGTGCACAGGAGTTGTTTAGTGAGAACAGGTTCAGCCAAGCAGAGGTAGTAGTGGTGGGTCTGGTTTGGCCTCTGTTCACAGAAGGATCTATGGGAGATGGACTGTCAAGGTTTGCGCCCAGCAAATTAGAAACTTGCAGTGGCCAGAGGGATTGGAAATGTCCCAGACATAGCTGGGAATGTATTGGCCAAGAAATTCTATCAAGCCGCAGATGCCGGAGGATTGTCCCACTGCCCCCACTGGGGAGCACATCAGTGGAGTCATATTAACCCTGCTGTAGGAGAAGCTTCATTTTAATTGAATAGCAAAGGACTTTTCTTGAGTTTTCCTTCCTTCTGCTCACTGTGCTGTGTGACTCTGGTTTACGAAGGAGCTGGAGTCACAAGAAACTCTGCAGATGTGGGCTGTATCTGGAGCAAAACACAAACAATATGAAAGAGCTGAAGGCAGGTTTTGCAACCTCGCTGCCTTCCTATCTTCCACCAGCAGATGGAAACATTGCCTTGCTACCACTCACACCCTGGCTCTCAGCAGGAACAATGCAGGCATCTGGCAAATACTGTGGCATAGAATCAGAGACATTCACTGCTGAGGAGACCAATCAGCCCATTGCATCCGTGCTAGAATCAAGAAGGAAATGGGTTGTTGAGCAACTTAAAGATTCATTGCCAGTTATTACAGTTGTCTCCAGAGGAAGTTCACAAGAATGATCCCGGGAATGAAAGGCTTAACATATGAGGAGCATTTGATGTCTCTGGGCCTGTACTCGCTGGTGTTTGGAAGGATTAGGGGGGATCTCATTGAAATCTACCAGATACTGAAAGGCCTGGATAGAGCGGATGTGGAGAGGATGTTTCTATTAGTTGGAGAGTCTAGGATCCGAGGGCACAGCCTCAGAATAAAGGGACATCAGTTTAAAACTGAAATGAGGAGGAATTTCTTCAGGGTGGTGAATCTGTGGAATTTATTGCCACAGAGGGCAGTAGAGGCCAAGTCATTGGGTGTATTTAAGGCGGAGATTGATGGGTTCTTGATTGGTAAGGGGGATAAGGGTTACGGGGAGAAGGCAGGAGATTGGGATTGAAGAAAAACATCAACCGTGATTGAATGGTGGAGCAGACTTGATGGGCCGAATGGCCTAATTCTGCTCCTATATCTTATGGTCTTATGGTCTACAGCCAAGTCAAACAATAAAAGAATACCAATAATAGTCTGTTTTATTTTTGAATTGTGTTGCTTAATTTTTTAAATGGTTTTATTACCTGAGTTGGGGCAGAACTGTTGAATAGAAATCTCCTTTATATCCTCAGATCTTAATGCATTCAATACTGTCTGCATAGAATGAGAACTTTTTAAGTTTAGTTTGACTTTCTTCCCTTTCTCAGCACACCTCTGAATGTTACAGTCCACTTTTAGATGCAGTTCTATATTCTCCATTGTGGCAGAAATGCAGCCTGCTCTCTGTCCTCTTGAAATCTCAGGCTGAATCAGACACTACGAGATATAGAACGGCGATGGAATTTCACTCACCTGCCTAATGCTTGCTCCCCTTTGGATGTGCTTTCTTTCCGGAGAATCTCCAGATCTGACAGAAGTGAATCACATTGACTGTGCATTTCATCAGATTTCTGGGCAGAGGCAATTCTGCTCTCCATCTCCCACACACATAGTGTGGGAACAGCGTCAGTTTAGTGGGGAGCATGACAAATGTGTTGAAAACATAATGCATTAATTTGCCCTCGTGTGAAATATGCTCACTAACTGCGATTAATTGACAACATGACCTCAAGCATTCCAGACTCCTTCCCCGTTCCTAGAACAATGTGATAAGTTCCCATCATAACATAGGAAATGCTGCAACAACATGATTATGACTGGATAATGATCCAGAAATGGCCTCCTAGCACTTGACATTGCCCTACATGGTAACTACTAACCTTTTCTTAGCAGATTTGCCTTTGTCAGCTTCAGCTTCCAAACCAGCTGGATCCTCAGTGGGGGGTGGGGGGGGTGGGGTCTGTGCAGTTTAACACTACCTTTGGGAGGGAACATGTGACCTGAAGAACCCCACCCACAAAGTATCTGGGAATAATTGATAATTGGAGGGATGGATAAAGAATGCCTCTGGGACAAATCCGTATAAGATATCCAAAGACTATAAAATTACCATAAGCATTAAATTGATAAATTGGTTTATTATTGTCACGTGTACCAAGGTACAGTGAAAAACTTTCTTCTAAATGTCATCCATACAGATCAATTTATCACATCAGTGCATTGAGGTAGTACAAGGGAAAAGCAAGAACAGAATGCAGAATAAAGTGTTACAGTTACAGACAATAAGGTGCAAGGCCATAATGAGGTAGATTGTGAGGTCAAGCATCCATTTTATTGTACAAGGGGACTGTTCAATAGTCTTATAACACTGGGATAGAAGCTGTTTTTGAGCCTGGTGGTACGGGCTTTCAGGCTTTTGTATCTTCTGCCTGATGGGAGAGGAGAGAAGAGAGAATGTCTTGGGTGGGAGGGGTCTTTGATTATGTTGAGTGCTTTACCAAGGCAGCGAGAAATATAGACAAGAGTCCATGGGTGGGGGTGGGGGAGGGGTGGAGGGGGAGGCCTGTTTCCATGACGTGCTGAGCTGTGTCCACAACGCTCTGCAGTTTCTTGCGGTCTTGGGCAGAGCAGTTGCCAGGCCAAGACATGCTGCATCCAGATAGGATGCTTTCTGTGGTGCTTCTGTAAAAATTGGTGAGGGTCACTGGGGGGACATGCCAAATTTCTTTAGCCTCCTGAGGAACTGGAGGCACTAGTGAGCTTTCTTGGCCATGGCATCTACGTGGCTGGACCAGGACAGGCTATTGATGATGTTCACTCCTAGGAACTTGAAGCTCTCAACCCTCTCAACCTCAGCACTGTTGATGTAAACAAGAGCGTATGCACATGTTGTAATTAACTTTTAAAACACTTAGTGTTTTTAAACAATTACAAACTCTTAAACTCAATTAATTCAGAAAAATGTAAATTGCTTTATGTCCAGTTGCTGGAGAACTCCCATACTCATCAAGGCAGATACTGTTCAAGCTCAACCACTGCACTTTGGACAGTGTCCCCTCCATTTGAGTGCAGTTACTGCTCCTACGACAACCAGTGGAGGTTCCACTGCATGGGTGCTGGGGAATTACTGCAACGTCTCCTTCCACGTGCAGTCCAACACTGGAGTGCAATTGAAAAAGCAAGTCGGTAACTTTTGCACTCATGCAGGAACTCCAAATGTGGTGACGGAGAAATGAAGGGCAGTTCTGCAGGGAACTGGTGGCTTCCCTTGCAGGACCCAGACCAGTGTTATTGACGGATACATCCCAACCAGACCACAGGAGAGAATTCCCATACTCTCCAAGGTTGATATTGTTCAGGCTGAACCACTGCACCTTTGACAGTGTGGGACTTCCAAAGCACTGCCTTGGAGTTTCAGATGAGATTTTATGCTGAAGCAAAAAAACGAGCAGCTGGAGGAATTCAGGGGGTCAGGCAGCATCTGTGGAGGGAAATGGACAGATTCAGGTTAGTTTATTGTCATATACACCAGGGTACAATGAAATTCTTCGCTTGGGTGTTCACAGAGTAAACAGTAAACATGGTAATGATAAATACAGCGACGAGTTTAAAACAACAGAATGGTACAAAGATTGTAGTACAGGATAGTACTCAGTCGACATTTTGGGCCGAGACCCTCCATCTGGACTGAAGAATAGAGGGGAGATAACCAGTATAAAGAGGTGAGGGGAAGGGGTGGAGCAAGGGCTGGCGGGTGATAGGTGGATCCGGGTGAGGAGGGGTGATGGGCAGATGGGGGAGGGGGGAGTGGGAATAGCGACAGAGGCTGGGAGGTGACGGGTGGGGGTGACAAAGGGCTGCAGGTGATGGAAGCTGACAGGAGGGGAAGGTGGAGCCTGGAATCGAGTGAGGGAGGTGGGGGGGGGGGGAGATGGGAACTGGGGGGGGGAGCCCAGTGGGAGGAGTGTGTGGGTGATGGGCAGATGGAGTGGGAGGAGGGGGGGAAAGAAACAGGGTGATGGGGGCTGGGGTGTTGGGGGGTGAATGGTTTGGAAAGAAGGGTGTGTGTGAGAGGATCTGAGTAGGTCAGGGTGGATAGATGGGAAACAGGTTAACTGAAATTAGAGAATTCGATGTTCATGCTGTCAGGTTGTCGACTGCCTAGGAGGAATATGAGGGGCTGTTCCTCCAGCTTGTGTTTAGCCTCACCCTGGTGGTGGAGGAGGCCAAGGACAGACAGGTCAGTGTGGGAATGGGGAGGGGAATTAAAATGGCTGGCACCTGAGACCTGCAGATGGTCTTCAATTGACAACCTTGTGGTTCAGTTACCTTCTGAGCCGCAGCTGGAAGTCCAGGGATCATAAATACTAGGTGGGAGTAGCCAATGGCAAGGAAGTTCCCACCTCAGCCAGCACTGGGAGATTGCAAAGCTCTTAGATGCAGAGGGGTCTGGGTGTCCTAGTGCATGATCTGCAAAAGACAAGTGTGCAGGAACAGCTGGTAATTAGGAAAGTTAATGGAACATTATTGTTTGCTGCTAGGTTATTATGCTAGGTTAATGCCTTGGAAACAACTCAGAGAAAGTTTACTCAACCGATCAGGGAATGAGCAGATTATTTTATGAGGAAAGGAAGACTGTTAAATGTGGTTGCTGTGGTAACTTGAAGAATGTGGCAGCCTGTTCACCCTGAGCATGGTTTTGCACACGGATCATAAGCTGTATGATCAGGGCATCAGGAAGGTTAGTTCGATGTAAATATTGGGGTCGGGGGGGGTGGGGAATGACCTTGCCCTGGAGTAGATGTACAAATGCCCAGCAATAGGCCAGCTGATTAACAATCAGCAAGGGCAAGAAATGTGTGCCTCACTGTCCCTCCAACTGCCCCCAACTCAGAGAGGGCTATTTAATGTAAGATGTTGCCCCAGTGATGTGCTCATGGGATTATTAGCTGGTCAAAGATGTCCGTGTTCCTTACTTTTCATCTACATCTTTGTTCCAGTGACCAATTCCCACTCCTTGGCCGTCCCCCAGGGCGAAGGGGAAGAAGATATGGAGGAGCTGAAGGAGACAGCCAGGAAATTGAGCAGGGACCGACGTTTCCGTGAGACAGTCTATAAGTACATGACTCTTAAAGGTTCTTCAAAGTCCTGATGCACGTAAGAGGAAGCCCTGCTTTGCTGTAATGTGATGCTTACATTTTAGGACCTGTTCCCAATGTCCAACCTTTGTAAAGCTGGCTGGCATGAGTAGATTAATGCAGTAGATATGACAAATTTCTTCAGCTTCACCTCTGGTCTTCCATCCAACCCCAAGCTCCTTTGACCAAAATCTCTGCTGTCCATTGGTGAGGTAGAACCTCATCCAAAATGAATTTTGGGATCCTGACCCATTTCTCCGTAACAGTGCAAGCCATTTCCCAGTTTGGCCGGCTTGCTCAGAACTCACAGGATGCCTGGTGTGGGATTTAAGGTTCAAAGAGGAACAGCTCTTGAAATAGCAGTGCCAAAACCTGGCTGGGGTTGGGTGGAAGTGGGGGACAGTATTTACTCTGCACTTTAACCTTGCATTCTATCAACCCTGGCTGTCAAACCGACAACCTGTTTGATTCTAAACACTAATGTCCTCACTGAAACAATTAAGTTGATCAATTAAAAGGAGCAAACTGCTTGTGAAGAAGCAAGTTTTATTGATAAGCCCATTTTATAACTAAAACAGTTAAAAGAGGATTCTCTGGAGATGTGTCTGGTGAATTTGCCAGTGAGGTCTAAATTGTCACGCGTCTAGCTAACATGTTCGAATAGCATAAGTAAAGTAGTTTCTGAGGTGGTTTGTGCTATGCTGCTGGTGTGGGAAGGCCATGGGTAACCACAAAGGTAGGGCAGTAACTATTTCATCCATTTTGCACTCACAATCTGTCCACAATGTTCCCCAATCCCTCTGGTTCATCGCAGTTATCATGACCCTGATTGATATGTCAAGGTCACTGACTGCACGCTTGGTGAGGCACTGTGCGAGCCAGGATCAGGGCTTGTGAACTTAAGGGCAATGGAGGTTTCCATCTCATTGCCATCCTGCTGACTGAATTGTTTGGTCTATTGGCCAATGTCACTGAGTACAGGAGTTGGGATGAATGTTACAACTGTACAAGACATTGGTGAGACCACACTCGGCGTATTGTGTGTAGTTCTGGTCACCCAGCTATAGGATGGATGTGATTAAGCCGGAGAGGGTGCAGAAAAGATTCATGAGGGTGTTACCAGGACCGGAGGGCTTGAGTTATAAAGAGAGGTTGAACAGACTGGGACTGTTTTCCCTGGAGCAAAGGAGGCTGAGGAGTGACCTTATAGAGGTTTATAAAATCGTAAAGGGCATAGATAAGGTGGATGGTCACAGATTTTTTTCCAGGGTAGGGGAGTCTAAAACTAGAGACATAGATTTGAGGTGAGAGGGGGAAGATTTAAAGCAGTCCTAAGGGGCACATTTTTCACACAGAGAATGGTGGGTATGTGGAATGAGCTGCCAGGGGAAGTAGAAGTGGGTGCAATTACAATCTTTAGAAGGCATTTGGACAGGTACATGGATAGGAAAGGTTCAGTCGGATAAGGATCAAATACAGGCAAGTGGGCCTAGCTCAGGTAAGCTGATCAACATGGACGAGTTGGGCTGAAGGGCCTGTTTCTCTGGTGGCTACCTGTTCCCTCATCCCAACCAAATCTGCCTGCAATTGGAAGCTTATCAGTGACAGGAACTGCATTTCCTATTGGTTCTTTTTTGTGTTCAAAAAAGTTCTACTGCAACATAGGAGATTGGAGAAAGAACTGGCCAGCTCAGCAAGCAGAAGATATCTGCATTAGGCTTTCAGGCAGCGTAGGTCACCCAAGTCCTCCTATTGGGGAGGTATGTATGAAGCAAGGGTGTGTGCTTCTCTAAAGGGGCAACGATGGAGATGCCCTACACCAGCTGGGAGAAGACCTCTCTCTGATTCTGTCTGTGACTGTCAATGGGACCCCACTGCCCAATGTACTGATAATGATGGACAGGTGAAGACCTTCAGTCCATGCAGCCTGAACAAGATGACACACACACTTTTACCTGTTTTCTGGGAAAGGTGAAGACCAGATAAAGTCTGGGCCCGTTTGTTGAAGGAAAACGCCGTAAGATTTGTCCCTGACCCATTCAAGGGATTGAACCAAGTCCAGGAACCCATTCCAGCCCTGATCAATGTTACCTGGCATTCACCATCTGCCCCAGCCAGAAACAGGTCCACCTCTCATTTGAACATCTGACAGATTCCACTGCACAAGCCAACAACCTGCTCCAGAGCTCCACCGTTCTCTGAGAAAAGGAACCACACTCCGAACATCTGACCAGAATCAAACACACACACACACACACACACACACACACACACACACACACACACACACACACACACACACACACACACACACACACACACACACACACACACAAACTCAAAGCATCTGTAGCTGGAGTGGGAGAAAAGATGATGAGAGACCCACATGCCATTTATGTGATAGAGATCTATTTATCCCATTGTATTTGACGGTACCAGAGATCCAAGAGATCTAAACATCACAAGTCTATTTAGATTCAGAATAAACCACAGCGACCACAAAATTCACTGAAACTACAGTAGTATCTTCTGATAAAATCAATGTCATTTCACCAACAAAATACTGTGTTGTAGAGTTACATTATGTCATATGTGTAAAATCAACCCTGATCATTTAATCTGCTGGTCTGATCAGTGGGAGAATTATTTCCATCCTAGCTGGGACTAGAATGCCATCATATACAGCAGTCAGCACATTATCACACTCTCGGGGAAAGGATACTTGACACTGAAGCCATAAAATAATAATTCTAACAAATACATGTGTGCCACTTACATTTTAAAAATGAAACTGTAGGACAGTGGAAATCAAACAGTGTTCTATACTGTTAGTAGAACACGAAAAGAATAATTTAAGCCACATATTCCTTTGACCTTTGCAGTTACTGTATTATAATGAAGTATTACATTTTACAAATCATGTTTATGGAGGAACTTGTTTCATGGCTGATTAAATTTGTGTCTCGTTATCTGCTGAATTATTTAGAAACGTTTAAGTTATGTTACTTTGAAGTTGAGGGTATTCAGCTCAGCATGAGACTGAGCTGAACCCAACAACAGTGTTGTGTTCCTCTGAGAGAATGTGACTGAAATGCCCACAGTTTGAGAGGCATGCCCTCAGTATCAAGTAGGACTCTGAAAGATCTAATCATTATTTACTTTTCAATGTACTTATACTTAATGTTATTTTAGTTAGTACAGTATTACTGAGGCTATCCAAACTGAGATTACTAAAGTATTTGTATTTGTTGGAAGTATTTATATTCCAACATCTGCAGTCTCTTGTGTATTTGTATTTGTGTCTCAGCATCTAGTTGTGGTTTCTTTCCATTTCACTCTGTGGGTTACTGATATCTCTGCTCCTGCCCCATCGATTTTTCTAATGTGCCCCTCCATACCTTGTAGTGTTACAATGCAACTGAAGTACATTGGGTGCTGCAATATTGTAGCACATTGGCCCTCTGGCTTTGTGCAGACCTAAATCTTGCCCCCATGATTGGCTTGTGCATGCCAAGTTCCCTGACTCTAGTGAGGGAGAGTGTGCCAACTGGACTTTGCTCCTTTGCCCCCTAACATTTCATTCAAGAGCTGATACAGCAGAGACTGGGGACAGGACCTGGCTGTACAATTGTAACCAATTGCAACCAAAGCAGAAGCGAACTGGATTTAAAATGGAATGTTACTGTGAATGATACAGTGGTGATGATGTAACAAAAATGCTTTAATGTTTGCTTTAAAATTTGATAATTATATATACTTTTATAAACCATGTCTGAAAATATTATAACTTAAACATGCTGGATGAAAAAAAAGTTCCTACCTTAGAAAACAAACCAATATGAGTCACTGAAACTATTAAAAAGTGTTCTTAATTTCAGAAGCAACATAGTTCTTGGGTCAGTTTTCCTCTGTCTTGGGGTTTGTGCAGTTTGCGAGTAAAACCATGCCTAGAGCAGACCATTTGAAATTGGGGCCTGGGATCTGTTGTTCAATGCAAAGGAACATTCTTCCCTGTTGGTCGTGAGACAGGGATTGTGCACACAACTGGAGGGTTCTGGCATCTGTGGATCAGGGAGTGACCAGCCTTGGCATTCCTGGTCATCTTCAGGGGTGCTACAAGGCTTATTGGCTTTGCTCTTGGTTCTTGAGCCAAAGGAGAATGGGGCTGACCTTGCTGGGTATCTAGAACTGGGGGTCAGAGTCTCAAAGTAAGGGATCAGCCATTCAGGACTGGCTGAATTCAAACTTATCACCCAGCAGCTGGTGAGTCATTGGAATTCTCTACCCAGGAGGGCTGTGGAGGCTCGGTTCCTGAGTATATTCCAGGCAGAGTGTAGTTTGATAGGTTTTTAGATGTTAAAGAAACTAAGTGCATTGTGTTTGCAAGTAAAACCATGCCTAGAACAGACCATTTGAAACTGGGGCCTGGGATTTGTGGTTCAATGGAAAGGAACTTTCTTCCCTGTTGGTCATGAGACAGGGATTGTGCACACAACTAAAGATCACCATGAACTTATTGAATGGCAGGGCAGGCACAGGAGAGTGGATGGCCCACTCCTGCTTCTATTTCTTATGTTCTTATGTTATGAACCTTGTCCAGAGAACTGAATGCAAAACCTGGGCCAATACTCCCAGTGATCTGAAATGGTCCTTCAATGTGAGGGGTGCTAATTGAAATGATGAACCCAGTGCTCCTTGGCTCCCTCATGGATATAAAATACGATTCAAGGAGTTCTCCCTGGGTGCTAACGAATAGCTATCCCTGAACCAATGTCAGTAAAACATTGGGTGACGGATGGGTACTCCCACAGCATTTAATAAGGATCTAGAGGAGCACATGAGTCAACAGGGAAAGCTTCAGACCAACTGCTTACTGCTCAGCAGGGGACATTCTGGGCTGAAGGACTTATTTCTGCATTGACCATCACTCTATAATTCAGTCATTTATTTTTCAGTCATTCATGGGAATGTGGAAGTTGTTTGCATATTTCCCACCTCACAACAGTAAATAAACTTCGAAAATACTTCATTAGATAAAGAGTGCCTTGCAGCATTCTTTGATTGTGAGAGGTGCTACTTAGATGCAGTTCTTTCTAAAAGTGATTCCAAGAATGGCATGTTCAAAGTATGGGGAGGGTCAGCCAATAATAGCAGCCTTTCCGCGACAGTGAAGTCCCACAAGCAATGAATGAAAAGATGATTGTGAATTGCAAGGTGCGAATAAGTGTTGGAACAGCGCGTCATCAGCAGAATGATAGGCCGATGATCCGGCACCCTCCGGAATTTGGCGGTGCCAGACTGGCAGACTTTCTGGATGAAAGGATATTCCTCTAACAACAACACAAATTCAATACATTTATTCTTGGATGTTACACAGTATTGCAGTCTAATCAAACTTCGGTGAGTCGGGTGGACGGGGTCCCGGTTTGTTTACAATGAACCTGGAAAGGAGTCCCGGTGTGTTTCGAACGAAGGTGGGAACGGGGAATCTATGTGTCGAAAGGGGGCTGGGAACAGGGTCCCGAGTGTGTTTCTAATCAACCCGGGAACGCGGAACCGATGTGCTCCCAAGGAGCGTGGGAAAGGGGTCCCGGTGTGTTTACGAGCAGGTGGGGACCCGGGCCGCTATGTTTATAAGGAACGTATGAACGGGGTTCCGATGTCTTAATAAGGAGTATCGAACAGTGCTCCCTGTATTTTTATCAAGAGTGTGGGCAAGGGGTCCTGTTGTGTTTATAGGGAGCGTGGGAACAGGGTCCCGTTGTGCTTACAGGGAATGTGAGAACATGGTCCCGGTGTGTTTACAGGGAGCGTGGGAACGTGGTCGCGGTGTGTTTACAGAGTGTGGGAATAGGGTCCCGGTGTGTTTACTGGGAGCGTGGGAACGGGGTCCCGGTGCGTTTACCAGGAGTGTGGGAACGGGGTTCCGGTGTGCTTACTAGGAGTGTGGGAACGGGGTCCTGGTGTGTTTACAGGGAGTGAGGGAACGGGGTCCCGGTGTACTCGTAAGGAACGTGGGAATGGGCTTACGGATGCGTTTATAAGGAGCGCGGGAACGGAGTCCCAATGACTTAATATGGAATGTCGAACCACGGTCCCGGTGTGTTTATCAGGATCGTGAGAACAGGGTCCCGGCGTGTCTATAAGGAGGGTGGAAACGTGTCCACTGGGGTTTATAAGGAGCGTGTGAATGGGGTGCCGGCGTGTTTCGGAGCAACGTGGGAACCAGGTCGCTGTGTATTCACGAGGAACGCGGGAACGGGTTTATTTATAGGGAGCGCGGGAATGGAGTTCCGATGACTTTATAGGGAATCATGGTCCCGGTGTGTTTATCAGGGGCGTGGGAACGGGGTCCCGGCGTGTCTACAAGGAGGGTGGGAACGAGTCCACGGGGGTTTACAAGGAGCGTGGGATCGGATTCCCGGCGCGTTTCTTAAGAAGTTTGGAACGAGATCCCGGTGTGTTCTTAAGGAGCGAGGGAACGGGCTCCCGGCGTGGCTGTGAGGAGGCTGGGAATGGGTGGGCGGGGTGAGCCACTTGCTGAACCGTCCGATTTTCGACGATTATCAAAGTTTGAAATGGTTTTACATGCACCTGAACGGGTCAGCGAGCGCCTGGTTGAAGACGTCCCTCAGTGTGGTTCCTACACGGCCGGCGGGGTGACAAATCCATGGGAGGGCGGGGAGGGGAACGAAAAATGTATAAATATGGAAAGAGGATTTAAAAATATTCACATGGCCAATGTTCTTAATTTTATTTACCGTGTCAATATATTTGTTTTAAACAACTTGTAATACTCGTCTGGTATCACCCTGGATTCCTGTGTCATTGTCACAATCAGGGAGGCCGATTGTCTGACCGTCGAGTGGAGCTCACTCTGAGCAACACACTGCAAAGGAATGGGGCAAATGGCGTGTACAGTTCGCATCCACTGCCTCGGTCCTGTGGGAATTCTGCGACGGGACTGCAAAGGCCCCACTGCATCTGCAGCTCGCTGGGCAGTACTTTGTTAAAGTCCTTTGTGTGGCGAATTGCTGCGCGCTCTCTGACAGCTGCTGCAGCCCGCTTACAACAGACGGGAAGGATGCCCCCGGGGTGTTTTTGTCTCTGTAAGAGCAGCCCAGCGGGATGTCCACTCCGTTGGCTCTATGTTGGATTACACAAGGCATCATCGCTGCTTGGCACGGGTTGGATCATTCCTGTTCCTCACTCCACATATGTAAACTGTGCAATAGAGTTCTCAGCTTTGTCGACACCTTGCTGTTCCTCTTAACTTTTCAGTAGTAAACCACCCTCAGGCTCCCTAGAATCCCAGGAGTGGTAGCTTGGCCCCTGTGGTTGGAGTAATTGACGTGTTTTATTGAGGCACGATGCAGTGTCTAGCGTGTGTTGATCTCTCTGCATTATTTTGGGAAAATCTTAGAGGGCGATCAAAAGAAGAACTCACATTCCAACAAAACAGCATCTTCAAAAGGAGGTAAGGCGGTGACACAAAAAATTCTGCAGATGCTGGAATCTGGAGCAATACACAAAAAGTGTTGGAGGAACTCAGCGGGTCAGGCAGCATCCATGGAGGGAAATACGGTGGGCTGGTTTGTGTATCTTCCACCACAATAATTGGGAGACCTCCAAGGATGGGAGTAGGGTGGGTGGAGGACTCTGCGTAAAGATGTCCTAAAGTCCCTACTGTCCTATTAATGAACATAAATAATGAAACAGCCAAAGCCAGTGGAAACATTTAATATCGATTCAGATAAAAATGAGGCAAAAATAAGAATTGCTTTCATGTTCTTGTGGAAGACCATCAAGCTGAAATGTCAACTCTGTTTCTTTCTCCTGACCTGCTGAGTATCTCTCTAGCAATTTTAGTTCAGTCTCCAGCATCTGCAGTTTCTCGCAATTCAACAAATGAAATTGACTTTTTCCCCAGAAAAAAAATGACATTTTGGGATCAATATCCTGAGTACATTAAGTGTGACCTGTAGCATTCTGCAGAAACAAGTCACTCTGGACCAACTTCCTCAAAGCTATCCAACACTGTACGGAACATTTTGTAGGGGCAGGGAGTGAGCCAGAGATGGTGGTACACTTCAGTGACAACAACAGAGGGCAGGTATTGCAGTGCTAGAATCAGATAATCTGGAGCTGGGGTGAACATTAAGGTTGAAATCTCTGCTGGAGGCATGGTGCAGAAGCTTTCATATTTAAAAATTTAAAAGGGACCTGAGGAGCAACTTTTTCTGCACAGAAGGTGGTAGGTATATGGAACGCCAGAGGAAGTGTGGTAGAGGTGGGCATAATTACAACGTCTAAAAGACATTTGGCCAGGTACACAGATAGAAAAAGCTTTAGAGGGATAAGGGCCAAATGCAAGCAAATGGGACTAGCTCAGATAGACATCTTGGTTGGCAAGGACGAGTTGGGCTGTTTCCATACTGTATTACGTTATGATTCGTACTGGGAACCATTTTGAGGCAGGAGTCACCTATTCAAAAAGGGTAATGTGTACTTCAGCAGAATTGGTACCAACATTCATCTGCTTATGGTCACGAGTGTAGCTGAGAAGAGTTGAAGCTAAACTGGCAGAGGGTGGGCACCAGTGCATAGAAGTAGAAAACAGGAACAAGGCAAGTAAAAGAGAGTGTTGGACAGTACTAAAGTAGGAAGTAGTGCCATATGAGATTGGAGCAGATTAAGAAAAACTACAGGGAGTACAATAACTGGGTTTAGAATTTATGGACATAAATGCAGTGAGGTGCAGCCATGTGGGAATACGTGGTGGCAATACTGGAAACAGCGAAAAAGTTGTGGGTACTGAGTACTTAGCACTCATGGGTACAAAGTGCTCAGAAAAATAGGGGAGGAAACAAAGGGAGCCAGGAATCAGAGAAGACCTCATGGTTTTGGAAACACAAAACTTAAGAGCAGAAGTGGGCATACGGCCCCTCGAGCTTGCTCTACCATTCAGTAAGATCATGGCTGATTCCATTTTGGCCTTGGGTTCATTTTCCAGCCCGTGCAAGTTCCACATGAGCCAAACATCTATCTTGGGCTTGAATACTTTCAATGATACCATCTCCACAACCCTCCGGGTAAGAGAATTCCAAAGATTCATAACCCTCAGAGAAGAAATTTCTCTTCATATATCCCAGGTGATATGTGGGTAATTAAGTCCACTAATATCATCATTCCTCTAACAACTTAGAGGCCTTTAGAATTCGTAGATCTCCAAATAAGAATCATAGAGTCTACAGCATGGAAACAGGTCCTTCAGCCCATCGAGTCCACATTGACCATAAACACCCACTTACCTACACAATAGGGACAATTTACAGTGGCCAATTAACTGTCCTAACTGCGCATCTTTGGAGTGTAGAGGGAAATGAATTACATTATTGGGGGGGGTCTTTAATTATTCAAATGAGAATAGAAGGGCAGTTAAAAGGAAATTCAAAAATCTTCTGGCATCTAAAGAGTAGTGAGAGAAAGTTCAAGAACA
The DNA here is from genome assembly GCF_009764475.1 of Pristis pectinata. NCBI lineage: Eukaryota > Metazoa > Chordata > Chondrichthyes > Rhinopristiformes > Pristidae > Pristis > Pristis pectinata. The sequence goes on from NC_067405.1 coordinate 83,923,543, forward strand.
AAGAAGTTACTTTGAGGCCCAAGCAAGGCTAGAATACTAAATGAGTATGTTGCTTATTAAGGAAGAGGATGCTGACAACAGAGATGGTAGAGGTAATGGATGGGCTGATAATTGATGTGGGATGTGCTGGAAAGACTGGCTATGGTTAGACAGGACAAGTTGCCTGGCTCAGAAGACTTGCATCTGAGGTTACTAACGGAAGGCAGGTTGGTGACAATGGAAGGGCTTGCTGCAGAAGATTCCAAAGAGAGAAATGTGACTGTTCAAGAAAGGGTGTGTGGACATCCCTGGTATTTACAGACTGGTCTGACTAACATCGGTGGGTACACTCTAGAAAGAATAATCAGGGACAAAGTTAGGTTTAAGCCCATTAAGGAGAGTTGGCAGTGATCTGTACAAGGCAGATCACATTTGACTCACCTAATCAGATTTTTTTTGATGAATTAACAAAAGATGTTGATGAAGAGATTGCAGTGGATGTTATCAATGTGGATTTTAAGGAAACATTTGGTAAAGTACCCTATAAAGGGCTGGTTAACTAAACTAAGGCTCATGGCTAGGAGGGTCATCTTGGATAAACAGTTGGGTTAAGAACAGGAAACAGAGTTATGATAAATGGTTGGAGGATGGTAGTGGTGAACTCCAAGACTCCATGCTAGGAATGACTGCTTATTCTGATGTATATAAATGGGTATTAGAATATAGAGCAACATTCCAAGGTTTTCTGATGATACCAAACAGAGTTGTGGCAAACAGTGAGGACGACAGCAATAAATGGCAACAGGACAAAGGTTGTCTGGTAGAATGGGCAGACAAGGAGCAGATGGAATATAATGCAGAGAATCGTGAGGTGATGTCGCTTGGTACAAGGGATGGGGAGAGGTAATACAGACTTAATGACATGATCCTTAAGAATGTAAGTAACAGAGGCACTCGGGGGTTCATACACATAGATTTTTGAAGAGGATAGGATATATGCTGGAAATTGGTTGGCATGGATGAATTGGGCCAAAGGGCCTGCTTCCCTGCTGTATGACTCTACTCATGAAACTCTATTTTGAGAGAACAGTTAGCCAAGCATATGGATCTTTGGGTTTCATAAATAGAGGTGTTGACTACAAAAGCAGGCAAGTGATGCTGGACCTTTATAAGGCTCTGCTTTGGACACAACTAAATCATGCATTTAGTTCGGGTCACCACATATTAGGAAGAACGTGACAGTTCTGGAAAGGATGCAGATGGGATTTAACCAATTGGTTCTGGGGATTAAGAATTTACCTGCAGAGTTAGGTTGGAGAAACTGGAGTTGTTCTTCTTGGAGCAAAGGAGACTAAGGGGAAATTTGACAGAGGTGTACAAAGTGTATAAGGCCTAAATATAATGGATAAAGAAAAGCTGTTCTCATTAGCTGATGGCACAAGAACTCCAGTCAGAGATTTAAAGTTGTGGGTAAGAAGATCAAGGAGGAGGAACTTATCTACGGAACAAGTGTTAATGACCAGAAACACTCCGGTTATGAGGACATTGGAAATGGAGACAATGAATTCAGAGGGAAATTAAGTAAGGCAGTTGAGAGAAATAAAAGGTATGGGATAGAGCAGGGAAATAGGACTGACTGAGTTATTCTACACAGAGCTGTCATGGCTCTATAACACTAGGAACTTCCCTTACCTCCTGTCTTTGTCCATTGTAGACTGATTCAGAAATCGGTTAATTTGATTGATCAATAACACGATCATCATTGCTTCATGTGACTACTTGCAGTGGAAGCTGAAATTGAACAGCAAAAAAAAAGGCAGATGCTGGAAGTCTGAAATAAAAAATGGTGTGGGGTAGACAGGAAGTCAGGAAGGATCCATGGATAGAGAAATAGAGTTAATGCTTCAGGTCAATGACCTTTCATCAGTACTCAGAAAAGACAGAAATCAAACCATCTTTGTGGACTGAATGGAGGTGTTCAGCAGTCACCTAATCTGCAGTGGCAGAGACCAGGGAGGGCTGGAGAGAACAAAGGGAACACCTGTGATATGATGGTGATGCAAAGAGTCTGAATGACACAAATGGTGGGGTGGGGTGCTGGCTGAGCGAGGGTGGTGATACTTGTATCATTGTAACTGATCTGTGTAGAGGTGGTGCAGATGGAGGGAGTCAAACGAGGGCATGGGGGGAGGGAGGGAGGGAGGGGGAGGGAGGGAGAGAGAGAGAGAGAGAGAGAGAGAGAGAGAGAGAGAGAGAATGAATGAATGAATGCTGGACCTGTCAGATATAAAACACTGCAATTGTGGAAATCCAAAATTAAAGAGAATGCTGAAAGTATTCAGCAGGTCAGACAGCATCTGTGGAGAGAGAAACAGGGTTAATATTGCAGGTTAACGACCACCAATCAGATCCAGCCAGTTGGAAAAACTAATTATCTGAGGTTGTTCAATTCAATAATGAATTGAAAAGCAATACACTGCAGATGCTGAAAATCTGAGATGAGATAGAAATGCCAGAGATACTCCGCAGGTTGGGCAGCATCTGTGGAGAGAGCAACAGAGTTAATGTTTCAAGGTGAAGACCCTTCATCAGAATGTGAGAAAACAAGCTTGCTTTAAGTCACAGAGCAGGGGAGGGGTGGAGATAACAGAGGGAATATCTCCAATTAGTTGGAGACCAAGAGTCCAGCTGACAAAAATGCTGTTGATGCCATCCAAGAGATGGTAGTGAATATTTATTAATGAAATTTGATCTTGCTAGAAGATGAATGAGGGAAGAGGAGGAAAAAAAAACACAATGCTGGAACTGTGAAAAATTGTTGGAAATCTGAAGTACAAGAGAGTGCTGAAATTATAAGCAGGTCAGTTAGAAAAACTGAGTTGATACTACAGGAGTATGACCATCCATCAGAACTGGGCAATCATAAGATCAGACACTGTTCCTTGAGCTTACATTGGACTTTGTTGGAAAAGTATGGAAATCAAGGTCAGAGAGTTTGGAGTGGGAACAGGATGGGAGAATTAAAGTGACAGGCAACTGGTAGCTTAGGGTCACACTTGCAGTCTGAAAGAGGTGTTTTGCAAAGTAGTCACCTAATTTGTGTTTGACTTCTTCAAAGCTTGAACAATGAATGCAATATACTACATTGGAAAAAGTGCAAGTAGATCATTGTTTCACTTGAAAGTATGGTTTTGTTCTCTGGATGGAGGGAAAGGAAGAGTATTGCATCTCCTGCAGTTGCATGGTAAGTATAGCGAGATGCTGGAAATGGAGGAACAAACTCAATTATGGAGAGGATCGCTTCTTTGGAACGTTGACAGGGAAGGGTAAAATGCACCAGGACGTGGCATCAGGTTGAAAGTGGCAGATATTAGAGGATGATTTATGAATGTGAGGTGGAAGTCGAAGGCAAGGGAAACCCTGTCCTGGGTGTAGAGAGCACAAGAGCAGAAGTGCAGGAAATGGAGCAGACGCATTGAGAACCTCATCGTCAATGACAGAGACAAGTCGCAGTTAAGGAAAAAGACATCTCAGAAGTAAATGGAAAAAAAGGGTGGAAATCCAAACATCATCAGAACAGATATGAAGGAAGCAGAGAAACTGGAAGAATGGAACTGGAGACAGCGTGGGAGGAGATAGTTCTGGGAATCCGTGGTCCTGTTGGTTGCTATCCTACCCCCTGACAGAAATGTCAAGAAAGAAAAGTCAGATATGGACTGTGTGAAAGTGAGTGTCAGGTAGAAACCTGGCATTTTCCATTTTTGTGGGAGTGCAGAAAGCAGCACCAGTGCAAAGTCAGTGTCCGGGAGGAAGCATTAGGGAAAGGGCCCGACTAGGAACGGTTCCACGCATCCCACAGAGATGCGGCAGGAGTTCCCATAACTATACTTGCGATGTGGAGTTGGGTCTCAGCCTGCGCACACAGCAGATAAGGCGCTGTTTCCCCACCTTGAGTTAGGCTTCGACGGGCCAATGAACCCCGACAGCCGGCCGGCGTGTCCCCTCCTCTCCCGGAGTCCCGGCCGGCGTATTCCCCCCTCCCCCGGGGTCCCGGCCTGTGTTCTTCACCCTCCCCCTCGGTCCCGGCCGGTGGGTTGTTCTCCTCTCTCCACCCCACCGGGTCCCGGCCGGTGTGCCCCCTCCCCCGGGGTCCCGGCCGGTGGGTTGTTCTCCCCCAGGTGTGCCCCCTCCCCCAGCCCGCGGTCTTCGATGTCTCGTTGCTGATCCTGAACGTCAACGAGGCCTCCACGATCCGACGGCTCACCCCTTCCCCGCGCCTGCGCGCCCGGCGCCAGAACCAATCAACTGCAGAAGCCTTATGAATATTACGTTACCCTTATGAATATTCAAATACCGAGCGGCGAGATCAGAGGAGGGAGCGGCGAGTCTTTGCCCAATCCGTGAACCCTGGTGGAGGGAACGGCAAACACTCGGATCCCATTGTCCAATCAATTGCTTCGTAAGGCCAATTAGAGCCAATCATGCCGACTTTGCTTTTTAGGACCGACGTTGCGAACCAATAAGAAGGCTCTGCTTCGCGGCCAACTGGCTGGCACAGGGAGGTCCGGTCTGTGATTGGCTGGGGGGGGGGGAAATGGCAGGGCACCTCGTGGTGGGGCACGCGCCGCCGTCGCGAGAGCGGCCGGACAACGGACGGAGGGGGGGGGGGGAGGGACAGGCGGGAGGGCCGTAGGTGTGCGGGGCTGTTGGCAGATGGAGGGAAGGAGCGGCTGAGAGGGAGGAGGAGGGAGGCGGGCCGGTGGGCGGGCAGGTGGGATCCGACCCCTGGCAACACCGAGGTGTGAATGCAGCGGAGGTGACGGCCACGCCGGGTACGTACTGTCTGCCACACTGCACCCACCCAGCCCGCTATCTCCGATCCCTCACCCCGCCCCCGGCGCCTCCCCTCCGATCCCTCACCCCGCCCCCGGCGCCTCCCCTCCGATCCCCCACCCCGCCCCCGGCATCTCCGATCCCCCACCCCACCCCCAGCGCCTTCCCTCCGATCCCCCACCCCGCCCCCGGCATCTCCGATCCCCCACCCCGCCCCCGGCGCCTCCCCTCCGATCCCCCACCCCGCCCCCGGCATCTCCGATCCCCCACCCCACTCCCAGCGCCTTCCCTCCGATCCCCCACCCCGCCCCCGGCATCTCCGATCCCCCACCCCACCCCCAGCGCCTCCCCTCCGATCCCCCACCCCGCCCCCCGGCGCCTCCCCTCCGATCCCCCACCCCGCCCCCTGCATCTCCGATCCCCCACCCCGTCCCCCGGCGCCTCCCCTCCGATCCCCCACCCCGGGTCAGCCAGGATGAAACTCGCCCACCCCCGCCAGACCAGGCCGTCCGGCCCGATGCCCATATTGTCTCACGGCTCATGTTGACTACCGGCGCAGGAGGAGGCCGTTCAGCCCATCAGCTCCATGACGGCATTCCTATCAGTCCCATCCAGGCGCATAGAGCACGGAAACAGACCCTTCGGTCCATTGAGTCCGTGCTGACCATCAACCATCGACCATTAGTTACACTAATCCTACACTATTCTCCCCACATTTCCATCAAGTTCCCCCCAATTCTACCCCTCTCCCACACACTGGGGGCAATTTACAGCGGCCCATTAATCTGCCAAACCACACGTCTTTGGGATGTGGGAGGAAACCTGAGCACCTGGAGGAAACTTAAGTGGTAGCAGGGAGAACATGCAGACTTTTAGGATTGACTCTGGGTTACCAGAGCAGTGTGATGCTGCCCATCTTCATCCACCCTTCCTCCCACCCTCTTGACCCCTTCTTATTTGTCACCCCATCTTACTATGATAGCCACTATGTCCATCTCTCACCTTCCCCCCCCCCCTGCCCCCCAACCACAAAAATAATAACAGTACATACGAATTATTTAAAAGTAGGGTTGGGGTATTGGATTACCTATGATTTTATTGAACAGGGAACAGGTTCAAGGGGCATAATGGCTTAATCCTGCCTCTATGTTCTTGTTTTGGCCAGTCCCCTGCTGTTTATTAAATGATTCTGTTTCTGCTTGAGTAGGTCTTTTGTGACCCCCGCAAGCATCCCTAAGATTCATATTAACACTTCTGAAGTGTTGTAAATTTTCACATAACTAATCGTATAACTTGAATTTTGTGTTCTGGAATCAAGTTTTCTATGTTTTAGACTGCCTGATTTTTGAGCAGCATGATCTATACAAATTGAATGCAAAATTTCTGCATTTTGTGAAATATTAGTTGGGTTAAACATAGTTTAAGAGGATATATTAAGGGGTTTAGCATCTCTGGATGTGGATAAATCATCAGGTCCTGTTACAAGAAATAAGGGAGGAACTTGTAGAGGCTCAATCCTCTCTGGCTGTGGGAGTGGTGCCAGAGGATTGGAGGGCTGCTTGCTTTGTACGGTTGTTTAAAAAGGAAGGAAGGAATATCAGTGTGAGTACATGCATGTGTTGGGTCAATTATTTGACTCTGCTCTGGATTCCTTCAGGGAAGGCTGCATTTGACTGATGTGATTGACCCTCCTTGTTACCTCCCCAGAGATTTCAGCGAAGCCGTGTTTGCTGCAGTCTATATGGATTTTCCTAAGGCTTTTATCAGGCCCTTCATGTCAGACAGATCAAAGAAGTGAAAGGGTATTGGATCCAAGGGAGAGTGGCAGACTGGATCCAAAACTGGCTCAGTGGTGGGAAGCAAAGTGTGATGGGTAGCGGGTATTTTTGTGACCAGAAGCCATTACCAGTGGGCTCAGTACGCAGTCCTGTGCTTTTTATGGTGAATATTAATAACTTAGACCAAAATGTAGTGGGAATGATGATGTTCACAGGGAACCAATATCCTGGCAGCAAGGTTTGCTAGTACTTCCTGGGAGGTTTTAAACTGGTTTGGCAGAGGAATAGGAACCAGAGCACCAGGTCAGCAAGTGGAGGGAGGAAGGTAGATATCATGACCAGTAAGTCTGTAAGGAAGAACAGGCAGGAGCAAGTTAATAGACTTGATGGGACAAACGGGTCGATGTGTGTTTATTTTAACGCTAGGATGTTTATCACCTATGTTAATGATTTGGATGATGTGGTAAACTATAACAGCAAATTTGCGGATGACTCCAAGTTTGGGGGTGTAGTGGACAGCGAGGAAGGCTATCAAAGCTTGCAGAGTGATCTAGACCAGCTAGGAAAATGGGCTGAAAAATGGCAGATGGCATTTAATGCAGACAAGTGTCAGGTGTTGCACTTTGGGAGGACAAACCAGGGAAAGACTTACACAGTGAATGGTAGGGCTCTGAGATGTGCAGTAGAACAAAGGACCTGGGAATACGGATCCATAATTTCTTGAAAGTGGCATCACAGGTAGATAGAGTCGTAAAGAGTGCTTTTGGGACTTTGGCCTTCATAAATCAGGGCACTGAGTACAGGAGTTGGGATGTTATGTTGGAGTTGTGCAAGACGTTGTTGAGGCTGAATTTAGAGTATTGTGTGCAGTTCTGGTAACCTGCCGACAGTAAAGATATCAATAAGCTTGAAAGAGTGCAGAGAAAATTTACAAGGATGTTGCTGGGACTTGAGGACCTGAGTTATAGGGAAAGGTTGAATAGGTTAGATCTTTATTCCCTGGAGTGCAGGAAAATGAGGGGAGATCTTATAGAGGTATACAAAATTGAGGGGTACAGGAAAATGAGGGGAGATCTTATAGAGGTATACAAAATTGAGGGGTATAGATAGGATAAATGCATCTGGCTTTTTCCCCCTCAGGTTGGATGAGACTAGAACTAGAGGGCATGGGTTTAGGGTGAAAGGTGAAGTATTTAAGGGGAATCTGAGGGGAAGCTTCACTCAGAGGGTGGTGCGAGTGTTGAATGAGCTGCCAGTGGAAGTGCTAGATGCGGGTTCAGTTGTAACATTTAAGAGAAGTTTGGATAGGTACATGGATGGGAGGGGTTTGGAGGGATATGGTCCAGGTGCAGGTAGACGGAACTAGGCAGAAGAATAGATCGGCATGGACTAGGTGGGCCAAATGGAACTACAAGCTGCTGTAATTCTCTGACTCTATTAAAGGCAAGGGTGATGAACTTGGAGCATGGCTCAGTACATGGAACTATGATGTGGCCATTTCAGAGACTTGGTTGAGAGAGGGAAGGGACTGGATGCTTAATGTTTCAGGGTTTGATGTTTTAGAAAAGTTAAAGAGGGAGGTTAAAAAAAAGGGGGTGCAGTTGCAGTATTAATCAGGGACAATACCATGGCTGCACTCAGGGGACATAATGGAGGGCTCATCCACTGAGCCTATACGGGTAGAACTCAAAAATTGGTATTAGTTTATTATTGTCACATGTACTGAGGTACAGGGGAAAAACTTGCCTTGCATACCATTCATACAGATCAATTCGTTACACAGTGCATTGAGGTAGTACAAGGTAAAAACAATAACAGAATACAGAGTAAAGTGTAACAGCTACAGAGAAGTGCATTGCAGGTAGACAATAAGGTGCAAGGTCATAACAGGTAGATTGTGAGGTCAACAGTCCATCTCAATGTATAAGGGAAACATTCAATAGTCTTATCACCGTGGGATAGAAGCTGTCCTTGAGCCTGGTGGTATGTGCCCTCACGCTCCTGTATCTTCTGCCTGATGGGAGAGGGGAGTAGAGAGAATGACCCAGGTGGGTGGGGTCTTTGATTATGCTGGCTGCTTCACCAAGGCAGCGAGAGGTATAGACAGTCCGTGGAGGGGAGGCTGGTTTCAGTGATGTGCTGGGCTGTGTCCACAACTCTCTGCAGTTTCTTGCAGTCCCGGGCAGAGCATTTGCCATACCAAGCTGTGATGCATCCAGATATGCTTTCAATGGTGCATCAATATAAGTTGATAAGTGTCAAAGGGGACATGCCAAATTTCTTTAGCCTTCTGAGGAAGTAGAGGCTAAATTACAATCACTCTGATGGGATTATACTACAGACCCCCCCAGTAGCCACCAGGACATTGAGGAACAGACATGCAGGCAGATTGGGGAAAGTTGTAAAACCAACAGGATTTTTGTCATGGGTGACTTCAACTTCCCCAATATAGACTGAGACCTCCTTAGTGCAAGAGGCCTAGATGGGACAGAATAGGAGTGCTTCTTGTATCAGTTTGTCGATAGTCCAATGAGAGGAGGGGCCATATTGGACCTGGTATTGGGAAATGAGCCTGGCCAGGTGACTGACCTTTCAGTGGGAGAATATTAGGGGAACAGTGACCACAACTCCTTAAGTTTTAAGATGGCTATAGATAAGGATAAGTATGGACTGTGGGAGCATATTAAATTGGAGCAGGGCAAATTATTAGGCAGGAACAAGGGAGACTTAATTGGGAACAGCTATTTCTGGGCAAGTCCACATGTGACATGTGGAGTGTGTTTAGAGACCCATCCAGAGTACAAGATGAGTATGTTCCAGTAAGAAGGAAGGACAAGCATACAGGGTAAGGAAACCCTGGATGTGGTGTTCCACAGTGATCTGCTGTTTGTTATATACTACTCAAGGACCTCCAGCCAGAATAAGTCCTATAAACCACTACCTCCTGTCTTCTATGGGCAAGCCAATTCTGAATCCAAATGGCCAAGTCACTGTGGATCCCACACATCTTAATCTTCTGGATGAGCTTCCCATGAGGGACCTTGTCAAACACCTTACTAACATCTATGTAAACAACATCCACAGCTCTACTTTCATCAATTACCTTTGTTACCTCCTCTGAGTATATATTTTAATGACCTGGATGAAAATGTAGATGTGTGGGATAGTAAATTTGCATACGATACAAAGATTTGTGGTGTTGTGGATAGCGTAGAAGATTGCCAAAGGATACAGCAGGATATAGAACAATTGCAGATATGGGGAGAGAAATGGCAGATGGAGTTTAATCTGGCTAAATGGTGTTGAATTTTGGGAGGTCAAATGTAAAGGGACAGTGCACTGTTAATGGGGTCCAAGTCCATAACTCCTTGAAAGTGGCTATACAGGTTGATACAGTGGTAAAAAAGGCATATGGCATAATTGCCTTTATTAGTTGAAACATTGAATTCAAGAGCCAGGAAGTTATGTTGCAGCTTTATAAAACTCTAGTTAGGTTGCATCTGGAGCATTGCATTCAGTTCTGGTCACCCCATTACAGGAAGGATGTGGAGGCTTTGGAGAGGGTGCAGAAGAGGTTTGCCAAGGTGCTGCCTGGATTAGAGGACACGTGCTATGAGGGGAGGTTAGATCGAACTTGGGTTGTTTTCTCTGGAGTGGTGGAGGCTGAGGGGAGACCTGATAGAGTTTTATAAGATTATGAAGGGCATAGATACAGTAGACAACTGGTATCTTTTCTCAAGTCGAAATGTCTGATGCTAGAGGGCGTGCATTTAAGGTTGGGGGGGGGGAGGAAGTTCAAAGGAGATGTGCGGGGCAAGTTTTTTACGGAGTGGTGGATGCCTGGAATTGGCTGCCGGGGTGGAAGCGAGGCAAATACAATGGAGGTGTTCAAGAGGCCCTGAGATAGGCTTGTGAATGTGCAGAGGATGGAGGGATATGGACATTGTGTAGGCAGAAGGGATTAGTTTAGTTGGGTGTTTAATTACCAGTTTAATTAGTTTGGTACAACACTAGACCAGAGGGCCTGTTCCTATGCTGTAGCGTTCTATGTCCTATGTTCTGGTATATGGGAATCACTGTTAGGGTTGGAGAGGCCAAGGAGAGACCTGACTGAGCAGCCTAGGACGAGTAAATAGGAAATGTCTGTTTCCTTTGGCAGAGAGTTCAGAAACCAAGGGGCAGAGATTTTAAGTAATTAGTAGAAGGATTATAACATAGAACAGTACAGCACAGAAACAGGCCCTTTGGCCCACAATGCCTGTGCAGACAATGATGCAGATTTAAACTAATCCCACCTGCCTGCAGGTGATCTATATGCCTCCAAACCCTGCCTGTTCATATGCCTAAATGCTCCTTAAATGTTACTATTGTCAGGGGAGATGAAGAAACACGTTTCCAACCCAGAGGTGGTAGGTGTCCAGAACACACTTCTAGAAAGGATGTTAGAGGCAGAAACCTCATTACAAATAATATTGGATGTGGACTTGATGAACCGACCTGCAGGGCTACAGACAAAGTGCTGGAAGGTGGAATTAGGCTAAAGACTACTTCTCTGACTGGCATAGACACGATAGGCTGAATGGCCTCCTGCATTGTAACTTTTCTGTTATTCTCTAATGCAGCACTAATGTTGGTGCCATAACAAATTATTTAGTTCAGCTTCATCCATTTGACACCCGTGAGGTTGTAGCAATCATAGCCCTTGGCTGTAAAGCACATGGCATATTTGGGATTTTTTTTCACTAGTTTTAGTGAGTTAATGCTCTGCTACCCTGCTTTCACAAGATTTATTAGTATGAATACTGCACTGAATTCTTGTGCTCTGCACTCTGCCTTCTTGCTTGTTGATGCCTTACATTCGTCGTAAGACTTTGGATGTTGATGCTACTGGAAATTTGAGATCTTTAAATTGTTTGTTATCAAAGGAAATGTGCTACTTGCAGTGAAGTATGGAAGAATACCAGGTATATTTTTTTGCTGTGGTGTGCGTACTGAAATTACAAGATGAGTGTTAAAAGTTAAAAACCAATCCAAATTTGGTTAGATATAATGAAGTGAAAGTGAGGAGGGGATATCACTAAAGATAGAACTGTGCTTATCAGGAAGTTATGGTTTAATTTGCAAAATTTCTTCCCCTGGCATCCTTCTATATGCCAATGTAGTTTATCTGTCCTGCTGCTCTTTGAAGAGTCACTTAAAAAACTGAGTGTATTTCCTTATAATTAAAATAGATCTGCACACATAATGCAGTTATTATGTTATCAGGGCAGTTTTGACAATAGCATAAGATTGCCTGCTAGTTAAGACTTCTTGGCAGTACAGAAGCAAAACAGGAGATGGCGTTTGGATTTAAAGAGTTTAGAAATATTTTGATAAGCTCTGAGTCCAGTTTTTCGGATTCAACTTTCATAATGTAACTTAGTAAATAAGGTCTTCCTCTCCTGCTGTAGTAAACCAAATTGTATCTAATCCTCTGGGTCAAGTGGGAAATAAAGGTTAAAGTTCAAGTTCTAATTTGATACTCTTATTATTCCTGTATATGAAGATTGCTAATTAGCTCGACGTTGCTTGCCTGCAGTGCAAGTTTTTTATGGACTGATTGTCTTTTGTCACATTGTCTAAACGCCATTCTTAAGTATAGTGAGTCTGTCATTATTTTAGTACTGTTTATCTATTGCCTAACAAAGCTAGTAATGATGCATTCAGAATTAGATATACTGTTTACATAATGTGATTGTTTAAAAAGTCAGGATATTTTAATTTAAATAGAAAACTCAAGATAATTAATTTGATAGGTTGGTCTACATTGCAGACAAAAGTTGAAGGTGAAATGACTAAAATATTCGAGTAGTGAAAAAAGGGTGACTTTGGACCTTGATGTCTTATTGACCAGGTACTTTTAAATACATGTTCTTAAATAAGTTCTGCTGATCAAAGATGACTATTTGCTGAGGTACTTATTAGGGTTAGAAAGTCTATTGGATAATAATAACATCGGTCATGGCAAAATAACTGTTTCCAGGCAGTGTAAATGTTGCAAATTTTGACGCTGGATGAGCACCTGATGTACCATAACCTACAGGATTATTAACAGTGCTGGGAAATGGGAATGTCTAAAGGGTTTTTTATTGGCCAGCATGTACAGTAAATTTCAATAATTTCAGTAATTCATGTTAAGATGCTCCATGGGTCCTTCATGTACTTTATTCAGAAAACTTCCAGCTGCATTAAATCTCAATAGTCAATCCAAACTGATGGATTTATATTTTTAATTTTCAATTGAAGTGAGTTACACAATCAGGATGGAATATGTCCTTAGTTGTTGTTGAAGGTGAAGGTAGACACTTGTCTCAGGCAATCCCCTAGTGTCAAGGCTGATGCTTCCAATTCTGTGGGCTCTAAGGTGGCTGATGAGGTCGATATGGGACCCGCAAACTTCGCCACAGGTGGGATGGAGGTGCCTCATGGGGTGGAAGTCTGGACTGCTGCTGCTTTTGCTATGTTTCTGCAGTTTTCTGATATGAAGACTTTGTTATCAGTGCCATCCTGAATACTGTTCCATTTTATGCAGTTGTGGGCTAGGGTTAGTGAGTTAGTGGGGATGTTACATGTTTATATAGAGGTTTTGAGAATTGTTTCCTCTGTTCTCCTGGTAATCTCTTCCCATGATGGAGCTTGGAGTAGAGTGCCCATTTCGGGAGCTGGGAATCTGATGTTGGGTATGCCAATTGGAGTTGATTAAGTGTAATTAGACCCTCCATATTGGGGAAGTTGGCCTGAAAAAGGATGCAATATTGTTTTGCTAAAACTGCTGATAGATTTGGAGGATTTTGCAACACAGGTGCTGCTACCTCTCCAGTGATTTGAGGTGCCTAGTCCTTGCCACTTAAACATACAGAAAGGCAGATATCATTGCTGCCCAGTAGACCTTGAGCTTTGTGCCAGGTTTGAGGACTCAATCTTTAAACATGCACTTCCTCAGACTGCGGAAGGCTCTGGCTGTGGACTGGAGGAGCAATGGTGACTTCAGTGTGGGTTCAGAACATTGTAAGCCTTTTAAATGATACAAAACTTGGAATGCAAGAAAATCTGAGCAAAACAATATAGACATAGAGGTCAAAGATAGACATAGAAATTGCTGGAAATACTTAACAGGTCAGGCTGCATCTGGTAGAAGAAAAACAGTTAACGTTTCAGTTCAAAGACCCTTCATCTGAATTTGGAAGGAGAGAAAAGAAGCTTGTTAAGCTACTGGGAGGATGGGAAGGAGGCATGTTTTGGATAGCGCAAAATGGGGATTGAACATGGGAATAAACTGTAAATAAGGTCATCTGGCCAGTGAGTGAACGGGAGCAGCTAGAAAGTGAGAACATAGACAAAAGAATATAGGAGTTGCAAAATGCAGAAGAAGTCAGAGCAGGTCAGAACAGAAGAATGGACCAGGGAGTGACAAAGGGCACCGTGCCTGTGAAATGCTGAAAGGGGAGGTGAGGCAAAGATGTTTCTGGTGGTGGAATCTCTTTGGTGGCAGAAATTGTGGAGAATGATCTGTTGAATGCAGAGGCTGGTGGGGTGGCAGGGGAGGACCACGGAAACTCTATCCTTGTTCTGTACCAGAGGAGAGTGGGTGAGAGCAGAGGTGTAGGAAGTCGATGAGATGCAGTCAACCTTATGGAGGCATTAGTAATGATTTTTCAAGATCACTAGAGTCAGGAATGGTTCCAGAGGAGTAAAAAATTGCAAATGCCACTCCACTCTTTAAGAAGGGAGGGAGGCAAAAGACAGAAAACTATAGACCGGTTAGCTTGACTTCAATGGCCGGTAAGATTTTATAGTCCATTATTAAGGATGAGGTGTTGGGGTACTTGGAAGCACATAATAAAATAAGCCAAAGTCAGCATGGTCTCCTTTAGGGGAGATCTTGCCTGACAAATCTGTTGGAATTCTTTGAGAATGTAACAAGCAGGATGGACGGCGAATGTTGTTTACTTGGATTTTCAGAAGGCCTTTGATAGGGTACCGTACATGAGGCTGCTAAACAAGATAGGAGCCATGGTATTACAGGAAAGGTGCTAGCATGGATAGAAGATTGGCTGACTGGCAGAGGCAAAGAGTGGGAATAAAGAGGGCCTTTTCTA